>NW_006921598.1:18532910-18552788 GCF_000298275.1 Orycteropus afer afer
ACCCCTCCTTGGGTTTCTGAGGTGGTATCACTGCAGAAGTAGATTGCCCCATCTTCCTTCTGAGATATATATATATATATATAATATGTCACTTCACATGTGTGTAAGTGTAATGGCAGACTTGTTGTGGTTGTTATGAATTGGTTCTGACTCATAGTGACTGAGTGTACAACAGAACAAAACACTGCCTGGTCCTGTGCCATTTCATAATCATTGCTATGTGAGAGCCTATTGTGCAGCCACTGTGTTAATCCATCTTTTTGAGGATCATTTCTCTGACCCTCAACTGCAGTTTAGATTCTGAGAATAGAAATTGTTAGGTCAAAGGTGTATATATTTTAACATATACTGCCAAATTTTTGTTCCTCCTCTCAGCAATCCAAGAGAATGCCTCTTCCTCCACTCTACTCAAACTTTTTGCTTTTTGCCAATCTGATAGGTGCCAAATCATAATTCTGATTTTTAATTTAGCATCTTTTCTTATGCTTAGCAATCACTTTGGATTGCTTATTTTTTAATACAAATAGGATCATATAATACTTTCTTGGTATTTCTGATAGCTCCCCATCACTGATGAGATATAGCAAAAGTTCCAGGAGACAGCTTTTCCCTTCCCTCCAGCTTCTTTTGTCATTCCACCCCTTCTCACATTCACTACTCTGGGCTCACTGAGCTGCTTTCAGCTCCAGGAACACTATGCTCTATTTTCCTTCTGTCTAGAATATTCTTCATTTCAGGCTTACGTGATTGCCAACTACTGTCCATCAGGCCATCAGGACTCAAGTCCTCACCCCCACCTCCATCACCCCCACCTCCACATGGCCTGTGCTTAGCCTGATTAGAGCCCTAGTGATTTTTTAAAATCTCTTAATCCCCCTCATGAAGTTGGCTCTTAATAAATAATTGTTCAATGGATAAAAGTCTGAATATCACTATAATTACTCTTCTTTTATATCTATAACATACTGGCTAAGACATTTGACTGCTAACAAGAAGGTTGGCAGTTCAAACCTATCAGCCCCATGGAAGGAAGATGGGGCAATCTACTTCCGTAAAGATTCAGTGCCTTGGAAACCCAATAGGAGTTTCTAAGAGTTGGAATTTACTCGATGGCAGTGACTTTGCCATTTTGGTATACACACACACACACACACACACATATTGGCAGCCTCACAGCAACATACAAGTCACCACAGTATGACAAACTGACAGACAAGTGGTGGAGATAGATAGATACAGATATATAGATTCACTTTCTGGTTTCTAAGCAGGATTTCAATTGCCAAATGAAAATTTACTTATCCCCTATTCTATCACTATCTGAGACATTATATCCATTAATTTTCTCCCTTTCCTTTCTTTTTTTCCCCCCCTGGAATTAAAAAAAGAGAAAAATCACAGAAATAAATGTCTATTAGAATCTTTGCAATATAAAGTCATTTTGGGTAGAGAAATGGTAGTTCAAGGGAAGTATGCTTTTTTTGCTGTGACTGATATTAAAGAAAAAACTAAATTTTTGAGACATTACATAGGTCTAACTTTTTGTTCAGACTGCAAAAATTGATTTCTACCAACTTCTGCAGTCTGGAATTGACCAAACATGCAATCAAGATAAGTTGGTTATCACTGATGACTGGAATGCAAAAGTTGGAAACAAAGAAGAATTACTGGTAGTTGGGAAATATTAACTTAGAAATAGAAATAACACTGGAGATCACATGATAGAATTTTGCAAGACCAATGACTTATTCATTGCAAATACCATTTTTTTTTTCAACAACATAAGTGACAACTCTACATGTGGACTTCATCATATGGAATGCACAGGAATCAGATTGACTACATCTGTGGCAAGAGATGATGGAGAAGTTCAATATCTTCAGCCAAAACAAGGCCAGCATCTGATTGTGGAACAGACCATCATCCATTCATATTCACATTCAAGTTGCAGTGCAAGACAATTAAAACAAGTCTATGAGAGCCAAAATATGACCTTGATAAAATCTCTCTTGAATTTAGAGACCATTTAAAGAAAAGATTTGATGTATTGAACACCAAGACTGAAAACCAGAGGAATTGTGGGATGACATCAAGAACATCATCCATGAGGGAAGCGAAAGGTCATTAAAAATATGAGAAAGAGAGAAAAGACCAAAATGGATGTCAGAAGACACTCTGAAACTTGCCCTTGAGCAGAGAGTAGCTAAAGAAAATGGAAGAAATGACAAGATAAAAAGAGCTTAACAGAAGATTTCAAAGAGCAGCTCGAGCAGACAAAACCAATTACTATAATGAAATGTGCAAAGACCTGGAGTTAGAAAACCAAAAGGGAAGAACATGCTTGGCATTTCTCAAGCTGAAAGAACTGAGGGAAAAATTTAAGCCTTGAGTTGCAATACTGAAAGGTTCTATGGGCAAAATATTGAATGATGCGGGAAGCATCAAAAGAAAATGGAAGGAATACACAGAATCACTGTACCAAAAAGAATTGGTCAATGTTCACCCATTTCAGGAAGTGGAACATGATCAAGGACAAATGGTATTGAAGGAAAAAGTCGAGGTGACACTGAAAGAACTGGTGAAGAACAAGGCTCCAGAAATCAATGGAATACCCACTGAGATGTTTCAACAAACGGATGCTCCACTGGAGGTACTAACTTGATTGTGCCAAGAGATTTGGAAGACAGCTTCCTGGCCAACTGACTGGAAAAGATCTATATTTGTACTCATTCCAAAGAAAGATGATTCCACAGAATGTGGAAAATATCAAACAATATAATTAATATCACATGCAAGTAAAATCTTACTGAAGATAATTCAAAAACAGTCACAGCAGTATATTGACAGAATGCTTCCAGAAATGCAAGCTGGATTCAGAAGAGGATGTGGAATGTGGGATATCATTGCTGATGTCAGATGAATCTTAGCTGGAAGCAAAGAATACCAGAAAGATGTTTACTTATGTTTTATTGACTATGCAAAAGCATTCAATTTTATGGATCATAACAAATTATGGATAACACTGCAACCAAAAACCAAACCAAACTCACTGCCATGGAGTCAGATCCAACTCATAGCCACCCCTCCTTGCATTTCTGAAGTGGTATCACTATGGAAGTAGATTGCCCAACCTTCCTTCCAAGGAGTGGCTGGTGGGTTTGATCCGCCAGCCTTCTGGTTGGCAGTCAAATGCCTTAGGCACTATGTCACAGAGCTCCTGCATACCATTGACAAGAATGGGAATTCTAGAACACTTGATTATACTCATGAGGAACCTGTACATAGACCAGGAAACTGTTGTTTGTAGAAAAAGGGGATACTACATGGTTCAAAATCAAGAATGGAATACGTAAAAGTTTTATTCTTTCACCATACTTATTCAATCTGAATGTTGAGCAAATAATCCAAGAAGATAGATTATATGAAGAACATGGCATCAGGATTGGAGGAAGACTCATTAACAATCTGCAATATGCAGATGACACAACTTTGCTTGTTGAAAGTGAGGATGACTTGAAGCACTTACTGATGAAGATTAAAGACTACCTCTGCAGTATGGGTTACACAACATAAAGAAAACAAAAATCCTCACAATTGGTCCAATAAACAGCTTCACAGTGGATGGAGAAAAGATTGAAGTTGTCAAGGATTTCATATTACTTGGTGCTACAGCAACAACAACAACAGTCAACACCAATGTAAGCAGCAGTCAAGACATCAGACAACATATTGCATTGGGCAAATCTGATGCAAAAGACCTCTTTCAAGTAATGAAGAGCAAAGATGTCTCCTTGAAGACTAGGGTGCACCTAACCCAAGCCATGGTATTTTCAATTTAGCATGTGAGATCTGGACAATGAATAAGGAAGACCAAAGAAGAGTTGATGCTTTTGAGTTGTGGTGTTGGAGAAGAATGCTATGAGTACCACAGTCTGCTAAAAGGACTAAATCTGTCCTGGAAGAAGTGCAGCTGGAATGCTCCTTGGAAGCAAGAATGGCCAGACTTTGTCTCACCTACTTTGGTCATGTTGTCAGAAGGAACTATTCTCTGGAGAAGGAAATCATGCTTGGTAAACTGGAGGGTCAATGAAGAAGGGGAATGAGATGAATAGACATGGTGACTGCAACGATGGTTCAGGTCTAGCAAGTATCATGAGGCTGCCACAAGACCAGACAGTGTTTTGCTCTGCTGTGCATAGGGTCACTATGAGTCAGAGATGACTCGAAGGCACCTAACAACAATACCTTTTTTCTTAGTGGGAATGGAAAATAGCTTATTCATTAGTTGTTGTTGTTGTTGTTGTTATGTGCCATCGAGTTGGCCCCGACTCATAGTGACCCCTCCTTGGGCTTCTGAGGCAGTATCACTATGGAAGTAGGATTGCCCAACCTTCCTTCCAAGGAGTGGCTGGTGGGTTTGAACCACCAGCCTTCTGGTTAGCATTCAAGTGCTTTAGCCACTATGCTACCAGAGCTCCTAAGTAGGAGTCATTGATTCTGATTGGTTAGAGTTGGTCATTAAGGCTGAGTTTGATTATTGTCAGTATAGATAACTTTTGTTGTTTCAGTTTGGCTTCAACCAAAGCTTAATCATTTGCATCATGCATTAGGGAGTTTCTGTTCTGACACAGAGAAGGCTACAGTCAGTCCTGGCATCAGCAGGACTGATTATTGGTCCCAGTTCAGTCAACAACTAGCCATGAGATCAGCAAGTTTTCTTACCAGTAAAGTATAAGGGTCAGACTCGTTGCTTACTAAGCTCCCGTTGGACAACCTCTAATCTTAAACATGTTTCATTTAATTTTAAATATGCTTTTATTAAAATATTTAACATATTAAAACACCTTATTTTTAATAATTCGGTTTTTACTATACATGATCATTCATTCATTCATTTCCCAAATGATTCTACACCTATCTACTCAAGGCCAAAATGATTTATATAAGTAAAACTAAATTTTACCAGCTGATGGCAACCATGTTTTCTTCTTTTTTAAACACAGCCCCTCCCCTCCACGTGACTACCCCCTCCCTGCGCCCTTCTTAATTATGCATTCCTCTCTGTCCAGCTTTCCCTCTTTGTGAATGCTGCTCCTCTGGTGTCTCATGGCTGATTGATCTAAAGGATGCATCTCCCTAGAGTAGGTGGGTGCATCACCCTGGAGTAGGTGTTCTGCATGTAGGTGTTTCTACTGTGGGGCTGAGAGCCAATCCATGAAAGTGGGTCTATTTCTAGGCCTGAAGGATAACCTGGGGACATAGTCTCAGGGTTTTCACCAGTTTCTATCTGAGCAGTAATTCTTGTCATTTTTGTGTTTTTGAACTTTGTTCCACATTTTTCCTCCCACCATATGCAGGATCCCTTTCTGAGTGATTGGCATTGGTAGCCGGGCACCATCTAGTTCTTCTGGTCTTGGGATCATGACGGCTGAGGTCTTCATGGTCCATCTTATCCTTGGACTGATTGTTTCTAGATGCCTTTGATTTTTTTTCACTCTTCTTTGCTTCGTACGAGAGGAGACCAATTGTTGCCCCTTAGATGGCTGCTTGAAAGCTCTTAAGACCTAACTGCTACTCACCAAAGCAAGTTGTAAACAAGGTTTTATGTACTATTTTGTGATGGCAACCATATTTTCATGATCAACTTCATTCTGTTGCAAGTCCTACCTACTTATTTCTAGGATAGTGTGATGGGTACCTTCCTTAGTCCATGAATTAGTATAGGTTATTCCCAGACTCCACTGCCCTTCCAGGCATTCAGTGAGCCCAAAAGTCTCTAACCTTGTCACCCTTGCCTCTACTCAGCTTGCAATTCTTTTCCACAAGTCTCATACTTCCCCTGAGCAGAAGCCTGAGGAGTCAAGATGCTGCTGTTGCCTCTGAGAGCCAAGATGGACTGACATAGTGGACATTGTCTCTCCTCAGCCTCCAGACTTCAGCTCCTTGATGATTCCAATCATTAATGTCCTTACTCCTCCTAAGGCTGAGTACTAAAGGCTGCTTTAAGGTAAGGAAGCCATGTCACTTCCCTGTGATATACTCTGTTAAACCAAAGATATAGCTAAATTAGGCCTGGATATATTAAGAATTTAGTTTATTTATGGAACACCTACTATGTATTATATTCTATGTAATACTAGAAGTAAGGTAGACTAGTTGGGTACTGTCATGGTGGTAGGGGAACATAAAATAAATACATAGATCAGTGAACAAAATAATTTGAGTTAGTGATATGGGTTAGAAAATAAAGGATGATGATGTAATGAGTGATGGGGATGGAGCAGATACTTTACAGTGTGACCTTTTATCTGAGCCCTAAGTGATCAGAAGGAATGAGCAACAAATGGCTAATGAAAGAACATTCCAGTCAGAGAGAAGAGCACATGCAAAGGCCCTAAGGAAGGAGTAAGCTCAGTATGTTCAAGAAAATCAGAGGGGAAGCAAGGCTTAGATCATGTGGAGCCTTATCAGACATTGTCAGGAATCTGGATTTTATTGGAAGATTTTAATTGATAAGTGTAGTGAGAGAGAACTTTATTCCTTACTTAGGAGAAAGCATGAATGCTGCTAGAAGTTCTGGCTTGGGTCAGGACAGGTTCAAATAAGGCCACAGGTTTGGTTCCATCACCGTTGCCTTCTGACCTTGATCTTATTGCTGAATCCTCTGTGATGATCTCTTGAATAGACTCCTGTGTTAGGCTGGGTTCTCTAGAGAAGCAAAACCAGTAAGAGAGAGAGAGAGAGAGAGAGAGAGAGAGAGAGAGAGATTTATATTAGGAAAATGGCTTACACACTTATAGAAGCTGCCAAGTCCCAAGTTCCTGAATCAAACATCAAGATGGAGGCTTTTCCTGACTTATGCAGCTGCAGGAGCTGAGGAGCTCAAGGTTGCCAGGCAGTACACTGGCTGTTACTCCAACCAATGATGAATCCAAGATCTCCAGGCCTAATGGTGGATTGTTCGCTCATAAGATCCAGATCCACAGAAGAGTCTGTCTTTTTCCCAGGATGTCAATATATATATATTGGAAGCAGGCCACACCCCTAGGGAAACTCATTTTCAATGGATTGGCTACTCAAAACATATACATTCAGTCTCATCATGGGAATAACCACATCACAACTGCTTATACCACTCAGAATCATGGTTCAGACAAGTTGACACACAACCCCAATAATCACAACTCCCAATTAGTTTCCTAATATGTTGACCTCCTCCCAATTTTCTCATTCCACATTCTGCCAACCAATCTGTATTCCAGTTCTGGGCATGGTTAGAGAGAGGTTTTTTCTTTTTCTTTCTTTCTTGTTCAATGAGATACTTAGTCCTTATGTATATCAATGATTGCAAGAAAAATACCAAGGAGTTGGGACTCTGGGTAAGATGAAGTTGATTTAGCTTCATTTGTCAGCTGTATTGAATTTCAGTTTTGAGCAAGCAGAATGCTTACTACAAATTCATTCAGCAATTGTTTTAAAAGCCTTTTAAAATAATCATTTGTTCCAGACACTGTTCTAAGGAACAACAAGGTAAACTAAAGTATATAGACTACAACTACTACTCTCAACAACTTATATTCAGATAAGCTAGTAAACGCATCATCATAATGGAAAGCAGCATGGTAAATGTCGAAATGAAATTAAAAAAAAATAACAGCAGTATAGGAAAATATTATTTCCAGAGGCTGAATGAAGAAGGGGATCAAGAGGAGGTCTCATAGTGTTGCTGGGATGAGAAAGATGGGAAGAGACTGGGCATGTGGGTACAGATGTCAGAAAGAGTCAGGTTCATTCAATCAGTATACATACATGGATAAAAACAGCAAGTTTCAAAAGTGAATGATGAAAGAAGTCTAGGAAATAGTCTTTTTTGGCTGAAGTAAACGTTATATGAAGAATAGGGGTGAGCTATCTAAAGAGACTGCATGTGGCCCTGGATCAGGGATGTTTGGTGTCAATTTATTAATGAAGATAAACCTATACTCAAGAATTGAGAAGGCAAGGAGAAGTGTTATACTGCTTTAGATTTTATTTCAAGTGCATCATATTTTGATACTTAAAAAAATAAGTTTTGTCATTTTAGAATGTTCACGTATTTGGAACCCCTGAGAAATATGGACTATACAATGGACTTTATTTTTGAATCATGTTGCTAGTGAACTTCTCTTAAATTCATATATGTGGTATTGAATGCCCCCTTGGGACTCAAAACGGGAGAGTGCTTTAAGTGGGTAGTGGCATCTTGACATATGCTGTGGCACAATTTTGGTGGTCTGGGATACAAGGGCTGTCTCTTGTGGAAGGGCCATGACTATCACTTACAAGTGACATCTTGCCAGGGCACATCAATGTCATGACACAAAGTTGTACAGGAGTATAAAGGGTTACTCTAACCTATACTTGAGGTGTTGTGTTTCATAGTGGGATATTTGTTCCTTAGGGGTTCCTGTAGTTTTCTGATGCAATTTTCTGTGATGTGGTTCTCCAAGGACTTTTCCCCAATTGGTGCTATAGTTGAAGACCTTTTCTGTGTACTCAGTACTCTGTTCCAAGAGTAAACACTGAGAGAATCTGCTGATTTCAAACATATAATTTTTATATTACATAACAATGTTATATTCATCAAATACTTCCTATAATTGCCTTTGAGGAGTTAAGAGATTAAAACCTAACAAAAATGGTAGCATAACAACATGTGCATGTGTGTATAGAGATGAAGTTTTCATATGTAACATCAAACTCAAAGGGATAGAGCCTTTCATTCCACAACTGGAATCTTGGCCTCCAATAAGAAAATGCTTTTTCTTGTGATTCAAAAATGTGATATCAGAATCTTTTATATTTTGGTAGGAAATAGACCAGAACTCCAAGAATATTTTCCTGGAACCGGCTTCATTCATGGGCAATAGGTCAAAAGCCTATCAGACACTGTAGAAGAAGGAAGGACTCCTCTCCCAATCCCCTCAAAGTTGCCCCAGTTGCCTAGAGTAATTCAAAACCATGTCTGTGGAAGCTGTCAATGTTAGTCCAAAGAAACATGTAGATGCTATTTCAGGGTGTTCATTCCAAGAATGTGGTTTCTTTCCATATGTGGTTTCTTTCAAATGTGCAATACTTTACTGCCTAGGTTTGGTAGAAAAAAATAAAAATGGGCACATGTAATTAAAATAAAACCAGGGTCATAAGGTGCTGTTTATAGAACACTGAAATGTTTTTACAAAAAAAAAAAAAAAAAAAAAAAACACACACACACACTATAATCTGAGCCCCCCAAAGAAAAGACATTTATTTTTCATCTATCTTATGTATCCAATGCCAAATCTGGATGAATCCTAGTAGTGGGACCTCAGAGGCAACCTGAACTCTCAGCACTGAAGTTTACTATTTTGTTCTCAGCCATTCCTCAGCCAACCTCACTTCTCAGAGATACCTTTAATGTTCTCTCATGTGCTTTGATAAAGGAAACCATTCTTACTTGAGATCACTAAAGGATTGAACCAAGATTTGAGAACTTCTTCACTGTTCAGTGATATAAAGTAAAGTTCACTGGTTAGACGTCCAAGTCATATGTAATAAAGCAGACAAAACACTAGTTTTTTCCTAACCATCTCCCATCTCACCCACCTATGCCTTGATCAATTTAATCCTGTGGTGCTGATAAGTATCTAGAAAGAATTTAAAAGAATAAAATAACCAAATGCAACAAGTCAAAGATATTAATATATTTTATTGCACCATCAGAGAGTTAGCTTGCTTTCTCCAAATGCTTTTCATTCAAGAGGCCAAGGCAATCAAAACCAGTCTTTTTGGATACTATTTGTTTCTATCATTATCCAATTTCATAGAAGTTATTTTTGCTGGGGCTTAGAAAGACCACCCAGGAGCTCTGGTAGCGTAGTACCTAAGACACTTGACTGCTAACCAGAAGGCTGGCGGTTCAAACCCACCAGCCACTCCTTGGAAGGAAGGTTGCACAATCTACTTCCATAGTGACACTGCCATGGCAACCCAAGGAGGGGTTGCTATGAGTCAGGGCCGACTCAATGGCACATAACAACAACAACAACAACAGAAAGACCACCCAAGCTTGTTTGGTATTTTTTAGTCATTTCTTAAAGTATCTAAATAATCTTTCATTTCTCTTCTTGTTCCTGATTCTCCATCTGATATTGCCTGGAACTTTATTACTACTTCTCCTCTCTCAAGAGTAAATCATTACTTCTTCTCAAGGATGGCAGGATTCCTTTTCTCCACACAAAGGGCTTCCCTTGCAGGAGTCTCACTCATTTCCCTCTTCTCCAGGATGAAGCCCATAGCTGGGGTCATCACATTTGAACTTCAGCAAAGTCTTGTGACACTCTAATGGTATGGGACATTTGGAGACACTCAAAATGTTCCATTTCTACTACTACATATGCTCCCATAAGAATGCTTCCCATTTTTAAACTTTGGAGTATGACTCAGAGATAGTGATAGTGAGAGCTGGAAAAATCCAGTTTCCTAGGAGACCTGGCAGTGAAAATCTGCCTTAAAAGCAAGTTCTTCATGGAAAATATTCTTTCTAAAGAGTACCAAATCTACTAATTATGGAAGAAAAATTTGGATTGGCTATTGCTACCCAAAGTGTCTGCATCTTTCAGCCTGCCAATGTGTGACTTTTGGAAGTATCTTTTGTACAGCCTGTTTTTTTCATAGCGTTTATTGCCATACACTGCAGCAAGTCTGTGATCTTTTAAAGTACAAAGTGTTGAATATCAATTAAACTTAGCATTATGTCTTGACCACATTCCGATGAGTCTGGTCCTGTGTTGCTGAAGCAAACTTGTCCCACTGTACCTTGTCTTTTACAGATGTTGTTCACTCCCAACACTCTTCTTTCCACCCAAAACAGGCCATTACAGAATGAGATTGTTGATTTGGCATTCAGCAAAGGCAAACATGTTTGTATATATGTATGCACAATTTTAAGGAAGATATCCAAGAGCACATCCAAGGTATGTCAAGATTCTTTGAGTTCTGGAAGACAGAATTATGTACAGTTTTGCTGCAAAGTACATTCTCATTCTTTGAACTTTATTGATACATATATGACACATATAGTTATTATTGCTATTGAAAAATCATGAGATTAATTAATGTCTGACTGGATAACAACTTTTACACCATATAAGGTAGGTATTGTTTTAAGAGTCCCAGGTGGCACAAATGGTTAATGTGCTCAGCTGTTAACTAAAATGTTTGAGGTTTGAGTCCACCAAGAGGCACCTCAGATGAAAGGCCTGATGATCTACTTCTGAAAAATCAGTCACTGGAAGTCCCATGGAGCACAGTTCATGCAATACACATGCAGTTGCGTGAGTCAGAATCAACTTGATGACAATGAGTTTGTTTTTATTTTAGGAAACTGCTCTTTAGAGCATTCCAAAAAAACAAACTCACTGCCATCGAGTTGGTCCCGATTCACTGTGATCCCTCCTTGGGTTTCTGAGGCGGTATCTCTACGGAAGTAGGTTGCCCAACCTTCCTTCTGAAAAGTGTCTGGTGAGTTTGAACTCCTAGCCTTCTAGTTAGCAGTCAAATATCTTAAGCACTACACCACCAGAGCTCCCCTTTAGAACATTATGTGGTACTTAATTTTCTTCTGTGGAAAAACATAGTTCTCTTTCATTTTTCTTAAGGAAACATTAATTAATTGAGAAAAATGTAATAAGCCTTTTATTCTTTACAACTATATATTTCAAATAAAAGATGATATAGACAAAGGAAAAGGACTTCATGATCATAACAATAAATGCATAAAGGCTTTGATAAAAATCCAGCACCCATTTCTGATAAAAACACTCAGTAAAATTGGCATAGAAAGGAAATTCATCAACATAATAAAGAACATATATACAAAACCAAGAGCCAATATTATTCTCAATGTAGAGAGACTCAAAGCATTCCCCTTGAGAATGGGAACCACAAAAGGATGCCCTCTATCACCACTTTCTATTCAACATTGTGCTGGAAGTCCTACCCAGGGCAATAAGGGAAGACAGAGAAATAGGAGATATCCAAATTGGCAAAGAAGGAATAAAATGATCTCTATTTGCAAATGACATGTTCTTATACATAGAAAGACAAAGAGACTCAGCAAGCAAACTCCCGTAACTAATTGAAAGATTCAGCAAAGTGGCAGAATGCAAGATCAACACACAAAAATCAGTTGAATTCCTCTAATCAATAAAGAGATCTATGAAAAGGAAATGAGGGGGAAAAAATTTACAATAGTTACCAAAAAGAGAAAATACTTAGGAGTATGTCTTACCAGGGACATGAAAGAAAACTACAAAACCCTATTTCAAAAAATTATAAAAGACCTACATAAGTGGAAGAACAAACCATGCTCATGGATAGGAAGACTGAATTGTAAAAATGTCATTATTATCCAATAATTCAATGTAATCTTGATTCAAATTTCATCAACATTCTTTAAGGACATGGAAAAACCAATCACTAGTTTTATGTGGAAAGGAAAATGAGCTTGGATAAGAAAAGCACTACTGAAGAAGAAAAACAAAATAGGAAGTCTCATACTCCTCAATCTTAGAACCTGCTATAAAGCCCCAGTAGTCAAAACAGTATGGTATTTGTACAATGATAGGCACATAGACCAGTGAAACAATTGGGAATCCAGAAAAACACTCATGTACCTATGGACAGCTGATCTTTGACAAAGGACCAAAACTCATTCATTGGGGGAAGAGATAGTCTCTTTAACAAATGGTGCTAGTAAAACTGGATATCTATTTGCAGAAAAATGAAAAAAGACCCATACCTCACACCATGAAATTCAAGATGGTTCAAAGACCTAAATGCAGAACCCCAAATAAAGTTCATCAAAGATAAAATAGGCACAAACTTCCAAACCAAACCAAACTCATTGCCATCAGGTCAATTCCAACTCATAGCAATTCCCATTGTGTTTCCAAGGCTGTAACTCTCTGTGGAAGCAGACTGCCCCATCTTTCTTCCACAGAGTGGCTGGTAGGTTCAAACTACTGACCTTCAGGTTAGCAGCCAAACACCTTAATCACTACACCAGCAGAGCTCATTAGGGGCAAACTTAGGGGCCGTAATTTATGCATAACTAGGCTATCATGAATACACAAACAAAAGAAGAGAAGCTGGATGATGTGGACCTTCTAAAAAGTAAATTCTTATGTGCATGAAAAATCTTTTCCAAAGAGTGAAAAGAGAATTTACCGAGTGTGAAAAAATATTTGGGAACAATATCTCAGATAAAGGACTTATATCTAAAATTTATAAAAAAAAAAAAAAAAAAAAAGACTTCAACACTTCAACATCAAAAAGACAAACAATCCACTTCAAATGTGGGTAAAGAACCTGAACAGACACTTAATTGAAGAAGATATTCAGGTAGCTAAAAAACACATGAAGAAATGCTCATGATCATTAGCCATTACAGTGGTGCAAATCAGACCAGCAAGATGTCATCTCACTCTGGCAGTAATAGCAAAGTTCAACAAGACAGAAAACAATAAATGCTGATGTGGCTGTGGAGAGATTTCAAACTCATGCACTGCTGGTGGGACTGTAAAATACTGCAAACACTGTGGAAAGCAGTATGGTGCTTCCTTAAAAATTTGGAAATGGAAATACCATTTGATCCAGCAATCCCACTATTAGGATTATATCCTAAAGAGTTGAAATCAGGGACATGAATAGTTATATGCACACCCATGTTCATTGCAGCACTATTTAAAATAGCAAAGAGATGGAAAAAATCTAAGTGCACATCAACAGATGAATGGATAACCAAACTATGATACCTACACACAATGGTATATTATGGAACATTAAAGAATAATGAAGAATTAGCGAATCACCACATAACGTGGATGAACATGGAGGACATTATGCTGAGTGAAATAAGTCAACCACATATGGACAAATATTGTATGAGTCTGTTATTATAAAAAGTTAAGAAAAGGTTTACACAGTGAAGAAAATTATCTTTTTTGGTTACCAGGTATGGGAGGGAAGGACAGGGATGATTGTTCACTAGTTAAGAGGCAGGTGTTGGTTTGGGTGAAGAGAAAAGCAATATAATAAAAGCATATGACCAGCACAGTATCACTAAGGAAAATGAAGACATGGAGAGGTGCACAAGAGTTACAGATAATAAAGATAAATACTATTACATAAACAATACTGCATTATCAGTAATAACAAACACTAATAAAATTTTAAAAATTAAAAAAAAAGGATAATCTGGAGGTAAGTTTGCATGTTTTCTGAGCATCTGACACTCAATAATGGTCCAGACTGCATTTCCCAAACATATTTTTCCTTCTGTGGCCCCTCTTTATGTGACTGGCTCTACTTCAAGTTTGAAATGTGTCATTGGTTACCAAAATCCCACCACTTCCACTTCTAAAACCTCTCCTCTGCCCCATCTCCTTGATCATGGCTTTAATTTAGGTTCTTCCTGTCTTTTTCCTGGCCTATCCCCTCACTTCTTCTCCAGCTCACATTCTTTTTCCACTCTACAGCCAGAATCACCTTCCTGAATTTCCAATCTGAGCTTGTCCCTTAAATGCTCAACATCTGTTGCTGATTTCTTTCTGAGCTGTCTCTTGTCGTACCTCTTGTTATTCTCTATTCCCAGCACTTTGTTTCAGAAATCAGAAATATCTGACAAATTGTAATTTCCCAAATCGTTCATTTGTTTCTTGATTCCATGGCTTTAAACATTCTGCTTGGAATGTTTCTCCTTTTTTGTGTTTGATAAACTCCTATTTATCCTTCAAAACTCTACTCATTCCCTCTAAAGCTTTTCTATATGCTGAATCTTGTTTTATTGTACACTTTATTGTGCATTATAAATAAATATTAATTTACTTATAATCTCTTTCTGGGGAGCTCTGGTGGCATAGTGCCTAAGCCACCTGACTGCTAACCGGAAGGCTGGCAGGTCAAACCCACCAGCCACTCCTCGGAAAGAAGATTGGGTAATCTACTTCCTTAGTGATACCGCCTCAGAAATGCAAGGAGGGATCGCTATGAGTCAGGCCTGATTCGATGGCACATAATAACAACAACAACATAGTCTCTTTCTGTAGATCTAATGCTTGTTTAGGGAGATTTATAGCAGTGATTACTTGATGTGTGTTGAATTAAATATGGTGAAGGATTTTTTTTAAATGTATTTTATTGAAATATAATTTACATACAGTGAAATACACAAAACTAAAGTGACATGAGTCAATGCATTTTTTTTTTTGCATGGTTCCCTCCCCACCTATCCCACCCCTAGCAACCAACAAAGAAAGTTTCCCTCCATATATAAACCTTTCCTTGACCCTCCACAACAACAAACTAATACTATATTTGTCCTTCTGTGACTGACTTATTTCACTCAGCATAATGTCCTCCAAGTTCATCCATCTTATGCAGTGTTTTGCAGACTCTACATTATTCTTTAGTGCTGCATAGCATTCCGTTGTGCGTATGTACCATAGTTTGGTCTTCCACTCTTCCTTTGGTGGGCATGTAGGTTGTTTCCATCTTTTTGGTATTGTAAATAGTGCTGCAATAAACATGGGTGTGCATATATCTGTTCCTGTCCTGGCTCTCACCTCTTAGGATATATACCTAGTAATGGGATTGCTGGGTCAAATGGTAAGTCCAAGTCCAGCTTTCTAAGGAATCTCCATATTGCTTTCCACAGTGGTTGTATCACTTCACAGTCCCACCAGCAGTGTATGAGAGGCCCAATCTCTCCACATCCCTGCCAGCATTTGTTATTTTCTGTCTCATTGAACCTTGCCACCAGTGCTGGGGGAGATGGTATCTCATTGTTTGATTTGCAATGATCGTGAGCATCTCTTCAGGTATTTGCTGGCCAACTGAATATGTTCCTTGGTGAAGTGTCTATTCATGTCTTCTGCCCATTTTTCAATTGGATTGTTAATTCTTTTGCTGTTGAGGTGTTGGAGTTTTCTATAAATGTTAGATAAGTCTCTTACCAGATATGTAATTATCGACAAGTACGAATTTGTTGCTGCCATTTTTGTTATGTGCTTTTTTTGTGGGGTTGATTTTTTTTGTTCTATATAATTTTCTGTGCTGAGCTAGCTTTATTTATGAATTGTGTTTTTTTCACTTCCTTCATTGTTATTGTTATTGCTATTGTTTTAGTATTTGCTAAATATTTGTGCTGGTCTTCTTTTTGATTTTGATGTGGAGGTTTATAATTTTTCTTTGAGGTTACCCTGTGATTTATGGTTTTCTTCCCAAGTTTAAAACTGTCTGTTCTATCTTGTAGTTGTCTTGACTTCCCTACCATTTAGAAATTATGTAACTACACAATTTTTTCCCGCTTTTTGGTTTGTAATTGTCCTTATTTGTCAATTGATGTCTCTGGTTCCCTGTTTACAATCGCGTAGGCTATTTACTTTGGATACATTCATAGCTGGGTTGGTTTCTGGGTTATGTCACCATGTGTGTTAATGGTCAGTTGTTATTTGCTGTTGTTGCTTCTCTGTCCAAAGGACTCCCTTTAGCATTTCTTATAAGATTGGTCTGATTTTTATAGATCCCCTTAATTTCTGCTTATCTGGAAATGTCCTCATTTCACCATCATATCTGAGGGACAATTTTGCTGGGTACATAATTCTTGGTTGGAAATTTTTCTCTTTCAGGGTTTTATGTGTACCATCCCAATGTCTTCTCACCTTCATGGTTTCTGCCGAAAAATCTGAGCCTAGTCTTACTGGTTACCCCTTGTAGGTAACTTTGTTTTTCTCATGCTGCTTTCTGGATTCTTTCCTTGTCTTTGGTTGCAGTGAGTTTGATGATGATGTATATTGGTGATTTTCTTTTGGGGCCTATCCAGTTTGGGGTTCATTGGACTTCTTAAATGGATATATTCTCATTTTTCATCATACCAAGAAAATTCTCTTCCAACAAATCTTCAACAATTTATTCTGTGGTTTGATTTGTCTCTTCCTATTCTGGAATTCCAATTACATGTAAGTTATTCCTTTTAATGGTATCCCACATGAACCTTAGGCTTTCATCGTTTTGTTTCGATCTTTTTCCTGATTGATCACTTTCTAAATTGAGATATTTGCCTTCAATCTCACTAATTCTGTCTTCCATTGATTCAGTTCTACTCCTTTGGCTATTCAAAGTCTTATCTATTTCTGAAAATTTAGTATTAATCTTCTGGATTTCTGTCTGAAGATTTTGTGTCATTTCTAATTTTTCATTTATTTTGTCATTTTGTTCTTATATTATCTTTCAAAATTGTTCTAGGATTTTCTCTGTGTTTTCCTCAATTTTGTCAGTGTTTTCCTTGATCTGTCTCTCAATTTGTTGAAGATAACCAAATATAATTCTTTTGAATTCCTTATCAGGGAGTTCCAATGCTGTGTATTCTTCAGAGATGTGTTTTGGGTCTGTATCCTGGTCCCTTGCTTCTCCTGCTTTATCTTGCTTCTTTGTGTGCACTGTTATGCTCTTTTGTCTCCAAGGCATTATGACATTTTTGTGTTTATATTTAATTTGTGATTGTATGTTGAAGTGACTTGCCCACAATTTTTGTTTTCTTTGGATTTTATCTAAGTAAGCAGGGTACTGGGCTCCTTTATTCAGTAGTTGGCAGCACTTTCTACTAACCACCTGTCTCCTTTCCCATGGTCAGCCTCCTGTATGTCCCTGCTGTCCTTGGCAAATGGAGCTTATTCTTAGGTCCTGTTGTCATTCAGGTTTTTCCACTAGTTGGTGACTAATCCACTACTGTATACTTCTTTTCAAAGCTCAGGGCTCCAAGATTATCTTCTGTATCTCTGTCAATTGGTTTCTCTTTTCTTTGTTGAGGAGGGTCTGTGTAGCTTGTGTGCTTATCCCTCCATCTTACTGAAAGTCCATGGTGAAGGATTTTTATGAAATTGCTATAGCAGAGATAATACCTGAAAACATAAGCTTAAACCATGCTGTCTGGAAGTGAGATTATTGGACTCAGAAGTTGAATATGTAGACATTTCAGATCATACCAAGAAATGAACTGGGTATGAGTGGATTTACAGAAATATTTGTAAGTAGCTATTTATAATGTACTCATAATTTTATTCATAATATAAAGCTAATTTTATTCATAATATTTGAGGTACCATAATTGATTTCCTAACTGCTTAATGACTTTTATTTTTATTTTTTACTTTTTATTTTCATGAAACTCAAATTATCATGGTATTCGGTAACTTGGCTTATTGACATATCTCTATTTTCAGTACCTATTATTACTGTTTCAAACCACTGGTTTTGGTTCCAGTCTTTTAAACAGCTACATTGGCCGTGTGTTGTTCTTAGACTTTTAAAGTTATACATTCCTGTGCCTTTATGATATTAAAGCATTACCTTGCTCTCTATCTGCAGATACCAATCCATCAAAGATTCCCAATTTTACAGTGGGATAGAATTGTTAAAACATTATATAATTCCTTTTAAAAAATTACAATAGAGAAAACTGAGAAGCAGAGAAATATGTACTTTATTCAACCTAAGGCAGCTGGTTAGTGGCTGATCTAAGACCAGCTGGTCTTTTTACTTACTTCCAAATCTATGCCCTTTCCAATGCCCATGGTGGTCTTCTTCAATTGGCCCATCCTCCCTTAATCTCTTTCTCCCTTCAAAACCTGTTTCAGGGAAATCAGTTCACTTCACCAGATTAGTATCTATTCTTCCTGTTTACTCAGTGTTCCTGGCTACTAGCAGGGGAAAAAAAAAAAAAAAAAGGTTTTTATTGACTTTTCTAGTTCCTATTTTGTATTTGCTTTTCATTTTTCTTCTAGAAAACTTTAAATGCTGCTTTTGTTTTCAAATTCTTATAATGAGCATAAAATTTTTGTTTTCTCTTATTTGGTTTTGTGGTTTTTCTATATTCTTATTGAGTATATTTTATGTTTACTTATATTATCTCTTTTTTATTTATAGGGCTAAAATATGTGATTCCTTTAGTTTTCCTCCTCTTCATATTTTCAATACAAAATAATCCTAAACATTTGTTAACATAATTTATTTCCTTATAAAATGTTATGTTACTTTATCTTCATATTAACATTCTTTAATTACAAGATGAACTTCTTTTATAGAACCTTGAATATCAAGCTGGAAGATTCATGGTTGTTACGGATTTAACTGAGTCCTCCAAAAATATGACAAAGTGGCTGGGCTATGATTGTTAGTATGTATTTATTCTACACTTTATGATCAAATGTATTGTAAATTCTATGTGTTGTAAATATTTGCCTCTATGATGTCAATTAAAACAAGTCAATGAGAGCCAACATATGATCTTGATTAGATCCCCTCTGAATTTATAGAACATCTGAAGAATAGATTTGATGCACTGAACATCAATGACCAAAAACCAGATGAGCTGTGGAATGACATCAAGAACATCATACATGAAGAAACAAAAGGCCATTAAAAAGATAGGAAAGGAAGAAAAGACCAAAATGGATGTTGAAAGAGACTCTGAAAATTGCTCTTGAATGGAGAATTGCCAAAGCAAATGGAAGAAATGATGAAATAAAAAAAGTTGAACAGAAGATTTCAAAGGGCAGCATGAGAAGACAAAATATTATAATGAAATATGCAAAGACTTGGAGTTAGACAACCAAAAGGGAAGAATGCACTCAGCATTTCTCAAGCTGAAAGAAGTGAACAAAAAATTCAAGCCTCAAGTTGAAATATTAAAGGATTCTATGGGAAAAAATATTGACTGATGCAGGAAGCATCAAAAGAAGATGAAAGGAATACACATAGTCACTGTACAAAAAAGAATTGGTTGACATTCAACCATTT
>NW_006921598.1:18552963-18558417 GCF_000298275.1 Orycteropus afer afer
TACTTATATCATTTCTTTTCTATTTATAGGGTTAAAAAATGTGATTCCTTTAGTTTTTCTCCTCTTCATATTTTCAATACAAAATAATCCTAAACATTTGTTAGCACAATTTATTTCCTTATAAAATGTTATGTTACTTTATCTGCATATTAATATTCTTTAATTACAAGATGAACTTCTTGAACTTCAAGAACCAATGGCATTGAGGAAGATGTGCAAGCTGCTGAAAAACAGGGTACCAGGAATTGACAGAATACCCATTGAAATATTTCCACAAATGGATGCAATGTTGGAGGTGCTTACTTGTTTATGCCAAGATATTTGGGAGACAGCTACTTGGCCAACTGACTGGGAGAGATTGATATTTGTGCCCATTCCAATGAAAAGTGATTCAACAGAATGTGGAAATTATTGAAACAACCTGTGATATGCAGATATCAACATTGCTTGTTAAAGTAAAAATGATTTGAAGCACTTACTAATGAATAGCAAAGACTACAACCTTCAGTCTGGATTACACCTCAACATAAAGAAAACAAAAATCCTCACAACTGGACATATAAGCAAAATCACAATAAATAGAGAAACAAATGAAGTTGTCACAGATTTCATTTTACTTTGTTCCATAATCAACACCCATGGAAGCAGCACTCAAGAAATCAGATGTCCTGAAACTTGCACATAAGATATCGACAACATAGGTAAATACTAGTATGTGCACAATACTGCATTACCACTAACACCAAACACCAGGCTACAGATAAATGCATAGACAAGTAAGAAGATCAGGCGGGGGTAGATGAATAAGAGTATACCCTAGACCAAGGATAGATTTGGCTGAAGATAATCTTACATATGCACTTGTGCTACAAAATCAGCCACATATAATACAGAAGCAACAGAAGACAGAGTTGGAGTAACTTCTCAGAGACAACCAAACACCTTGAAAGAGAAAATCCCTGGGCCTGCTGAATTTGAATAATAGTAGTAGTAATCGAACTTCCTAGTAAGATATTATCCTATCACTGAGAGCATTGTATTTCAGGACAGATCTTGAAACATCCTTTGTGATGATGAATGCCATGCCATTCATCTTCAAATTGTCATTCCTGGCATAGTAGATCATATGGTTGTCTGATTCAATATGGCCAAAACCAGTCCATTTCAGCTCACTAATGCCTAGGATATCAATCTTTACACATTCCATTTCATTTTTGAAAATTTTCCAATTTTCCTAGATTCATACTTCGTACATTCCATGTTCCAATTATTAATGGATATTTGCAGCTGTTTTCCCTCAATTTGAGTCATGCCACATCAGCAATTGGAGGTCTCAAAAAATTTATTTTATCCATGCCAGTAAGTTTGGTTCCACTCTGATGATTCAGCTCTTTCCCAGTCATATTTTGAGAGCCTTCTGACCTAAGAGACATGAGCTCCTGTACTGCATCAGACAATGTTTCTGGGCTATTCATAAAGTTGTCCAGTAATGTATCACACAGTGTTTCTCTGCTATTCATAAGGTTTTCCCTGGTCAATTCTTTGAGAAGTGAATGGCCTCTTCCTTCTTCCTAGTCTGTCTCAGTCTGTAAACTGTGTTGAAATCTATGCACCATGTGCAACCCTGCTGGTGTTTGAAACACTGGTGGTACAACCTCAAGTCTCACAGCAACATGCAAGTCACCACAGTATGACAAACCTACAGACAAGTTTGTCTCTCTTAGCTGTTCGAATTCTCTTCTCTTCCTGACTCTTGGGGGTGGGGCCTGTGTCCCTCCCCTTACCTGGATCCTTGTTTCTCTGTCTGTGGTCTCCCGGCTTCTCTTTCTCTTGTTTCCTCCCTCTTGGGAGTGGGGCCTGTGTCTCTGTGCCTTTCTGTAGCAGCACTAAATAGCTGGACAATGGTTCAGGCTAATTTCAAATGCTTTGATTCCCTCTAGACACACTTCTTACGTATTGAGCCATTGCTTAAACACATCCAAAGTTTGGGAATTTGTATTTCCTGTGAAATTTCAAATATGTTTGGACAACTCTGTATTTTAGTTCTATTATAAGACTAATTCTAATTCATATGACAGTAAATTTAGACTAATTCTAATTCTAGTTCTATTGTCAGACTAGCTGATAATGTATTTGACAGATTTCATTCTCCCTTGTGCCTGTTCTTCCCAGGCTAAACATTCCTATTTCCTCCAAACAGTACTCTTATAATTTAGCCTTAAATTCCTGCATAATCTCAACTATTTTCTCTTGGATATGCCTGTCAAAGAGCCTAAACTAACTATTGTTCTTCAGGTGTATTCTTACTAGAGAGGCAGAGCTAAATGGTCACGGTATTCATAACAAGCACATTACTGTCAATTCACACTGAGGTGTTCTCCCGCGGAAACCCCATTATTTAGACCCCTTTGAGTAATCTTTCTTTCTCTTCTCTTGTAATAATGCTCTGGTATTTCTAACCTATGTGAAAGGCTATTTATTTACTTATCTATTATGTCAATCCATCATGCTGAAGGCCTTCCTCTTTTTTTGCTGACCCTCTACTTTACCAAGCATGATGTCCTTCTCCAGGGATTGATCCCAAAGATAACATGTCCAAAGTATGTAAGACAAAGTTTGCCATCTTCCCTTCTTATGAGCATTCTGTCTGTACATCTTCCAAGACAATAGTGTTCATACTTCTGGCAGTCCATGGTATATTCAATATTTTTGCCAACACCATAATTCAAATGCATCAGTTCTTTCCTTTTCCTTACTCATATTCCAGCTTTCATATGCATATGAGGTGATTGAAAATACCATGGCTTGAGTCAGACCTATCTTAGTTCTTAAAGTGACATCTTCATTTTTTTTTAATACTTTAAAGAGGTCTTTTGCAGCAGATTTGCCCAATGCAATGTCATTTGATTTCATGACTGTTAGTTACTTCCATGAACATTGATTGTGTATCCAAGTAAAATGAAATCCTGACAACTTTGACAATTCCTCCATTTATTATGATGTTGCTTATTGGTGCAGTTGTGAGGATTTTTTTTTTTTCTTTATTTTGAGGTGGAATGAGCTGTGGTGGTTCAGTGGTTGCAGCATTTGTCTGCTAATCAGAAGGTCTGTGGTTTGAGCCCATCAACTGCTCCATGGGAGAACGATGAGGCAGACTGCTTCTGTAAAGATTTACAGCCTTGGAAACCCTATGGGGCAGTTCTATTCTGTCCTATTGGGTCACTATGAGTTGGAATCCCCTTGACAGCAGTGGGTTTGGTTTTTTGGTTTTATTTTGAGGTGTAATCCACACTAAAGGCTATAATGTTTGATCGTTAGTAAGTGTTTCAAGTCATCTTCACTTTCAGCAAGCAATGCTGTAAACCCAACTAATTCTCCTGATTCAATTGATAACTCTCTATCTTAAATTCAAGGATATTATAAAAGACTGTCTAACATCTTGCTGCAATCATGGTGTGCTACATCTATATTATTGTCTTTCTTACTGATTTTATAACTCTACCAACAGCTAGTTTAATCTGTGATAATTTATTCTTTATTATCTCTGCTTTCTTTTTTCTGTACTATAAGCCAAATTTTAAATAATTCAGTCAAGAGTCTTACCCAAAAAACACATCAGATCTTCTGGTTTATGATTTGTAAAATGTGTCTTTTCTGTGAGAAAATGTGAACCACATTGTCCATATTTTTTTTACTCTGGATCATCAAAGATTCAATGTGGCAAATTCATTTGCATCCTTCTTCCCCACAAAAAGCATTTAAATGTATTTTGTTCAGACCTGGAGACTAAAGTTCTTTTAAAGCCATTCTTACAATCTCTACAGTTATGTTGGATTTCATTTCCCTCTTATCATTATTTCTTCTGACCTTTTCAAAATAAAGATAGTTCTTGACAGAGAAGATGAATGCATCAGTTTAAACACTCATATATAAAAATCTGGTGAGATTTAAACTTTTTTATTGTGAAATAATAACAATATTTCTGACAGATTACTCCATTTTATACATGAGCAGATACCATTATCATGTATATTTTCTTCCTTAAAATTTTACTTGACACAAGGGTCAGTCACAGAATATTTTCTCCAGCCATTCTTTTCTCAAACATGACTATAATCTCTCTGCCAAGAAACAAAAGTGTATGTCTGCTTGATAAAATTTCAGAATGTCCTGGAACAGCCTATAACATTTTGACTATATAATTGTATGTCTTTCTTTCTTTCTATTGTGATTTGGGTAAAAGTTTACATAGCAAATTAGTTTTCTATTCAGCAACTCATACACATTTTGATCCACAACATTGGTAGAAATTCCCACAATGTAACAGCACTCTTCCCACTTCCTTCTTGTGTTGACCTTTTCCATCTGTCCTTCTTTTCTACCCCTTTCTGTGTTCTGAACTTTATCCTTGGGCAGATGCTGTCCTTTTGATCTTCTATGGTTTATTGTTCTAAGGAGTGTGTACCACCTTGGTGTTAGTGTTCAGCTTATAAATTTCTCTATTATTTGGCTGAACATTGAACTACAGGAGTGAGTATGGTTCCAGGCCTGCAGTGTTTCTAAGGGTCTTAGTCTCAGGGCTTACAACAATATCTTTCAGATGAGTAAGGCTGGTCTTTATTTTTTTTTTTCTTCAGGATTTTAAGTTTTATTCCACATTTTTCTCCCACTCTACTCAGGACCTCCTATTATGATCCCTTTCATAGTGGTTGGGAGTGGTAGCCAGGCACCGTATTGTTCTTCCAGTCCCAGGGTCATGGAGGCTGGGGTTCACATTGTCTATTAGTCCTTTGGATTAAGCATTTCCATGGGTCTGACTCTAACTTTTCTTTGCTCTGGATTGAAAGAGACTAATAATTGCCCCTTAGATGGCTGCTCATAAGCTTTGAAGACCCAAGTCACTGCTCACCATACTAAGATTTAAACATTGTCTTTGTGGACTCTGATAGCATTGTGCCTAAGGCATTTGACTGCTAACCAGAAGGGTGGCGGTTCAATTGACCTTGGTGTCTCCTGAGACTAGGTCCTGAGCACCTAGACCCAGGATTTCTTTCCTGCAAGGTATTTGATTATGACTGAGAAGTGTTCATAACTTTTTCTTTTTTTTCCCCCTTTATTTATTTATTTATTTTATTTGAGTGAAGATTTACAGAGCAAATTCACTTTCCAAACAGCGATTCACATATACTTTGTCTCATGTCATTGACCACAGTTTACCACAATCCAACAGCTGCCCTCCCACTTCCTCCCCATAGTAATCTCTTCCCAGTGACCATCCAACCATACTCTCCTGAGCCCTGAGCTGTTTCCCTGTGCATAAGCAGCCCTTCCTTCTCCCATGATTGTTCTCTCCACGGCGTGTGTCTACTTGAGGTAAATGTTTAACTCAATGCCTGTACATTGTTTGGCAGGAAACCACAGGTGTGGGTTCAATTCCAGACCTGAAGGGCAGCT
>NW_006921598.1:18562583-18578399 GCF_000298275.1 Orycteropus afer afer
CTCAGTCCGCTGCCAGACTGCAGCTCTGTGTGTCTCCTTTTTTGTTATTTTCACGCAAATTCTTCTGCTAGTTGGGGTTTAGTCCACTTTTGTATCCTTCCCTTCAAGGCTCAGTGGTCCAAGAGTATCTTCTGTGTCTGTGTTAATTGGTTTCCCTTTTCTCTGTTGAAGAGGGTCTGTGCAGTCTTTCTGCCTAGTCTGCCATCTTGCCAGAACTCCAACTTCATAACTTTTTCAATGCATATGTTATATACATTCATGGATATATATGTAACACGTAAATATGTATGTAGAAATAGCCTCTGTCAAACCTACATATATTCATGGGTGTCAAAGTTGTATACATTCATGGGTATATATTTACCTTCCCATTCCTGTTCAGCTTATATGTTTAGCTATGTATCCACTCATAGATTATTGTTATTACTGTTATTGCAGGATTTTGTATGTTAAAGTATTTACCTTTGTTATCTTTATTTCTTGTGTTCCTACTAGTGTTTTCCTTTGCCTTGATTATTTTATGCTGACCTCCTCTTTATTGTGTATTGCCTTCCCTTTCACCCAAGTTAATGTATGTTTACTCTCTAGTTACTGATTTACTCTTCCTTCTCCTCCCACCACTGGTAAACTTAGAATGTATATTTCTGTGAATAAACTTTTTCTTGACTTTTTATAGTAATGGTCTTATACAATATTTTTTCTTTTGTGATTGACTAATTTCACTCAGCATAATGTCCTCTAGGTTCATCCATGTTATGTGGTGTTTCACAGATTCATCATTACTCTTTAACAGTGTGAAATATTCAATTGTGTGTACGTACCACAGTTTGTTTATCCATTCATCTGTTGATGAGCACTTATGTTGTTTCCACCTTTTTGCTATTGTGAATAATGCTGCAATGAACATGGATGTGCATATATCATTTCATTGCTTTTATTTTTGTTAGACATATACCAGAAGGCTGGCAGTTCAAACCTAGCAGCCTCCTAGCAAGCTCTTCAGAAGGAAGTTGGGGCAAGCTACTTCCACAGTGATACTGCCTCAGAAACCCAAGAAAGGGTCACTATGAGTTGGGTCCAACTTGACGACACATAACAACAACAACACCTAGTGGTAGGATTGCTGAATCATATGATATTTCTATTTCCAACATTTTAAGGAAGCACCATACCATTTTCCACAGGGGTTGCATCATTGTAGTCTCACCAGCAGTGTATGAGGGTTCCAATCTCCCCACACCCTTGCCAGCATTTGTTGCTTTCTGCTTTTTTTTTTTTTTTTGAACTTGCTTTTAATGCTAGGTGAGATGATATCTCATTGTTATTTCGATTTGCTTCAAAAGATGCAATGGATAATAGATAATGATCATGACCATTTCTTCATATTTTTGTTGACCA
Source organism: Orycteropus afer afer (assembly GCF_000298275.1). Lineage (NCBI taxonomy): Eukaryota > Metazoa > Chordata > Mammalia > Tubulidentata > Orycteropodidae > Orycteropus > Orycteropus afer. Next base: position 18,563,982 of record NW_006921598.1, read on the forward strand.
CCTGAATGTCTTCTCTGGAGAAGTGTCTGCTCATTTTCTCTGCTCATTTTTAAACTGGAATCTTTATCTTTCTATTGTTGAAATGTTTATATTTTCTATAAATTTTAGGGATTAGTCCATTGTCGGATATGTCATTGCCATTCCACCACCCCCCACCACCCCCCCTGCCCCAGGCTGTAGGTCCTCTTTTTACTCTTTTGGTAAGGTCTTTTGATGGACATAAATATTTCATTTTTAGATGATTTAAGTCATCATGTTTTCTTTTGCTGTTCATGAGTTTTCATTATGTTTGATAGTGCATATATGCCATGATTAGGGCCCTTAAGCTTGCCTTTTATTTCCCTTATCTTGTTTTAGATTTTATACTTAGGTCTTTGATCTATCTGGAGTTAGTTTTTATATATAATGAGAGATATGGATCCAGTTTCATATTTTTGAAAATGGATACCCAGTTTTGTCAGCATCATTTGTTGAAGAGATGATCTCTTCCCCTGCTATTAATGGGCTTTGACCCTTTGCCAAGGATCTCAGCTGTCTATAAGTGAATAAATTTACTTCTGGGTCTCAATTCTGTTATATGAGTCTATGTGTCTATCACAGATCACAGACATCTGGATGGTGCTTATGGTTATATATCACTCTCTGAGAAAGGGCTTAGATGAGATAAATGCAGGGTTACAGGCCTTTCCTATCCCAGGTAGGAAATAGATATTATTGGAGTAGTCACATGGAGAGACCTCAAGATTGGGAACTCAGGAGGAGAGCAGTGGTGGATTTGAACTGCCAACCTTCTGGTTAGCAATCAAATGCCTTAGGTACTATGCCACTAGAACTCCTTAGTGTAATTATAGTGAGGTCTGTTATAGGCATGTAGAGATATAATTTAAGCATCACTTAGGCATTCAGGGGAAGCTCTGGTGGCATTGTGCTTAAGGCATTTGACTGCTAACCAGAAGGGTGGTGGTTCAAATCCACCAGCCATTCCTTGGAAGGAAGGTTGGGCAATCTACTCCCATAGTGTTACTGCCTTGGAAACCCAAGGAGGGGTCATTATGAGTCAGGTCCGACTTGCTGGCAGTAGGTTTGGTTTTGGTTTTCAGTTTAGGCATTCAGGAGTCACTTTTTTTTTTTTTTTTGTTACCATATCCCGAGTTAGATGGTTAGTACAGTTTTGGGCAAAGGAACCACATTTTAAGACTGTCCAGATTGAAAGAAGTGTGGTGAAGGGTGATGAGAAGATGAGGGAGGCCAAAGTTGTTTTCATACTCTTAAATCTGGGAACTAGGCTAGGATTGATCCTGCTAGTATTTTCTAACTTTTTAACTTGTCATTGATTGACTTCTCTTGTATCTGTTATCATCAGAATGTGGAGTAGATAACTCAAAGCTACCTGTGGAAGCAGTCCTGCTTCCACAGCCTGGATCCTAGGACTAGGAAGTGAGTTAGAAGAAATAACATTTGGCCCTCAGGAAATGCTGGAAGATGTCAATCTTAAGAACTTCAGGCACCAATGAGACCCTGAAATCTTTTCATGTTGTCCTTGATCTTATGGTCCTCTTCTTCCCTATTAGCCAGGACCCCATCTAGCCTGGTCAAGCCTTTGAATATTAAGACAGCTTCTGATTCTCTTTTGTTTCTCTTTTATTATCACAAACTTAGTGAAAGGGCATTTTAAAAAATCTGAGTATACTGTCGTAGAGGACTGTTCCTTTCTACAAGATGGTCATTATTTGCAAAACTTATACCATTTTCTTCTGAGGAATTATCTGAGAACATTTTTGATAGAAAGACATTTTATCCAGCACTTGAGATTGCTGTAGTAGCTATCAAACATTTCTCAGACATCTGATGAGAGGGATTTATTTTTGAACATGTTCTTGGTAATGACAGCAAATTGTGCCATTTTACTTATCATTTTCACTAATAGACATCTTGATTAATCTGATACTACTCTCCAAAAACAGACTTTACATTCTTTTAAGAATGGAAGTTTTATGGACACTTTGTTGACTGCCTTATAAGATTTTGCTCTAGTTAATATAGAATCATCATGCTTTTAAAGTCTCTTCTAAAGTAAGCAGGAGATTAGAAAATAGGCTACAGGACATTATCTGTATCCTAAATGTGTAGGGGGTGCTTATTCTTTCAAATATCCTTAATGATAACATAATCATTGTTTATAACGAAAAGCTCTAAAATTTCTACTACCCTACCTCACTCTCACCCTTCCTACAACAGATATTAATTTTTTTTTTCTCTCTTACTTCTTTTATCTTCCTTCTCTTTGTCTTTTCCATGTTTCAACAACTAGTTATTGAGGGTCAACTATGTGATTGAATTGGGCACTGTACTCTGCCTTCATAGGGCTTGCTTTCAAGTGAGAGAGCTAGTCAATAAAGAATTATGAAAAATAATTTATGAGAAGCAGTGGGAATTGCTTATTGGCAACTCGGTTTCTTTCCTTGGTAATCTGAAGACCCTCACTCTATGATATTCAATTGTTTCTGTCTAACAAATTTCTAAGACATTGGATAGAGGAAGCTACAAATCAAATTGTTTGAGTCTCTTATAATTCACAGAGCCCTGAGCCATCATCTGGAGACTTTGTGGCTAATAACTCTGTTTTATGTGTCTTAGATGTATTTCTAAGGCAGCTCTTTCATAACCTTTTCTACTCCTCTTAATCAACAGAACTCAACTGCACAATCTACAATTCTCTTTTTTCATGAGATGTCAAATCCAACCTAATTTTTTGGCTAAAAATTTCTCTGTATCCAGCTCAAGATTTATGTTCCAAAGTTATATTAATTCTTATATCATTGCATGTCTCTTTTCTCCATCTCTTAGAATAAGAAGGATCATTTTTGTCTTCCAAGAATATTTTCTATGCATTCTATGTCCTCTGATTTTTGGAGACTTGTTTCATAAACCGTGTTCTTTCTCTTTGCCATCCCTGCTCCCTGACTCCCCATCTCTCTCCCTCCTTCCCAGCTGCCTTTTCACTCTTGGAATTTTATCGTCCTTTAATTCTATTTTCTTCACAATCTACACAGGGGCATATGTCTCCTTTATACTTAAAAACAAAAAGCAAAAGTAAACAATAGTGACATCAACTACCACTAACTGAAAATAAAAAAAATCTCTCCTAATTTCAATTTATCTTACTATTCCTTTCAGAATATTTCAGCATACAGTCATTGCTTCTAATTTCTTACCACTCATCCTGTAACCTCTTCCCTCACCTCATAATTAACAATATTATCTTTTGAAGGTGACAATGAGTAACTGCCCATTTACTCATTTACTTATTTAAGAAAGAGTTGTTGGATAAATTTTATATGTCCAGCACTGTGGTAGGCTTGGAGTAAGACTCCAATCCATGCCTTTGGGGAAAATTTGCATTGTAATATAACTATTATAACAGATGTGTTGTGTACATGATTTGGTGGTTCCCTAAAATCAGAGCCTTTTTATTCATTTCTACAGAAATAGATGGTTTTGAGTAATTAATTCTTCTTGAAATGCCACCTTACAGGTTCCATGACATTGCACTATTTGGCTTGTTCTTACTTCTTGGAGCACTTTCTCTCTGCCTCTTTTACTGGTATTGGTCCCCTTACATTAGTTTCTGCCCCTATTCCTCTGTCTATGACTTTTGAAAAATTATAAGCAGTAATTCTGTTAATTGCACCAGAGGAATGGAGACTGGGAAGAATTGGGACCTTGAATTAGGCATTCTGACTAAGCTCCAGGCTCAGAAAGAAAAATTAAACAGTAAATCATAGGAAAAATTTTAGTCAGGGAAACATGGTACAGAAAGAAAGCATATACTTATTCAATACACAGCATCAAAAGATGTTACCTATGCAGGACTTGAAGACAGATAATTCAAACTTTTCTCAGTTCTTCTGAACCATCTCAGTAGCTTCCTAACTAATTACTTCACCTTCATGTGCTTTTATATACACCAATTCTACATTTGTCTTGGTAAATCATAGCTCTAATCATTCCATTATCTTTTTAAAGACACCCTCAATAACTTCTAACATTCAAGGATCTCCATTATTTGGTGCTTTAAGTTCTATTACTCCATTTTCCCCATTTGGGTATTGCATGTTTCAATCAAACTGTTCTACCTGTTAGTTAATAAGTGTACTTAATTCCACCCCCTACCTTTTTCTATGAGTCAGGTTTGACTCGACGGCACATAACAACAACAACAACCTTTTTCTTTGCTTTTTCATTGCCTCTTCAACCTATGCCCCATCATTTTTATCTGTAGAAATTATATCCTTTTAAATTAATAAAATGGAAGTTTCTCCAACATGTCTCTAACCTTATCTAAAAGAGATTGCATCCTCTTTCAAATTCCCAGTGCAATTTTTCATATTTATTTTGATATTATGTGGGATTGCTATGAGTTGGAATCAAACTTGATGGCAACAAGGGGAGGGAGAGACAATGAAATCACAATATTTGTATATTTATCTTCCTTACTACCCTGTAAACTTCTTGAAGGAAAGAAGTATGTCATAAATGTCTTTGCATAATTTTTCAGTTCCCAAGATAGTGCTTTGCACATTGAAAATCTCAATATTTGTGTATTGAATAATCCCTTAAATTATGTTTCTAAGTTGTTGTTGTTAGTTTGTTATTTGATTCATATAGTCTACTGGCAGTAAGTGATTTAAACTCCGTGTTTTGAACTTATATTAGGAAAATGATCCAGTGAATTGCAAGCTTCTCTGGGAAACATATAAACTGAAATACTATGCTCTATCTTTTTAATTAAATGTGGATTTTCCATTAAAAGGAATAGTCATACTTTTAGTAGCTTGAGTAGGATAGCACTTTTGAAAGCATTCCAACTCCATAAATTTAGATCAGTTCAAGGAAATTCTCTGAGTCTACACCTTTTTAATTTTTAAATCAGAACATTTTCATTCACTTTAAGCTTTTTTTTTGTTCCTCCAGATTTGTTCCCTTGAGACTGTGCAAATACTTGCAATTGACCCAATAACTCTCCTGTTTTTAGTTCAGTGACCTATTTGTGTCTATTTAATGCCAGTTAAAGAAAGGTTAACCTTAGATGACTCAGTTTTAGAGAATTATTAACCAAGAACCGTTAATCATGGGTTCCTACTACATCTCTAGTTTTTATATTTGAACAGTCCAATAATGGTAGCTCAATGTTGGTGGTCAGCTGTATCACTTGAGTAAAGAAACCTATTATTATTATTTTTTAACAACTGATCCTTACCCTGGTACTAACCCTATTAGTGAGCTGCTGCTTCTTTGAGACCATGAATGTGCCACCACCTGCACACATTTCCTTATACCCCAGTGTCTATCTGAACAGTCTTGATCTGACTGAACCCACTCCTTTAAATTTAGTTTGTAGAGATTGCAGGATTCCCAAATGCATTCACTTTCTGAAGTTGGGTGTTTATGGCTTTCTCAATGTGGTTCTCTTATGGGTTTGGGATTCCTTACTCCTTTTTGGCTTGTTGCATGGAAAACTTCAACCAGAGAAGCTCAACTTCTCTTTGAGACATCTACAAGTTACAAAATCAATTGGTTTTTCTCCTTAAAAAATCATAATTTTGTGCTTCCAGTCTGCTAAGGCTCACTGTTCTTGTGATAAAAAATTCAAGCGAGCTGTTTCAAAAGTTCAGCTCTTTCCTCCCTTTGTATACTTGCAACGAGTGTTTGGTCTGGGAAGGTGTTGTGTTCAGCTCTGAGGTATCACAGATGAATAACATAGATTCTTCCTAAGGACTCACAACCCAGGAAGTGTGTTATTTCATGAACAACAAAAAGAGAAAATCTGCTGCAAATTCACAAATGCCATTTATTATTTGGTTATTGTTTCTCAATTTGCTAACCTTTACCACATCCTGCCTTGCCTGCTTCTCACTTTCCATTGATAACCATTTATATTGTTTGCTAACAGTTTCAGGCAAAGAGGTATCTTTCTTATTTTACAATATTAATGTTTAAATTTGCACTAAAGCTCTATTCTCTTACACCCCCCCCCACACATACACCCCCCCACATACACTTTTCTAACATCTCCAGCCCTATTAAATTTTATTTGTTCTCACTCTCCTATTCTCATGATAACTATAGTTCCTGAACCAAAAAGCAGAGCATATTGTCTGACAAATGATTTGTCATTTCCAGAGTAGAAGACAAATTTTAGATCTAATATTTCTAATCCTTTTTAATGATTATGTGCACAGTAGTTTAGGATATCTAAACTCCAGCTAAGTCTGGAAAACATGGCATATACAATAAATCATATTTATAGCCCTCCCTTTTTGCTATGATATATAATTTGACTCTTGGATATGTTCCGTCTTGTTATCTTCTATTCTCTACAAAAATTATTCTTTTTGAGGACCAAAGCCATGCTATCTATTCCTTTTTATGTCTTTTAAAACTTTTCTGAACAACCAGATGCATGATACTACTTACAAGGTAGGTCTTTCCTGTCAATAAATTATATAAAGACAGTGTACTAAATACAACTTCAAGTCTTATTGTTTTCTGGGCATTTATATAAAATAATAATAAATGACTCTTTTCTCACAGATGTTATTCTTTTAACTTTAAACATCTATGTTAGTTTGCTATTGCTTCTGGAACAAGTTATCACAAATTGGTAACTTAAAACAAACAAATTTATTATCTTATAGTTTTGTAAGTGATGAATCCAACATGGGTCACACTGGCATAAAAACAAGGTGTTGGCAGAGCTGCAGTCCTTTCTGGAGGGTTTAGAGGACAGTATATTTACTTGCTGTCTTAGTAATCTAGTGATGCTATAACAGAAGTATCACAAGTGGGAGACTTTAACAAACAAATTTATTTTCTCACAGTTTGGGAGGCTTGTAGTCTGAATTCAGGGTGCCAGCTCTAGAGGAAGGCTTTCTGTCTTTGTCAGCCCTGAGGGAAGGTCCTTGTCTCTTTTTATTTCTTAGTTCTTTGGAGATCTCCATGTGGTTTGGTCTCAATCTTCTCTGGCCTTTGCTTCTAGCTTGTGTTTTATCTCTTATATCTCAAAAGAGATCGATGAAAGATACACCTCATACTAATCCTGTCTCATTAACATAATAAAGGTAATCTATTCTCACATGGGATTATAGCTACAGACATAGAGGTTAGGATTTACAGCACATATGTTTTAGGGACACAGTTCAATCCATGACACTTACCTTTTCCATCTTCTAGAGGTCACCCAGGAGCTCTGGTGATGTAGTGCCTAAGACAATTGACTGCTACCCAGAAGGATGGTGGTTCAAACCCACCAGCCACTCCTCAGAAGGAAGGCTGAGCAATCTACTTCCATAATGATACTGCCTTGGAAACCCAAGGAGGGGTTGCTATGAGTCGAGTCTGACTCGACAGCACATAACAACAACAACAGAGGTCACCCACATTCCTTGACTCATGGCCCCATCCTCCATCTTCAAAGCTAGTAACATAGCAACTCTCTGCCCCTTCTTCTATAGTCACATCTCCCTCTCTGACCACAGACAGGAAAGGGTCCTGATTTTAAGGGCTTGTGTGATTAGATTGAGCCCACCTACATAATATAAGTTTATCTCTGAGTCTCAAGGTTCCTAACCTTAATCACAACTGTAAAATCTTTTTTTTTTTGTTTTTTTGTCATTTAAGGCAATATATTTAGAAGTTCTTGGGATTGGAGAGTGGACATATTCTGGAGACTATTGTAATGCCTACTATAGTATCTTTACATCTACCAAATTTTAGTAAGTTCATTATAATTAATAGTGATCCCAACAACTTTTCTCTTTTATGGCCAAATTTCTTAACAGTGTTATCATCCTCACAACTTTTTGCACATGTGAATTTCAATAACAATCTATTTTAGCAACGTAACAACCATTTGAGATTGAATCTTCAAGTTGGAAACTATCTTAAAGATCTAGCCCATGGATTACAAATTGGCAGTCCAGGGCAGAATTAAGCTGTCATATTTGTTTTATTTGACACTTATGGTGCTATTAAAATGTTTGAATTCAAATACCCTCAGGCAGGCAAAGGCTCTCTAATTCCTTGACCATACTCACCACCTTATATTTAAACTGCTTCATTTACTAAGATTATTATTGTCATGTTCCTACAGACATTTGAGTTTGTGACATCTAATCTAACCTACTAAGCAATGAAGAAGTCCGTTTAACAATACCCCAAGGTCTGAGTACTTCCAATTATAAGGGTCTTATTGGTTACAAAACAAATTACTCCATTTGTGAAAAACTCTTTAAAGATGTATTTTCTATCTATATGTCTGATTCTATCTGTAGTTGTACGGAATAAATCTATTTTATGTTCTCTGTGGGCTGTGTGTCAACTTGGCTGGACCACAATTCTGTGTGGTTTAAGCAATTGTGATGTGGGTTGTCCCCATGATGGGATCAGATGTATATATTTTGAGCAGTTGATCTGTTGAAAGAGAGTTTCCCTAGGCATGTGGCCTGCTTCCAATATATTTATGGACATCCTGGGAGAAAGGATACTCTTCTGTGAATAGGGATCCTGTTGCTGCCTACAACTGTCCATGAGTGAACAATCTGCCATTCAGCCTGGAGATCTTGGATTTATCGTTTGTTGGAGTCAATAGCCAGTATACTGCCTTCCAACCTTGAGCTCATCAGCCCCTGCTGCTGCGTAAGTTGGGAAAAGCCTCCAGCTTGACATTTGATCCAAGAACTTGAGACTTGCCAGCTTCTATATGTGTGTAAGCCATTTTCCTGAGATAAATTTCTCTTCCTCTAAATGTATATATAAGCTTTATTGGTTTTACTTCTCTAGAAAGAAGTTTGGCCTAAAGTTGAAGATTGGGTGTAGAGTGAACATTGGTCATTTTGCATCCACATCTTCTTTCCTTCCCTTCTTCCTTCCTTCCTTCCTTTCTTCTCTAGGAGCATGATTCTTTTCCCCTTGGATGCAACCAGATTGGATTGCAGGCTGTTCCTGTCTTCCCTACACATTGGGCTGGCTTGTACTCCAGCCAGGCCATTGTGATACCTATTCTCTGGAATTTCAATTGACCAAGGAACTGAAATAATTTGCAATTGATTCATTCAAATGGCTGAGCTTTGATGAGACTATTCCTCAATTTCTAGAACCCAGATGCTACAATCCATTTGGATTTCTCTCTTTTAAACTCAGTTCTGCCTCTGTCCCTTCAATTATGTGAATTACCTTATACTTTTACCACAAATTCCTTTCGATCTTAGTTTGTATAAATCAGTTTCCATTGCTTGCAACCACATATAACCCAATTATCTAACTAAATGATACAAGGTTGTGTTAATTTAACACAGTGATTAAAACCTTAGATGTGTATAGGATAGTCTTTAAGAACACAAACTCTTAAAACAGTTTCCTAGGTCTGAAAGCTAGCTCTATCATCAATTACTTCTGTAAAATAATTTCTTTGTTTGAGTTTTAGATTTACTAGCTGTAGAATAATTTTTCTAATAATTCCATCAACTTAACATACAGTTTTAAACATAAAGGGAGAGAATGAATTAAAAACACTAGCATAGTGTCTGGTACATAGAAAGTACTCAATTAAAAACTAGTTAGGGATTAAATGTTGAAAGAGGTAGTGATAGTAAACAGGAAAGATCATAATAAGAAGAGGATAAATAGGAAAAAATAGAGGGGAAATAGGAAAGAGTAGAATGATGTAGCCAGATGGAGAGATGGTTCCAATTAGAACAGTGGTAAATGGTATAGAGGGATCAAGTAAGATGAGGACTAAAAATGACCATTGTATATTAGGATTTTATAGGTGATCTTTTCTAGTTAGTTTTAAGATTTAATGGTAAGCATCACCAGTTTACAATGTGTTGTGAGTAAATGGGAAGCAAAGACAAGAAGCTGCCACAGCATGAGTAAAACAAGTAGGTGGCTTTAAAGAATAGAAATTTATTTTTTCATAGTTCTAGAAGCTAAAAGTCCAAATAATGTTCTCAGCTGTTGTCAATTCTTTCTGCAAGTCTCTTTCCTAATTTCCGACGTTTGTTGGCAATCCTTAGCATTCTCTGACATCTGTCTTCCCCTGCATGTGTGTGTATTCTTGACCTTTTATAACTCAGATTTGATTCAATTTTGAATTCATCTTACATTGGTATGACCTCAACTGATTGATTGACTACATTCCACTAGATTACATTATGGAAAGTAATTTTATTACATCACACTAGATTAATCATGGAAAGTAATCTGCTCTACCTAAGGCCAATGGATTTAATCACATGTAACTACTCCATGACAACAACTAGACTAGTGTTTGGCCAAACAACTGGAAGCCACAGTGTAACAAATCTGACACCTGCATATTGTCACAAATTGTGTCTCCCAAAGAGATTTGGTTGTGAAGAGAATAAATGGAGTGATGGCACAGGGCTGGTGAAGAGCCAAGTAGATTTTTCTTGATACATAGAAAGATTTGAGTATATTTATGTGCTAAAGCGAAGCCAGCCAAGAAACAGGGGTTCACAGAAAGAAGAAGTTGATAGAATCGGGTCCTGAAGCAGAAAATAAGAAAATGGAGGGAAGTAAGTAAGGTTTATGGAAATGAATATAATTTTATAGATTGAGGTGGAAGGCAGAAGAATTTCACACTGAAAGTATTTATTTCCTCTATGAAGTAGGAAGTAAGGCTATGAATTGGAATCAAGGAGAAGTTTTGAGGTTTGGAATAGTCACTGAGAGGGCTGGAGGAGGAGCTGAACAAGGAAAAGTAAAAGGAACGCTGCTCATTGTTGAGGGCAAAGAATATGGGAATTGTAAACTTCTGATGTGATTTTATGATTTTCATCCATTTGTGCTCAGTAGCCAGGGGAGGAATAGAGAAGTAGCTTATAGGATTCACTTTACCCTTAGAGTTTTTAGGCTGGGGCAGTAGAACACGTAGGTAAGGAAATTGAAACCTGCCTTGGTGGAAGAACAGTTTAAGTGATTGAGGTCCAGGCTAGTTATAGAAACAAGCCAACTGAGGACAAAACAGACTAGGAAAACTGACGAGTCATTGGTAATTTCTAGTGACTAAAACAGTGGAGTTATGTTATTTCCTATGGAACAGATGAGGTGGGAAGATCACTGGTCTTGGAAACCTAAAAAACTTGGGTTCTTGTTTCATCTCTGTCACTAACCAGCTATATTGCTTTAATCAAGTCATTTCACATCATTGACCTCAGTTTTCTTCATTGTAAAATGAGGCTGGGATCAGATATTGTCTGCAGCCCCTTCTAGTTGTAACATTCTGATTGTAACAACCATAGGTTAGAGGATTTGTGTGATTAATAACCTTCAGAAGCCTCTGGAGTAGAAATATTTTTTTTACATGAACTATTTCTTAACTCCTAGAAGTTTCTCCTTTTAAGAAACTGGCCCCTTTCATAATGTTAGAGGATAATGTAATCCATATGTTAGCCAATAATAAAATAACATCAGAGTTCAAGTGTCCAAGACATTTATCCCATTTCTAGTCATCAGTGTTGACATTCACGTTCTATGAGTCATCTTAGAAAATCTTAGCTGCCTTGTTTAGGACACAAACCCTGCATCCTACTCTTGTTTTTCCATTGTTTCTCTTCATATCACTACCTGGCAATAGTCTTCCCTTTAGCATGCTATTGAATACATTAGAAGATACTTTTCAAGGGTTTCATGAAGTGCTCTGCTCCATAGAAGACAGAGGAAGTTTAGAACAATTATGTGACAAATAGCATCAAATATCCTGGTTGGAGAGACAAAACTCAAACATATGAAATGTTAATGAATAATACATACAATATATAATTAACTGGCAACATACATACAAACTCTCTCAGATTTCAGCAGTAACAGGGCAAATGGGCTTTGAACATTAGATAAAATTTGGAGAGAAGAATCTCTTTACTGTGAACTAGCAGAATCAGACTTGGCAGTGAAAAGAAACTTTCTTTAGTCTAGTTAGTAAATTTCTCCATCCCTAATTTTTTTTTTTTTTTGGAGATTTTCAGTTCATTGAAAGTTCTTTTTCTTACTTCTATCTATCTAAGTTATTCCCATTTGTACATAGCACCTCATACTTTGTATAGGTATCTGCATGGCTGTTGCTGTTCAAAAGTAAACTCTAGCCCCTTTTTGGATTTGGGAGTAAGTTCCTGGAATTAGTTGCTCAGATTGCCAAGACACCTGCACCACTGGCTCTGACAGATCATCTTAGGGATTTGCTGTATTATGTTAAAAACAGTTCCCTGCACTCTTTACTGCACACTTGTTCCATGTTGATAAGTATACATTCCAAAATGACATTTCCCTTACCCTCACCTTTCCCACGTGTTGTGTAAAACTGTGCTGCGGCAAGGTCAAATGGCATGAGCAGAAAAGGGATGAAGGTGTTTTCCTGTGGATGGCAAGAAGAAGCTTGGTTTGAGGTGGGGTTATACTTCACATAGAACATAAAATTTTCACTGGAAAGATGACATAAGGTGTAAGACTTAGGTTAAGCACTAACTGAAAATTCTCGGAATAGTTGGGCTTAACTCCATGCTCTGACCCTGGGAATAGTAAGGCTCAAAACCGCAATGTGCTGAGATGATAATCACTTGGCTGTTTATGTCCTTACTGATTTGTAATTTCCTTAAAATTTACAATTGTTTCATTTGCACAGTGGAGAGTGTATCTGCCCGCACAGTATTCTTTGGAATACTGTGGTGGAATAGAAAAGGATTAGACACAGTTTCCACTTCCATGGAAGTGATGGAGAATGAATACACACATATGTGAAAATGATTTATGAATGCTTACAAGAAACTTGTAAAACAGAACAAACTTATTTTTCTTCTTATTTATTTATTTTTTTTAAGTGTGATGTGGGTGAAAATTTACAGAGCAAATTCACTTTCCATTCAGCAGTTCACATACACTTTGTCTCATGACATTGACCACAATTTACTACAATGCAACAGCTCCCCTCCCACTTCCTCCTGACAGTCACCCCTTCCCTGTGTCCATCCCTCCATGCGTTCCTGCCCCTTGAGCTGTCCCCCTGTGTATAAAAATCCCTTCTTTCTCCCATGATTGTTTTCTCCAAGGAGTATACCTACCTCAGGTAAATGTTCAACTCCTATGCCTGTCTTTTTTTGGCTGGAAGCCACAGGTGTGGGTGCAATTCCAGACCTGAAGGGCAGCTAGGGGCCATAGTCTCAGTGGTTCCACCAGGCTCTATCAGACCAGCAAACCTGGTGCATTCCACCCCCCCCCCTCATTTTTTTCTCCAAATGATTTTGAGTTTGTTCCACATTGTTCTCCCTCTCTATCCAGGCTCTCCTACATAGATCCCCCTTGGAATGTTTGACTGTGGTAGCTGAACACCATATAGTTCTTCTGGTCTCATTGTCATCTGGGCTGCAGATCACATGGTGTACCAGTTGCTAGGGCTAATTATTTCCATGAATCTTTGTTTTTTTCATTCTACTTTGCTCTGGACAAGGAGAGACCCATCATTGCATCTAGATGGCTGCTTGCAAGCTTTTAAGATTCCAGTCGCTACTCACCAAAGTAGGAGATGGAACAATGTTTTGTGTAGTATGTTATGCCAATTGAGCTTGATGTCCCCTGCGACTATGGTCCAAAGCCCACAGGTTCAACTACTTGGTCCCTCTGGGTAGCTGTCTGTGACCAAGCAGTGACTACAAACTTGCCCCTTGTCAACTCTACTATACACCTGGAAATTCAGATCATACAAATAGCACTAATAAGACCATTGTCTGCCAACCTTATACATGGTCTTGGGTACACTCCTGCTTCATAGACATACCTACTAGTTCAGCCTGTCCACCCATCTGTCCACCCATATACACATGTTTACCTTCCCTGACAACACAGTACTGTATGTGTAAAAGTGTTCATCTTTATTGTCTGTACCTCCCATGTACTTCTCTATGTCTCCCTCTTCCTCAGTGCCACCATTTTGATCACTCACATTTGGTACATTGCCCTTCTCTTCACCCAAATCAATACTTATCTCTTATCTATCTAACAGTGTTCCCTACCCTCCTCTCCTACCCCTGGTAACCAACAAAGAAAATTTCCTTCCAGAGATAAACCTTTCCTTGACTTTTATAATAATGGACTAATACAATATTTTTCCTTCTGTGATTGACTTATTTCACTCAGCATAATGTCCTCCAAGTTCATCCACATTATGCGGTGTTTTGCAGATTCTAGGTTATTCTTTGGGAGCTCTGGTAGCATAGTGGCTAAGACACTTGCCTGCTAACCAGACGGCTGGCGGTTCAAACCCACCAGACACTCCTCGGAAGGAAGGTTGGGCAATCCTACTTCCGTAGTGATACTGCCTCGGAAACCCAAGGAGGGGTCGCTATG
>NW_006921598.1:18579554-18580063 GCF_000298275.1 Orycteropus afer afer
TTCTGGGTTCTCAATTCTATTCCATTGGTCTATGTGTCTGTCATTGTACCAATACCAGGCGGTTTTGACTACTGTGGCTGTATAGTAGGTTTTGAGATCTGGCAGTTTGAGACCTCCTGCTTTGTTCTTCTTCTATAGGCTTTGCTTATCTGAGGTCTCTTTCTTTTCCATATAAAGTTAGTGATTGGAATTTCCATATCCTTAAAAAATGTTGATGGAATCTGGATTGGGATTGCATTGAAAGTATAGATTGCTTTAGGCAGAATTGACATTTTCACAATGTTCAATCTTCCTCTACACGAACATGGCATGTTCTTCCATTTATGTAGATCTCTTACTGTTTCTTGAAATAGTTTTTTGTAGTGTTCTTTGTACAGGAATTTTGTGTCCCTGGTAATATTTATTCCCAAGTATTTTATTTTGTTGGTAGCTATTGTAAATGGTATTGATTTCCTTATTTCTTTTTCAGCAATCTCTTTGCTGGTGTAGAGGAATCCAACTGATTTTTG
>NW_006921598.1:18582232-18584199 GCF_000298275.1 Orycteropus afer afer
ATTATATAATGTCCTTCCTTGTCTCATATGGTAATTTTTGTCTTAAAGTCAGTTTGATCAGAAATTAATATTGCTACTCCTGCTTTTTTATGGTTGCTATTTGCTTGATATATCTTTTTCCAAACTTTGATTGTTTTTATCTATTTTTGTCTTTGTCCTAAGTGTGTCTCTTATAGACAACATATTGATGCATTTTGTTTTCTTATCCAATCTGCAACTCTCTGTCTCTTGAGTGGTGCATTTAATCCATTATCATTCAGTACAATTATTGACAAATATGAATTGGTTGCTGTCATTTTGCTATGTGTTTTTTCATGGTGTCCCTGGTTTCTTTGTTCCATATTATTTTCTGTATTGCACTCATTATGTTTATGAATAATGTTATCCTTTCCTTTGTTGCTGTTCTTTTAGTATTTGCTGCATATTTGTGCATGTCCTCTTTTTTATTGTGATGTGAAGGTTTATCATTTTTCTTTGAGGTTACCCTGTGATTTATAATTTTCTACCTAAGATTAGAAGAGTCATTCTATCTTGGAACTCTCTTTACTAGCTCACCATTTAGAAGTTCTGTAACTACACAGTAATTTCCCTCCTTTTGGTTTGTAGCTGTCCTCACTTTACAACTGATGTCTCTGGTTCCCTGTTTACAATCTTGTAAGCTATTTTACCACATCCATAGCTGTGGTTTCTGGGTTATGTCATCTTATGTATTAATGATCAGTTGTTTTTACTATTTTTGGTTCTCTGTTCAAAGGACTCCCTTTAGTATCTCTTGTAAGATTGGTCTGATTTTAACAAATACCCGTAGTTTCTGCTTATCTGGAGATCTCCTAATTTCACCATCATATTTGAGGGACAATTTTGCTGGGTATATAATGGTTGAAAATTTTTCTCTTTCAGGGTTTTATATATACCATCCCATTGCCTTCTCACTTGCATGGTTTCTGCTGAGAAATCAGAGCTTATTCTTACTGGTTGTCCTTTGTATGCAACTTTTTGTTTATACCATGATGCTTTCCTGAAAGGATTCTGTCTTTGTCTTTGATTTTGATGAGTTTGATGATAATATGTCTTGGTGTCTATCCTGTTTGGGGATTGTTGGACTTCCTGAGTGGTTATATTCTCATCTTTCATCAAACCATGGAAGTTCTCTTCCAACAAATCTTGGACAATTTTCTCAGTGGTTTTGTTTTTCTCTTCCTGTTCTGGAATCCCAATGACACTTAGGTTATTCCTTTTGATAGTATCCCACATGAACCTTAGGCTTTCTTCATTCTGTTTTGATCTTTTTTTCTCATTGATCTCTTTCCAAAGAAGTATTCAGGTGTTTGTCTTCAATCTCATTAATTCTGTCTATCATTGCATAGATTCTACTCCTTTGCCCTTTCAATGTGTTATCTATTTCTGACAATTTAGTATTAATCTTCTGAATTTCTATCTGTAGATTTTGAATCATTTCTAATTTTTAATTTATTTTGTCATTTTGTTCTTTTATTTTCTTCCAAAATTCTTCCAGGGCTTTATCTGTGTATTCCTTAGTCTGTCTCTCAATCCTTTGAAGATACCTAAATATAATTGTTTTGAATTCCTTATCAGATAGTTCCAGTGCTGCTTCTTCCTCAGGGATGTGTTCTGGGTCTGTATCTTGCTCCCTTGTTTCTACCACTTTATCTTGCTTCTTTGTGTGGACTCTGATGGCCTGTTTTCTCTGAGACATTGTGGCATTATTGTACTTAGATCTGTGTTAACTGTTTGTGAAGAGCAGCCAAGGGTGAGTCAGGTACTTCTTGGTCTTTGTTTATCATTGTTTATCATTATATCATTGGTGGAGAAGAAACTTGTGGTTCTCACTCAGTAAGTGAAACTGCAGGAGGTGTGGGTGTAGTTGTGTTGTACGGGGACTGTTGCTGTCTTCCACTCAGTTAAACAAAAGTAACAATTGAATAGCCATAAAAAAAGTAAAAACA
>NW_006921598.1:18584781-18599129 GCF_000298275.1 Orycteropus afer afer
CCCTATTATTAAGTCCCTGGAATCTGGGAGAATGCTGTCACTTTAAATATCCAAAATGGTCAAGCTGCTTGGAAACATTCAAAATGGCTGAGCCCTCTGGACAGACAGAAGCCCACAGCTCAGCCCGCCTTCCTCTTTGCTGCTTCCCCTATTATTTGCCAGCCACCAGAGCAGTCCTTTGTGCAGTCCCTGGCTAGCAGGGCTGATTTTTAGGTTATTTCTTAGGTCCTACCACCACTTGGCAATATCCAAGCTGTCTGTGTTGTCAGGATCACTGCCAGATCACAGCTCTGTATATCTCCTTTTTTGGTGTTTTCATGCAAATTCTTCTGCAGGTTGGAATTTAGTCCATTTCTATATCCTTCCCTTCAAGGCTCAGGGGTCCAGGATTATCTTCTCTATCTGTGTTAATTGGTTCCGCTTTTCTTTGTTGAAGAGGGTCTGTGCAGTCTTTCTGCCTATTCCATCATCTTACTGGAACTCCTGAACAAAGTTATTTTTAATAATGACTACTATGTGTTGAAGGAGCTCTCATGATGTATTGGGTAAGGCATTTGGTTGCTAACTAAGCAGAAAGTTGGCAGTTCAAATCCACTGTCTGCTGTACAGGAGAAAGATGAGACAGTCTACTTCCATAGAAATTTACAGCTTTGGAAACCCAGTGGGGGTTTCTATGAGTTAGAACCAATTTGATGGCAGTGGGTGTGGTTTTTGGAATTCATGTTGAACACTTATCATGTTATGGGCAATGTTTTAAGTTCATAAGAGATGAAGGAGTGGCTGTAGAGTTAATAGAAGAAAGTGAATTTGTAGATCTAAGTCTTCATAATGCCATATTCTAACAATCTTCACCTGCCTTTCAGATCTAGTCATCTTTAAGATCCAAGAATAAATCTCACTCTCTCAGAGAATTCTTTCTTAACATCTAGAAATGCATGGTCCAATATAGATGCTACTAATTGGCTATCAAGTTTAAATTAGTTAAAATGAAATAAAACAAAAAATTTCATTCCTCAGTTGCACAAGCCATATTTCAAGTACTCAATAGCTACATGTGGCTAGTGACTTCATATGGGACTTCACAGATATTGGTCATTTTATAAATATAAAAATTTATGTTGGACAGCTGTCTTAGTTCTCTAAAGTTGCTATAGCAGAAATACCACAAATGGATGGCTTTAACAAACGGGAATTAATTTTTTTTTTACACTTTAGGAGGCTAGATGTCCCAATTCAGTGTGCCAGCTCTGGGGGCTGGGTGAAGGCCCCCTGGCCTTGGGCTTCAGCGCTGCCTCTTATTCCAGGCCCACTGGAGCTGGAGGCCTCTTCTGACTCATGCAGCTACTGGCTGTTAAGGCTGATGAACCTAAGATTGGTAGGTAAAATGGCATAATCCCAGATCAGCAGGCAACATGGCAGACCACTTGTTCAAGTCCAGGAACAATTCCAAGAGGAGTAGGTAACATGGCCCAAAATGTGCCAAAAAGCTGGAGACTTTGCTTAAAGCTTCTCCATATACACAGAAGTCAACTAATTAGCCACATACAGCAGATTCCACCATTGAATTGATTACACCACATCCTATCTCATCATGGGGAATAACTACATCTAGCTGCCAACCCATTCAAAGTCATGGCCCACCCAAGTTGACACACACCTTGACTACCACAAGTCTAGCATTGCCTAGACTCTAGATCTCTGTAAAGTATACCTTCTTTCATAATAGTCATTGTACTTGAATTATATGTGTAGTCTCTGTCTTCCCTACTGGGTGAAACATTCCATAAAGTAGAGACTTTTCCACCTTCCTAACTATGGTAAGTCCATAACACAGTGTCTAGCGTGTCTGATGTCTGGTGCACTATAATATTTTTTAATATTTGTCAATGCATATAAAAAATCAATAACTATCTGAATGAGTCAGAAAGTGCTTCTTAGAAGAGGCAACATTTGGATTGTATTTTGAAAGATGAATAAGACTTTACCACAATGAAAAGGATCCAGGCATTCAGAAAACAAATGAATACATTTAAAAAAAGACAGTATCATTAGAGATTATTTAAGGAAAAGATCAAGTGAAAAGTTCATGGTGTCTAGATCATAGTTTTTTGGGGGTAGTGATCTAGGAGTGTTTAGGTAGAAATGGTACAGCTGGAAAAGAAAGTGAAGGATATTTATGCAACAATTTTAAACTTTTTTTTTTTTTCTGAAGGCCACAAAAGGTTATAGGGCAGAGAGTTGTATGATAAGTTACTTTTATTTATTTACTCATTTATTTTAGGAGTATTATGGGAGCAATGTGGAAGATAAACTAAATAGGAAAGAAACAGGCAGGAATGTGTGCTATTTTTTGGTTACAAGAGCTAGAACTCTAATCAGTTCTGAGGTAGAACTCACAGGATTTGGTGGCTTGTAGATGAGGTGGATGGTGAAATAATTAATAGAGATAACAGATATGGGAAAAGAAACATGTTTGGAAAACAGAATAATTAATTTGGTATGGCTAATGGAATTAATAGTGAATTAGGAAATTGGCAATATAGTTGTGTAATGTGGAAGGGCAATCAAGACTGGAAATACAGATTAAGTAGTATAGTTGTCCATGGAAACCATGGAAACAGCAGGAGAGAACTTACAATGTAAGAAAAGATGGAGATGAAAGTCAGATGCCAAAGGAAACTAACAGTTCAGGTATGCAAATAGGAGAAAAAAAGCAAGGAAGCAAGTTGAGAAGGAGCAATCATAGAGGCAAAGAAAGAGAAAGTTTAAAAAAGTAAAAAGTGGCCAATAGAAGTTATGGAGACTAAATGTTTATCATCAGCAATGAAGTTTGTGTTAATAATAAATCCTGCAATCTTTTCATATGCTTTCACACAGTCAACAATGATGCTGAATCAAAGAAGTCTACTCCCAGAAAAACATTGGGTAAAGGTAGTGGACCTTACTTCTACTTCTTCTTGGTCAGAAATTAATCAAAATTTCCTATCAAAAGGAAAGGAGTTACAACTCATTATCAGGAAAATGTATTTGCTGATAGCAACAAAACACTTTGCTTCTCTAAGAAATAAGAGGCTCTGGTGGTGTAGTGGTTAAGGCATTTTGTTGTTAACCAAAAGGTCAGTGGTTTGAACCCACCAGCTGCTCTGCAGGAGAAAGATAGAGCAGTCTGATTCTGTAAAGATTTATTGTCTTGAAAATCAAAGAGTGTTGCTAAGAGTTACAATTGACTCAACAGCAGTGAGATTTTTTTTTTTTTTTTTGTCTCTTAAGAGTATTTCATAAGGATAATTTTTCCAGATGGATATCTAAAACTGGAATTTCTGACTTCAAGTTTGGTTTTGAAGTCATTGAAATGGGGCAAACCATTATCTTCCAACATCCTTGAGAGTTTAATTCAATACTTAGCTCCTGGTTTCAGAAGAGAGATTGAGCTCCAGGTAATCCAGAGGTTAACTACTAGGATGATTAAAAACTGTAACCATGTTATATGAGGACAATTTTAAGGACCTGAATATAAATACAATACCCAGGATGTATTGTGTGTGTATGTGTGTGTGTGTGTGTGTGTGTCTGTTTGTGATAGGTTTATCTTTAGACAGCTGATGAATGTTAAGTGGAAGAAGAATTGGACTTACTCTGTAACACCTTATAAGAGAGAACTGAAAAAAAAAAAGGTTAGATGTTAAAGAGAGGTTGATTATGGTTCTAATATTGGACTGTCTATTTCCTTAAAGAAGGATGTTTTATTATCTCCCTAAACCCATTCCTGGGCAATGTCTGATACATAAAGAAGACCTTTAACAACTGTGTTGCACAGGTACATTGAATTATACAAAAAATTAATTAAAGTGCTCTGTGAACTAATGAAGGATCTCTGGTGGCAAAGTGATTAAAGCCTTCTGCTGCTAACCAAACTGTTGATGGTTTGAACCCACCAGCTGCTCTGCAGGAGAAAGATGAGGCAGTCTGCTTTCTTAAAGAATTACAACCTTAGAAACCCTATGGGGCAATTCTCCCCTGCCCCATAGGGTCACTATAAGGTGATGTGTTAGACAGGGTTCTCTAGAGAAACAAAACCAGTAAAGCTTATATATAGAGAGAAAGGGAAATTTTCTTAGGAAGATGGCTCACACACTTATAGAAGCTGGCAAGTCCAAAGTTCTTAGATCAAACGTCAAGCTGGAGGCTTTTCCCAACTCATACAGCTGCAGGGGCTGAGGAGCTCAAGGCTGGCAGGCAGTACACTGGCTGTTGACTCCAACGAATGACAAAGCCACGATCTCCAGGCTGAATGGTGGATTGTTCCCTCACAGACAGCTGTAGGCAGCACAACAGAATCCTGATCCACAGAAAAGTGTCTCTTTTCCCAGAATGTCCATAAATATACTGGAAGCATGCCACACACCTGGGGAAACTCCCTTTCAATGAGTCAGCTGCTCAAAACATATACATCTGATCCCATCATGGGGATAACCCACATCACAACTTCTTAAACCACACAGAATTGTGGTCCAGCCAAATTGACACACAGCACCAACTATCACAGTTGGAATTGACTCAATGGCACTGGGTTTCATTTTTTGGTCCGAAGAACTAATGAGTTGTTCATTACTGGAAATATTCAAGTGGAAGTTAGATACCTCCTGAGTTCACTTGGTGGGCTCTGTGCATTGAGGGAAGTTTGGAGTGAGGCTCCTTGAATAATGTCTTCCCATTGTTGTGATCATATGCAATGATATTTGTGATGGTTGGAAACTTGAATTTTAAACACACTTAAAAAATAATGAGTTTACTGGAGTTCTGGCTTTTTTATTCTCCCACACACCATCCAGGAATCAGATATACAAATAATCAACATACTAAAACTGGGTGTAAGAAAATAACTTCCAGAGTATGCTCAGTCTCTTGGATAGTCCCTTACCTGCAACATTTAGCTTAATATGCCCTACCTTCTTTATCCCTAGCACATGCCTTTTTTTTTTTGCCCCTGACAAGAGCAAGCTTGTTGAGTGGAAACATCCCAGACCTCCAAATGGCTCAGAGAAACACTGGCAGGGGTAATTCAGGAGTCAGGAGGTGTGCCTTGATGTTCATTTTATTAAAATTATAAACACCAAAAGAAAAGCCTAAATGTTTTACAGTTCAGTTTCAGGAGAGTTAAAATTAATAGTACGGAATCTGGAAGTGTGATGTCAGATGGTAAAGGACTCTTGAGGTGAACAGGACTTATTTGTCAAGGTATTGAAATCATTGGAAATCTTCAGTGCCATTTCAAACTTGTTAGTTAAAGAGAAGATAGGCATGAGTTCAAATCGAATCTTATTCTTGACCTGTGACCTGGATACCCAGGAAATTTACTAACATACAAAATAAATTAAAGTGCCTCAGGCACTTGAAGGAGCTCTGGTAGCATAGTGCCTAAGGTACTTGACTGCTAACCAGAGGCTGGGGATTCAAAGCCAACAGCCATTCCTTGGAAGAAAGGTTGGGCAATCTACTTCCTTAGTGATATTGCCTCAGAAACCTGAGGAGGGGTAGCTATGAGTCGGGTCCGACTTGACAGCACGTAACAAAAACAACAACAATCATAATAGGCAGCAGAAGATATTTAAAAGTATAGGATAGCAATTGGCAATGTACATTTGACTGGGGCCTAGCTTTGTGATTTTTGGCAAGTTGCTTAAGCCCTTCTCCAAATTTTAATTTCTTACTAAAATAAGAATACTAATTTTTACATCTCAGGGTTGCTATGAGAGTGAAATTAGTTATTAATTTTATACAAACGTATTAATTTATAACTTGATTCTTGAAAATAGAATATTGCAGAAGGATTTTCTTAGTTTCCTAGGGTGACTATAACAAAATACAGTTAGTTCCTGGGTTATGAACATCAAACCATAGACAACTCCTACTTGTCTTTTAAAGTTATGTAAACTTGTCCTCACTTTGAAATGATTGAACCAAGTCATACTGGCAACAAATTCTTCATTACAGTCATCTTCACTTGATGCATGTGCAGCTTTTAAATCATTAATAAGGACTGTACTTATACTAAAGTTAGGCTAAA
The DNA here is from genome assembly GCF_000298275.1 of Orycteropus afer afer. NCBI lineage: Eukaryota > Metazoa > Chordata > Mammalia > Tubulidentata > Orycteropodidae > Orycteropus > Orycteropus afer. Next base: position 18,590,849 of record NW_006921598.1, read on the forward strand.
TAAGAACCATATGCACCTGTTCTGACTTACCTGAAAATTTGACTTAAAGACACACTTAGAAACAGATCTTGTTTGTAACCCAGCTACTGTCTACACCACAAACTCGGTGGTCTCTCAAGGGGATTGGATAGCTTGCTAATAATGTAACAAGGTGCCTGACAGCCTTCTGGGGGTAGTACCATGCAAATAAGGTATATAGAATCTAAGGTGGGGATTGGTCAGTGTTTTCATCCTACTAGGTGGGAAGGGGGAATCACATTACCATCAAGAAAGAAGAGCCAAGAGTGGAGTCCATTCTTTGGACCTGAGGTCTCTGTGTTAAAGCACTTTGATCCAGGTAACAGAGAGCTATGTCACCAGAGACACTGAGAGATGATGAGAAGGAACAGAAGAAGAATGGTAGAAGCAGAGGCAGAAGAACCAAGAGAGCAGAATGAGACAAAGAAATGAGCTTTCTGGCCAGAAGAGCAAGAAATCTGAATGCCTTTAAGCTGAGGTTTACTGATGGAGTGGGGTGCCTCTGGACATTTATTTGCAGAGCTAAAAGAGCTTTGTAACACTGACCCAAATAGGGCAGACCAAGGGCCAGAGAGAAAATGCCTGTAAAAGAGGCTGTCCTAATCAAAGAACTGTATCCTGAGTCATTTCTGACCCTGAATCATATCCTGTTACTTCCCTAATAAACCCCATAAGGGTGAGTATTTTCTGTGAGTTCTGTGTGGCCATTGTAATGAATTATCAAACCAAGCAGAGAATTGAAGAGTGCCATGGGAGAGAGGATTGGTGTCAGAATTGGTAAAAAGGTTCGAAGGGGAAGACATGTCTGATCTCCATATCCTTAGGCTGCTAATCTTTACCCTCCACCCCACCTTCCCCCTCTACCTCCATGAAGTTAGAGGAGGTAAGTTTCCCCCCAACACCCTGTTTTTATAGTTCACATCAGATGCAGGATTTGTTGCAATGGCTCCAGACTCACAGAAGCATGAGACTTTGCAAGACATGAATGACCAAACCAAAACCAATCTCACTTACATTGAGTCAATTCTTACTCCTAGAAAGAGGTTTACTTGTGTTTTATTGACTATGCAAAGGCATTTGATTGTGTGGATCATGACAAATTATGGATAACATTGAGAAGAATGGGAATCCCTGAGCACTTGATTGTACTCATGAGGAATCTGTACCTTGACCAGGAGGCTGTCGTTCGAACAGAACAAGGGGACACTACATGGTTTAAAATCAAGAAGGGAGTGCGTCAGGGTTGTATTCTTTCTCCACACTTATTCAATCTATATGCTGAGCAAATAATCCGAGAAGCTGGACTATATGAAGAAAAACGTGGTATCAGGATTGGAGGAAGAATCATTAACAACCTGAGATATGCAGACGATACAACTTTGCTTGCTGAAAGTGAGGACGACTTAAGGCACCTACTGATGAAGGTTGAAGAATACAGTCTGCAGTATGGATTACATCTCAACATAAAGAAAACAAAAATCCTCACAACTGGACCAATGAGCAGCATCACAATCAATGGAGAGAAGATTGAGGTTGTCAAGGAATTCACATTGCTTGGTTCTACAATCGATGCCAACGGAAGCAGCAGTCAGGACATTAGACGACGTGTAGCATTGGGGAAGTCAACTGCGAAGGAACTGTTTCAAGTGCTGAGGAGCAAGGATATCTCCTTGAGGACTAAGGTGCGCCTGACACAAGCCATGATATTTCCAATCACCTGGTATGCATGTGAGAGCTGGACAATGAATAGGGAAGACCGAAGAAGAGTTGATGCTTTTGAGTTGTGGTGCTGGGGAAGAATGCTGAAAGTACCATGGACTGCTAAAAGAACTAACAGATCTGTCCTGGAGGAAGTGCAGCCAGAATGCTCCTTGGAAGCAAGAATGGCCAGACTTCGTCTCACCTATTTTGGTCATGTTGTAAGAAGGGACCATTCCCTGGAGAAGGATGTCATGCTTGGTAGGGTGGAGGGTCGACGAAAGAGGGGGAGGCCTTCAACGAGATGGATTGATATGGTGGCTGCGATGATGGGTTCGAGTATAGCAGGGATTGTGGGGCTGGCGCGGGATCGGGCAGTGTTTCGTTCTGCTGTGCATGGGGTCGCTATGAGTTGGAAACGACTCGACGGCACTTAACAACAACAACAACAAAAAGTGACCCTCATTGGGTTTCCAAGTCTGTAAATCTTCACAGAAGCAGATTGCCTTATCTTTCTTCTGCAGAGAAGCTGGTGAGTTCAAAATACCCACATTTTGGTTAGCAGCCAAATGTCTTAACCACTACACCACCAGAGCTCCTTAAAGATGAATGAAGGAGCATGGAAAGTGAAACTTTTGATTAAAAGATGGCTACTTTTGTTGTTACCTGTAATGGCTGAAAGGAAAGTAAGAGAAATGCTACAGGTGAGGAGAGAAAAGATATGGCTGGAGTGGCCTGAGGCAAAAGCCAGGCTGATTAAAAGAGATGATTGATAGAGGTCCATGGTCTACTGATTCCAACCACCCAGAAACCCAAGACCATATGCACATTAATGAGAAGATAGTCAAGGTGTGATGAAGGGAAGATGAAACTTTTTTTTTTTTTTTTTCCAGAAGGGTTATATATTCATTTGAATATACTATGGCTATTGAATATTTCTTCTATCAAGTGTTGTAAAATAGACCTAACTGTATGATAAAAATGACTATTTAGTATTCTAGATTACAGACAACAAGTAACTCCACAACTCCAGCCCCAAACAATACTTTTTTGATATGCTAAAAAGGGAACTAGGATTTGTCTAGTAAGAAACATAGGCTTTAATGTGGGATTAGGTCTGGAACCTGAAGCCCACTGAGATTTTTTTTTTTTTTTTTTTTTAACATGTGTACCCACTTAAGACTGCTGAAAGAACAGGAGATTTGCATTTGAATGAAAGGCCTGAATCAAAAAATAGGAAGAGTGTTTGTCTTTTTGGATTTTCAGCAACTGGTTTGCTGCTGGATACACTGAAGCAGGAAAAGCTAGTGCCCATCAAAAGAACCCGCATCTAAGACTGGAAGTTAAAGGGAGCTTGTGAGTAGATAGCCTGGCATGTTCATTTGTGATAACCCCCTGGGTCCACTCAGTGAAGTGGGGAGGTGCAATAATGAGGAGACAGGCTAAATTTGGATATGTTCCATTGGTGCCCATTGACCTAGCCCATGGAGGCTAGGGATGAGAGAGAGAGAGAGAGAAAGAGACATAGAGAGAGAAACAGAGAGAGAGAGAGAGCTGGCTGGTTTGAAGTGCAGGATGTTATATGGACTCCTGAGCTTACAACTGATACCCACTGACATAGATTGGATGGCTAGGGAGGAGCTGACCAGAACGAGACTGTATGAAGAAAAAGATGTTTCAGCTGATGTAGATTGCTGTAGTTTGATGGCTTGCTCTGTACTGGACTTTGCTTCTTGATGCAGAACCTCAAAGCTCCAACTGGAACAGAAGATTCTTCACATCAAGAAACACACTTGTCTCCTCAGATTATTGGTGTGATGTTGTTGTTGTTACATGCCGTCGAGTCGACCCTGACTCATAGCAACCCCTCCTTGGGTTTCCGAGGCAGTATCACTACGGAAGTACGATTGCCCAACCTTCCTTCTGAGGAGTGGCTGGTGGGTTTGAACCACCAGCCTTCTGGTTAGCAGTCAAGTGCTTTAGCCATTATGCTACCAGAGCTCCCATTGGTATGATGTTGTTGTTGTTGTTGTTATTTGCCGCCGAGTCGGCCCCGACTCATAGTGACCCCTCCTTGGGTTTCCGAGGCAGTATCACTATGGAAGTAGGATTGCCCACCTTCCTTCTGAGGAGGATGGGTAATTTAGAAATTGGCTATTTAAAGTGGGGGGAGATAAAGGCACTAAGTGGCTGGCTTACATAATTTCATGTGTATGTCTAGTCTCAAAATGAAGAGGACAAGGGAGGATCTCCACTGAATGTTGTTGTTGTTAGTTACTGTTGAGTTGGCTCTGACTCACAGCAACCCTATATACAACAGAAAGAAACACTGCCCAGTTGTGCACCATTCTCACAATCCTTGCTATATTTGAGCCCATCTTTACAACCACTGTGTCAATCCATCTTGTTGAGGGTCTTCCCCTTTTTCATTAACTCTCTACTTTACCAAGCATGATATCTTTCTCCAGGGAATGATCTCTTCTGACAACATGACCAAAGTAGGTAAGACAGAGTCTGGCCATTCTTGCTTACAAAGAACATTCCAGCTGTACTTCCTCTAGGACAGATTTGTTCATTCTTCTGACAGTCCATGGTATTTTCGGTATTCTTTGCCAACACCAAATTCAAAGGCATCAACTCTTTTTCGGTCTTCTTTATTCATGTCCAGCTTTCACATGCACATGAGACTATTGAAAATACCATGGCTTGGGTTAGGTGCACCTTTAGTCTTCAAAGTGACATCTTTGCTTCTTAACACTTTAAAGAGGTCTTTTGTAGCAGAGCTGCCCAGTGCAATATGATGTCTTATTTCTTGATGGCTTCTTCCATTGGCATTGGTTATGGATCCAAGTAAAATGAAATCCCTGATAACTTCAATCTTTTCTCCATTTTTCTTGATGTTGCTTTTTGCTGAGGTATAATTCATACTGTAGACTGTAGTCTGTGATCTTCATCAGTAAGTGTTTCATGTCATCTTCACTTTCAGCAAGCAAGGTTGTGTCATATTGCAGGTTGTTAATGAGTCTGCCTCCAATCTGATGCCATATTCTTATTCATATAGTTTAGCTTCTCAGATTATTTTGCTCAGCATCAGATTAAATAACTATGATGAAATGATACAACCCTGACACATACCCTTCCTGATTTTAAACTATGAAGTATTCACTTGTTCTATTTGAATGACAGGCTCTTTGTTTATGTACAGGTTCCTCATGAGCATAATTAAGTGCTCTGGAATTCCCATTATTTGCAATGTTACCCATAATTTGTTGTGATCCACACAATGTAATGCTTTTGCATAGTCAGTAGAACACAAGTAAACATCTTTCTGATATCCTTTGCTTTCAACCAAGATCCACATCCTCTTCAGATCCTACTGAATAGTGTCTTTTTTTCTGATGAGTCTGGGAGAGAGAGGGTAGGGGGTGATGCTGATAGGATTATATGATTCAGTTGTCAGTGTTGATTGTTAACAGAATTAATTGGGATTGTAAAAACTCCTAAGTGTTGCTAAAAAGGCAAGGAGGCCACATTTTCTGACCTCCTCTACCTGCACAAGAGGAAGACAGAATCACCATAAGTAACCCAAGACCTATTCCTGCAAGGCCAGACATGCTGCCTCCCTCCAGCCCTTTCACCAACCATTCCTCCCAAAGCACCCACCACCTCTCTCCTGGGTTCGATAATTCGCTGCAGGGGCCTCACAGAACTCATAGATTACAGAGTTTCTTAGGGAAGCACCAGGCTACAACTCAAGTTCAGGAAAAACTCCCAGTCTCTCTCCCAGCCCACCATCTCTCAGACAAGAGTCTCTCACAGTCTGTCTCCCAGAAGTACGTGTCCCTCGGTATCTCACTCAGCAATGTGTGTCTCTTGTGTCTCTTTCACAGCAGTGCATGTCTCTCAGGAGTGCATGTCTCTTTCAGCACCACGTCTTCCTCAGCCAGCAGTCAGAGAGCCCTCTGCCTCTAGGAAGCCTCCTTTTGAGCCTGGCAGAGTGGCCAAACTAGCCAATCATAACATCAGAATTCTAAGCACCTGAGAGAAAGCAAACTTCCCAGAACATTGCTCCAGTGCTACTCCCAACAGTTATACCCCAGGTGGATAAGTTTTACAATCAGTAACTCCTCAGTTGCTCACAGCAAATTCCACCACAGAGTTTATAAAGACTTATGGCTAGGAAAATCATACCAGGTAATTTACTACACCGCAAGTGTAGAAGCTGTAACTGTGAAAGAGTGGGCTAAGGGGAAGGCACTGCTGGAATGGAGTACAGTGGCAAAACCTAGAGTCCCTTAAATATGTAGCTATGCTGATGTCTTGAGAGAAACTCACATCAAGGGAATACTGTTCTCTCAGTTAAATTTTGTCAGAAGCTAGAAAGGGTGAAGATAAAAGAAACACTTGGGGAAGCTGAGCAGATCAGCTGGACACTTTCAGCGGACTTGATTCACTGGTATCTGAGTAACCACACCCTGTGTACTCATTGCTGTACTGATGGACTAATTGTTGATGACTGCTTTGGACTGGTAAAATGATTTGGAAGGGGAAGTTAATCCTTCAGATATGAAAAAGTCAATGGGTAGAAGAGCCAGAGAGGGAATGGCCTGCGGTGCAGTGAATTGCTTGGTGTGACTCTTCTAGCCATAGTCTTTGTAACTCCCACCAAATGACTGGATGTGTCCATGTGACTGTGAGGTGCTTATGACCCACCAAGGGGAATTGATAGCTTGCTAATAATGTAAATAAAGTGCATGGAAGCTTTGTGGGGGAGAGATCATGCAAATAAGATGTATTGAACCCTAACATGGGATTAAGCCATCCCACTAGGCTTAAAACGCACCATCCCAGAGGTGGGAAGAGAGGATCTCACTACCATCAAGTAAGAAGAGCCAGGAGTGGAGTGTATCCTTTGCACCTGAGATTTCTGCACTGAAACCCCTTGATCCAGGAGACAGAGAGTTCTGACACCAGAGATGGCAAGAAATGCTGAGAAGAAAAGGCAGAGAAACACAGCATCAGAAGCAGCAGAACCAAGGGACTTGAACAAGACAGTGGTCAGTCCACAGAGCAAGACAACTGAGTGCCTTTGGACTGAGGCGTACTGGTAGAATGAGATGCCTCTGGGCATTTATCAGCAGAGCAAAAAGAGCTTTGTAATACTTACCACAGCAAGGCAGACACCAAGGGGCTGCCATTCTGAAAGGCCAAGGGACAGAAAGGTGAGCCTGTGGGCACTGCTGAGAAGAGGCTATTCCAAACGAAGAACTGTATCCTTAGTTCTGCCCCTGAATTGTAGACGGTTACTTCCCAATAAACCCCATAATGACAGTATTGTTAGTGAATTCTGTTTGGCCTTTGCAATATGTTATCCAGCCAAGCAGAGAAATAGAGAGTGCATAGCAGAGACATTGGTGTTGGAATTCACAAAAAGGTTGGAAAGTGGAGATCTCTGTCTCATAGAAATCAGCTTCCTCCCTGGTGAAGTTAGAGGAGATCAGACTCCTCTCCCATTCCATTTTTACAACAGCATATTTCTGGGTTATATTTTCTTATCCACTCCACTACTCTCTGTCTCTTGACTGGTGCATCTAATCCACTACATTCGGTGTAATTATCAATAGGTATGAATTTACTGTTGTCATTTTGCTGTTTGTGTGTGTGTATGTGTGGTGCTGATGATTTCTTTGTTCCATATATTTTTCTGTGGTGAGTTAGTTTTTTTATCCCCACAGATATTCTTATCATTTCCTTTGTTGCTGCTGTTTTGTATTTACAGAATCATTATTTTCTTCTTTTTAATTTTGGTGAGAAGGTTCATTAATTTTCTTTGAGGTTACCCTAAAATTTCTATCTTGATATCATCTTGATTTCCTCTCCATTTGGAAGTTCTGTAACTATACCATTTATTACCTCTTTTTGCTTTGTAGTTGTCAGCATATACAAATTGATGCCTCTGGTTCTCTATTGTCAGTATTTTAGGTTTATTTTATTTTTGATACATCCAAATCTAGGTTAATTTCTGAGTGATGTTGTCATGTGTCTTACTATCAGGTTGTTGTCAGCTGTTGTTTGTTCTCTGTCCAAAGGTCTCCCTTTAGCATCTCTGGTAAGCTTGGTCTGCTTTTTATGAATTCTCTTAAATTCTATTTATCTGAAAATGTCCTAATTTCACCACTGTATTTGAGGATGATTTGGGGGGATATATAATTCTTGGTTGGCATTTTTTTTCTCTTTCAGAGTTTTATAGATGTCATCTCACCCCTTCCTTCCTGCATGGTTTCTGCAAAGAAATTAGAGCTTAGTCTTAATGATTCTCCTTGCAGGTGACTTTTTGTTTTTCTGGAGCTGCTATCAGGACTCTTTCTTTGTCTTTGGTTTTGGAAAGTTTGATTATGATATGACTTGGTGATTTTCTTTTGAGGTCTATCTTACCTGGGGTTGTTGAACTTCTTGAATGCATATCTTCTCATCTTTAATGATAATAGGGTAGGTTTTTTCCAACAAATCTTTGACAATTTTGTTGAGTGTTTTTTTTTTTTTTTTCCTTGTGTTTTCTGTCCTT
>NW_006921598.1:18599229-18599819 GCF_000298275.1 Orycteropus afer afer
ACCCCTCCTTGGGTTTCCGAGGCAGTATCACTACAGAAGTAGATTGGCCAGCCTTCCTTCCGAGGAGTGGCTAGTGGGTTTGGACAGACAGCCTCTGGTTAGCAGTCAAGTGCCTAATTCTTAAACTTTCTTCATTTTTGTCATTCTTTTTTCTGATTGTTCCTCTTACAGATTAGACTGAAGAGATTATTCTTCACTTTCACTAATTTTGTCTTCCTTTCATTCAGTTCTATACTTTTGCTTTTGACATTATCTCTTATGAAATTTTAATATTAATCTTCTGGATTTTTTCTGCTTTTTTGTACAATTTCTAATTTTCCATTTATTTTGTCAATTTGTTCTTGTATTGTTTTTCTGAATTCTTCTAGAATTTTGTCTATTTTCCTTGATTTTGTCTACAATTTCCTTTGTGCTTTCTCTATTTTCCTTGATCTCTTTCCTAATCTGCCGAAAGGACCTAACTGTACATCTTTTGAATTCTTTATCAAGTAGTCAAGCAATTCCAATAGGATTTCATCCTCTCTAAGATTTTCTGGACATATATTTCAGTCACTTAATTGAGCTGTCTTATCTTTTTTTTTTTTTTTTTT
>NW_006921598.1:18599924-18609248 GCF_000298275.1 Orycteropus afer afer
AGTATATTACAGCTATGGGATGAGTGTGCTAATTTGGTAACTAGTTTGACAGGACACTCATTGCTTGTCACTGGGTAATTTGGTCTTGGTTGGGAGTGTTGGCATGAGTCTTTAATGGCTTTTCATATAGAGCAGCTGAGGGCAGCCTGAGTGGGTGTTGGCCACTGTCTGTTATTGATCCAGTGGTGCTGGAGTGAGTGATGGCATTGGTCCAGTGGATTGTCTGCCAAGTGTGATGAGTACGGCAGAACAGGGTCCTTGGCTCCCAACTGTTTGGAAAGAAAATAAGGAAAACGTAAAAGAAAAAAAAATAAAGGAAGGAAGAGGAAAGAATTAAGAAGAAATAAAAAAAGAAAAAGGCCACAGTACTGGCACAAGCACTAACCACCAAACACAGATATAGTGTGAATATGGGAGTACACACCACCAACCACAGAGGGGTGGGATGAGTGCTGCTGATCATGGCAGGGGCAGGTATCAATGATACATGATCAAAAAAAAGTATGGAGTGAAGAGGAAGAAAAAAAGGAAAAGGAAAAACAAAGGGGGGAGAAAGAAGGAAGAACTCTGAAGAGGGGGGGGATACCAGCACAGTACTTTTGCAAGTGCTAACTGCCAAACATGATTGCAGTACAAATATGGTGCTTACTCTGTGGGAGTGCACACTGCTGACTGCAGGGGTGTGGGGGCAGGCACTGCTGGCCATGGAAGGAGCAGGGAGTGAGTTGTCTTCTCCATAGGATTGAAATAAAGAAAAAGGTTCGGGGAAGAGGAAGAAATAAAAGAAAAGAGAAAAACAGGGGGGGAGAGGGAAGAATGTAAAGGAAAGAAGAAAATAAAAAGAAAAGAGGAAAAAAAGAAAAAGAAGGAAAAGAAAAAGCAGCAGAGTACTGATGCAAACACTCTGTACCAAACATGACTATGGTGACAACATGGTTCTCACTCTGCAGGAACATGTCTTGACAATCACAAAGTTCAGGAGTGGGCCCTGCTGACATATGAGGGCGCTGTCAAGGACCTGTTCTGCCATACTCATCACACTTGGCAGACAATCCACTGGACCATGGGTTAAAAAAAAAAAAAGTAGAGGGAGGGAAAGAGGAAGAGAAAAAAAGATATCGAAGAGGGAAAGGAAGTGGGAAGAAGTAAGAAGAAAGAAAAAAGGAAATAAAAATTGGTATAGCACTGGCAGTGGGGAGTGGTTCTACTGGTTTCTGGGTGGTTGGGTGTGGTGGAATGCCATGGCAGTTATGAAAGGTAGGGAGGGGATCAACTTCTTGTCACTGTTCGCCTGTGTGGATGCAAGTATACTCCTGGGCAAGCAGACCAATTATCTTCCTGATTAGAATGCTGCTTGGAATAATTCATAATGGCCATTATGTACTGGACCATTGGCAAGTCACCACTCCATTTGCCTCCTTGTTTGCTGTTTTTGTTCAGTCTCCTCCTCTAATTGGTATTTGATTTACTTCTTTATCTATTCCTTTGGAGCTCTAGTTTCTAAGATTATCATCCATGTCCACTTCACTTGAGTTTTGAAGTCTTTGTTATATTGGGTCTGGATATTACATTTGCATAGTCTGCCATCTTGTCTCTCCTCTTCCCAGAAATGTATTCTTTCATATTTCTTGAAGTTAGAAGTCTGAAGGTGAGGTATCGACAGTGTTGATTACTTCTGGAAGTCCTGAGGGAGAATCTGTTACATGCCTGTCTCCTAGTTTTTGGTGAACAGCTGGCAATCCTTGGCATTTCTTAGCTTGGGGATGTATTACTCTAATCTGTGCCTCCATCTTCACATGGCATTCTTCTTGTATGTGTCTCTGTCTCTTCTCGTTATAAGGACACCAGACATATTGGATTAGGGCTCATTTTACTCTAGTGTGACATCATGTTTAACCAACTACATCTACATGTGCAAAGAACCTATTTCCAAATCTGATTCACAGATATAAAGCTTAACACTTCAACATATCTTTTGGGTGGGCACAATTCAACCCATAACGGAACTCAATATGGTAATTTTCATGATCATTGGGTAAAGTAACAATATACAAAATGGGTCAAAATATTTTGTCATGATCACAACAAGATATTTAGAAATTGCAAATCACATCTAGGAACTTAATAATGGAATGAGGTTCTTGTCTGTTTTGTTCCCATTTCTGGTTGCTTGAGTAGATGACTGTGAGAGCTGTAAGCAAGGAAATCTTTATTCTTCCAGGATTGATGTGTCAGAGTCCACAGAGAGCAGAGAGCAATCTACTAAGCCTGTTGACCCCGAGCCCTCCCCCACCCCCCACTTTGTGACTGACTCTTATCCAGTTTTGTGCTATTTCACCATGAAGATAAATGTTCTCAGTAGGGAAGCAGAATTTTCTGGATTTGTTTATTGCTGCAATAACATCTGACTGGTGTCAGGCAGCTGCCTTCTCTCCATCTGCCCTCCTTACCTCTTTTTCCTTGGAATTAGCCTGTTGTTGTTGTTGGGTGTTATTGAATTGATTCCAACCCACAGTGATTCCATGTGCATCAGAGTAGAACTGCACTTGATTGGATTTTCAATGGCTGTGACCTTTCAGAAGCAGATAGTTAAGCCTTTCTTCCAAGTCACCTTTGAGTGGACTTGAGTCACCAACCTTTAGGTTAGTAGCCAAATGTTTAATCATTTCTGTCCCCTAGAGACTCCTATAAGCCCAGATAGTTAACTAAAACACCATTTTTACTCGTAGATGGTTCTTTAGTTGCTGTCTGCATTGATACCACCACATCCTCAGTGAGGCACTATTGTACAGAGTTCATAACCTAGGCTTTGGAGTTAGACTCAAACAGGATTGCCATCTCAGTATTTGGAACCTACCTAACTTATCTTAACCTTAGTTTTCAACCATAAATCTGGGAAATAACATGACTGTGGAAATTAGAGGAGATGGTGACTTTGCAGTAAGCATTTCACATATGTTTGGATTCCTTGTGTGGAGCAAATTGGTAAACACTTGGCTACTGGCTGAAAGACTGGCCATTCAAATCCACACAGAAGCACTTCAGAAAACAGGCCTGGTAGTCTCCTTCCAATAGATCACAGCCTTGAGAACCCTGTGGAGCTGTTCTACTCTGTACATATGATGTCACCATGAGTCAGAATTGACTTGACAACAACTAGTAGCAAAAACAGCTTCTAAGATTATTATTATTTAAATTTTTTTTTTTTTTTAAATTTTTAATCTGATTTTGGAACAATTCACTCTGGATTCCATGTAGCTTTGGTAGAGTATGATGTGTGGAAGTTATTGGTTCAGCCTCCTGGCCCTCTCTAAATTTATGTGCATACCTCTCTGGAAGGCAGTGTCTAGTTAAATTCTTGATTGAAGGATTTTGTGTCATTTATCATTTGTTACATAATATATCACCCCAAAACTCAGTGACTTAAAGCAATATGAATTTACTATTGCTCATGAGTCTATAAATCAGCTAGGAGGTTCTACTAATCTGCGACCTGGTTAATTGATCTCTGCTAAGTCACTGATCATCTTGTGCCTGCTTTTGGGGTGGTTAGGAACAGGCTCATGTAGGATGATCTCACACACATGGATAAATGCCTGTGAGTTTGTATGACATGGATGACTGGCTTTGTGTTTCTTTGCATCCACCAGGTTATCCCAGGCTTACTTTCATGGTGGTAGCAGGGTTCCAAGACAGAGAGATAAACCATGCAAAGTGTCTTGGGGCCTAGGGTCAGGACTGGCATGGTGTCACTTCTATGGAATTCTGTTGGCCAAAGCAAATTAAAAAGCCAGCCCAGATTCAAGAAGTGGGAAAATAGATCATACCAATAATAGGAAGATCTGCAAAGGCATATTACAACAGGCATGAATACAAGGAGTTGTGAAGATTTGATGCAATATCACTGTGTACTGCAGATTCATGCTGAATTAACCATCAGCTGCAGACTCTGCCTAATAGTCCTGTACCCTTGATTCAGTAATTTAACAAAGTTGAGCTGCTAATCCACTGCATTCCATTGACAGGGCTGAAATTATTGACTTTTCCTTTTATTTCAGCAACCATTTTTCTGGTTGTCATTGGAATGGAAGATGCATAATGTTCTGAAAAGCTCAGAATGTTTGATCTTTCTTTCTTTTCTGTTTCTCCTTTTCTCCCACTTTTCTGTCTTCCTACTGAATGTGATTGTGATTTTTCTATTCTGAAGACTTATGTGAGGGTAGAAATTGGTATGGCAAAAGCATGAGAGTAAAATTCAAACTTCTAAAAGTCCTCTTGATCCTATGTATGCTTGGGATCAACCTGGAATTTAAACAACACACAGTTGTCACTTGATATTTAGTTTTCAGAAGTGAGTCTCTCTTTTCCCTTTCTGCCTCCATTCTGGTACATATTGCCAATAATTATTTCTTACTATGGAAATAATTTTTTTTTTTTGAGTCAGCTCAGCAAATAACCTATATTTTCAACTTACAAAAAATACTTTTACCCACATTGAGTTTCATATATAGGCCCAATCATGGTCAACATCTCAGGGATCACTTCCAAGAGGGTGTTTGTGTGGTGTCACTTAGGTGTTGGAATGACAAAGCAGAGTAAGGAGAAAGGGAAATGAAAAGCATTAAGAGGAAATGGTGTGGTTGCCAAGTATGAGGGAGCAGTGTTCAAGGACCAGTGAAATAAATGCACCCAAGGAGTTTCTGTGGAATGGCTGATTCCATCAAGTATAAGCATCATAAGGAATTAAAGTTACAAACTGACATGAAAAGCCAGAAGCATTATACTTACACCCAAGCACTTTACAATATGGTTATAAAGGTAGGCCTGATGGAACAAGGGATTATAAGTGTACAATTGGAAGAAATGGGCTGAAAAGAACAAAAATTATATAGAAGACTTGGAATGGCTCCGGAAGACTGACAACCTCATGTAAGTTGAAAATATAGGTTATTTGCTGAGCTGACTCAGAATGGCTAGGTCTCAGAGGACAAAGGAGTTAAGGAGACTCTCTGTGCTTCTCTCTCTCTCTCTCTCTCTCTATATATATATATATGTTTTTCATTTGCTGATTCGTATACTGATTGAGGGAGCTCTGGTAGCATAGTGGCTAAGGCACTTGACTGCTAACCAGAAGGCTGGCAGTTCAAACCCACCAGCCACTCCTCAGAAGGAAGATGGGGCAATCTACTTCTGTAGTGATACTGCCTTGGAAACCCAAGGAGGGGTTGCTATGAGTCGGTCTGACTCGACGGCACATAACAACAACAACAATACTGATTGAACTTCAAGCCTGGAGACTTTAGATCCTATATAGAAAAACTGCTTTCTTGCCATTAGATGTTTGAAAATATTAAACTCTTCTTCCATATACTTTTCCTCAGTCATGCATAGGTTGGCAACACTCCAAAACTTACTGTGTGGAATATTGACTGACTATTTTTGTCTCTTGATACACACCCTGAGAGAGGCTGAAGTCTCCTTGGAAGAAGGCAGTTCATTTCTCCAGTCACCATGGATCCATCACCTCAGCTTCAAAGCTCTCATTTCACATGTGAATCAAAGGCTGGCCTAAACATGGAACACAACCCTTCCCTTCCTTTTATTTTCCCTGTCAAAGTGAAAAATGGCTGGGAGGGAGCTCTAATTATATGGAACATGCTGGGCACTGTTTTCATGTCCAAGAAAATTGGTGTAACCACTGTCCTTGAAGCAAATGAGGTGATGTTATGATGACCAGAGAGATGGGTTTTATCCTTACCAGTAGCAACAAAATCTACTATTTGCATGGCGTTTTCTAATTTTAAAGATTATTTACATATATTATTGTATTTGAATCACATTCAAGTCAGTAGCCTAGCCACAATAACTATTATTATCATCCACACTCATTTCTTAGCTTAATAAACTGAGGCTTAGAGAGGGTGAGTAATTTAAGTAGGTTAATAGTCCAGATATAGAATTCAGATTTCTTTTTCAACTCTCAACTCAGTGTTTTTTACTATAATGTGACATTTTTCTTAATAGTTCATCTTATTTTTTTTTTTATTTTATTGATAACTTATTTTCTGTAAAAAGGCCCCACAAAATAAATCATTGTTACTGATCTGTCTTTTTCATAAGGAAACTGGAAAGACTCCAAAAGTCCAGAGCCTGATCCCACAAGATCAGCTATAGTTTTACCTATGTGAGTGCTCTAGGCCATTTTGGTATACTACTACCCATTTATGAATTTTCAGAAGTACCAAATGGACCTATGGGAGAGAAAATCACAATTTACAATTTAAGTGATTTTTTTCCTTTCTACTCTAAAAATATTGGCCTACTGCTTGGTGATGTTGACAACATCCCACTGAGGTAAGGAGGTCAGGAACACTATTATCTCTGTTTTTAAAAACGGGTGCAGAGAGAGGAAATAACTTGCCCAAGGACAGGGTGACTCAGTCAGTAGAAGAGCCAGGATCAAAACAGCTCTCATTTTTTGACTTTCAGTACAGACCAAGACCATGAACCAGATGGGTTACGGGATGATGGCCCTTCCCAAACAAGCACGTATTAGTCAGACATGGAAATAATTATGGCCCTTTCACATTTTGAACAGAAAATGAACTCTCAAAGATACTGGCAAAGGGCAAGCCAAAGATTCTCCAAGACTTTTTTTCTTTTTTTACATTTTTTATTTTTAAGTCCCAATTGACTAGTCTGAAAATGGGGAAAAAAGCCCTTTTCTTGTCTTTTCTCTCAGGCCTGGCCTTACATAACACCCCTAGCCACACCCCTATGGGAAGAAGGATTACACTTTCCACTATTCCCTAGGGTAGATTTTGTTCTTTTAAAGTAAACAAACACTTGATTTTTTTTTTTCTTCTAATATTAGCTTTGGTCTTCACCCAGAATTGATTTGGCACTGAGTAACTAGACAGGATGAATAGTGTTCTCAATGAGATATTCTCTTCTGACAGAGCCTTTTAGAATCATTAAGTCTGAGGAACCCAAAGTAGGGCTAATTTTGAGCAAGAGAAATAATTACTTGAAATAAATACTTATCATTCCCCTTTGCTGGAGTAACTCAATGATGCCAAAAGGAAGCTGCCTACATTATCATTTTCCACAGATTGAATTGACCATGTGTCCTGGGTTTGGTTGTGCAAAACATACAATTGAAAAAACTCAAAAACTTGAGGAAGGGTTGCCTTTTTCTATTCACACAAAGGTACTTCATGGAACATAGTGGAGGTCTTGTCTTTGTCCTTCGTAGCTCCCCTATTCCTGAGCTCCCAGCTTAAGTATGCTTTCTCATATGTTGCTGGAAAAATTGAATTAAAGGACATGGTAGTCACTTGCTAAAATGATTCTGTGATATTTTTTCTTCTTGCTGTAACACTAGATAGATAGTAGATTGATGATAGATAGGTAGGTAGATAATATGTCACCAAATATTGTATATGTATATTTAAGATTAGAATTAGTATAGTGATGGGGCCCTCTTTATATAGTGATCCTTGAAACACAACCATTGAAAGGAAATATGAATGAGAGAGTAGGAATGTAGATGGCTCAGAGCACAGAACTCTCATGATTAAACCCTGAAACACGAACGACTACATTCCAAAAGAGTAGGACAAAAGCTTCTCCTCAAAATGTAATGAGAGAGCTTCTAATTAAGAACTATACTTCCAGATGCAGCAGTTCCTCATAAATCAAGGATTAAATGGAAAAGAAATCTTTTTTCATTCAATAAAATATATTTGTCTCCCTAAACAACTGTAGAAATGTGTTAAATGGGAATGCCCAATAGTTCATAGTCCTGAGACTATGAAGATCCAAAGCTGAAGTCAGTGGGTGCCAAACACCCAAACATTCTAAAGAGTAGTGCTAGATCATTCATGAAGGAATTCCTGACAGATGGTGAGACTGGTTCTGTTGCCCATCACTCACATCCAGACTATTGATAAGCAAAAGTGTGAGATGTAAGTGATGGACAAACAGATTTCTTGGAAGAGAGGTGTAGTCTTGGTAGGAAGGGCTATGTTTATCACCCTCACTCAAGATCAGTAAGTGGAAACTTCAGGAACACTACATATGTGTGATAGTTGGAACTGTGTGTCAATTTGGCTGAACCACAATTCTGTGTGGTTTAAGCAGTTGTGATGTGGTTATTTCCATGATGGGATCAGATGAATATGTTTTGAGCAGCCAATCCATTGAAAGGGAGTTTCCTAGGGGTGTGGCCTGCTTCCAGTATATTTATGGACATCCTGGAAAAAGAGACATTCTTCTGTGGATCAGGATTCTGTTGTGCTGCCTACAACTGTCCGTGAGTGAACAATCCACCAGTCAGCCTGGAGATCTTGGATTTGTCATTCGTTGGAGTCAACCTTGAGCTCCTCAGCCCTTGCAGCTGTAAGAGTTGGGAAAAGCTTCCAGCTTGACGTTTGATCCAAGAACTTTGGACTTGCCAGCTTCTATAAGTGTGTGAGCCATTTTCCTAAGATAAATTTCTCTCTCTATATATAAGCTTTACTGGTTTTGTTTCTCTAGAGAACCCAGTCTAACACAATATGGAAATCATTTACAAAGTAGGAAACAACAATTCACCACCTGGCTAAAGTCATGCCTGGGTGAGCCTCTTTCTGTACTTAAGAGCAGGGTGGGATGAGAATGCTCCTGGAAACTTATAGAAGGACCTAATCTTTTGCCCCAGAATTTGGGAAGTCTTGTCCTTCTCTCTTCTTTCCTGGAGTAGCCTACTGTCCAGGGGTTGGCTGGTGCTGTCTCTAATGGCAAAGATAGGACAGAGAGCTACCTTGAGGGTGGTATGTACCCCAGATGCTGAATGGTCTCATGAAGGAGGTGGATCCAATGTAAGTCAGCTAAGCTAGAATGATCTCAAAAGGATGATTTCCTGGAGCTCTGCTGGATGAGAAGCAAAAAATCCAGCTGAAAGATTTTGTAGTATTCAGAGCAGCAGTCAGGGAGAGTCAGATAAGGGCAATGAGAGTGTGCAACATATGACCTTGAAAAGTAAGCATCAGCAGTCTTTGCAAAGGTTGGGGGTCTCTGGAAGAACCACAGAGAGATCCCATGAGAGGAAGCACTCGTGACTAAGCAGCTGCCAGAAACAACACCACCAGTCACCTCAGACCTCTGCCCTGTCTCCCCTTTCCCATCTAAGAGGAGTCAGAGGCACTATTCAGTAAGAGGACATTAAATTGGAGTGCTCTTTTTAATACCAGAAAATGGGATGAGGAGTGACTAGAAAAGCTATAGAATCTGCCACAGATATCACTCAGAAATGCAAATGGGAGAGCCAAAAGAGATGGGTTG
>NW_006921598.1:18610198-18610980 GCF_000298275.1 Orycteropus afer afer
AAAAAAAAAAAAATTTTCTTGTTAAGAATGAGTTCAAGTTTATATCATCCCAAACTGTCTTTTTGTAATTTTTGTTGTGTCAACTTTTCTAGGCTAAAGTCCCATGCTATTTACTCAAATGCTAATCTAGGTATTTCTGTGAAGGGAGTTTGTTGATGTGATTGATGTCCACAAGCAGATGACTTTAAGAGAGATTATCCTAGACAAACTGGGTGAGCCTGATTCAGTAAGTTGAAAGGTATTAATAGCAGGGTTGACACTTTTCTGAGAAAAATAATTCCCATCTGTGGAGAGTAGATTTGATTTGAGTCTGCATTCCAGACTGTCCATGATATTTCTTTCCTCACAGCTTGCTCCATGGATTTTAAAATTTCACAGCCAGCCTTCATACCCAATCCCATAAACCAATTCCTTCTAATAATTTTCTTAATATGTATATATCTCCTATTGGTTCTGCTTCTGTGATTGAACTCTGAATTTTAACTATAGCTCTGGTAGCATAGTGCCTAAGACACCTGACTGCTAACCAGAAGGCAGGCAGTTCAAACCCACCAGCCACGCCTTGGAAGGAAGGTTGGGCAATCTACTTCCATAGTGATACTGCCTCAGAAACCCAAGGAGGGGTGGCTATGAGTTAAATCCAACTTGACAGCAAACAACAACAACAACGTGAAAATACCTAAGGATCTATAGCTATGACTATACCTAAAGATTCTATGGGGGAGTTCCGGCAAGATGGCAGACTAGGCAGAAGGATTGCACAGACCCTCTTCAACAAAGAA
>NW_006921598.1:18623335-18634376 GCF_000298275.1 Orycteropus afer afer
AAAACATTGAATGATGCAGGAAGCATCAAAAGAAGATGGAAGGAATTCACAGAGTCACTGTATAAAAAATAATTGGTTGATGTTCATCTATTTCAGGCTATAACATATGATCAAGAACCAATAGTAGTGAAGGAAGAAGTTTCAAAGCTGCATTGAAGGAATTGGTGAAAAACAGGGCTCCAGGAATTGATGGAATACCCATTGAGATGTTTCAACAAACAGATGCCATGCTGGAGGCACTTATTTTTCTATGCCAAGAAATTTTGATGACAGCTACCTAGCCAGCTGACTAGAAGAGATCTATATCAGTACCTATTCCAAAGAAAGGTGATCTAACTGAATGTGGAAATTATCAAACAAAATCATTAATAGCACACATAAATAAAATCTTACTGAAGATAATTAAAAAATGGCTGCACCAGTATATTGACAGGAAATTTCCAGAAATGCAAGCTGGATTCAGAAGAAGATGTGGAACAAGGGATATCATTGCTGATATCAGATGAATCTGGGCTAAAAGCCAAGGCTACCAGAAACATGCTTACTTGTGTTTTATTGGCTATGCAAAAACATTAGCTGTGTGGATCATAACAAATTATGGATAACATTGAGAAGAATGGGAATTTCAGAACACTTAATTGTGCTCTTGAGGAACCTGTGCATAGACCAGGAGTCTATTGTTCAAACAGAGCAAGGGGATACTGCATGGTTTAAATCAGGAAGGGAGTGCATCTGAGTTGTATCCTTTCACCATACTTATTCAGTCTGTATGCTGAGCAAATATGCTTTAAGCTGGACTATATGAAGAATGTGGAAGACTCATTAACAACCTGCAATATGCAGACAACACAACTTTGCTTGCTGAAAGTGAAGATGACCTGAAGCACTTACTGATGAAGATCAAAAACTACAGTCTGTAGTATGGATTATACTTCAACATAAAGAAAATGAAAATCCTCACAAGCAGCCTCACGAGAAATGATAGAAGTTGTCAAAGGTTCATATTACTTGGATCCACAATCAACACCAATGGAAGCAGCAGTCAAGAAATCAGATGTTGCATTGCAACTGGGTAAATCTGCTGCAAAAGACCTCTTTAAAGTGCTGAAGAGCAAAGATGTCACTTTGAAGACTAAGGTGTGCAACCCAAGGCATAGTGTTTTCCCTCATATGCATGTGAAAGCTGGACAGTAAATAAGGAAGACTGAAGAATTGGTGCTTTTGACTTGTCGTGTTGGGAAAGAATATTGAAAGTACTATGCATTGCCAGAAGAATGAACAAATGTCTCCTGGAAGAAGTGTAGCCAGAATGTCCCTTGGAAGCGAGAACAGCCAGACTTCGTCTCACCTACTTTGGTTATGTTTGGGACCGTTCCCTGGAGAAGGATATCATGGTTGGTAGAGTGGAGGGTCAGTGGAAAATGGGAAGACCCTCAATAAGATGGACTGACATAGTGGCTGCAATGATAGGCTCAGGTATAGCAAGTATCGTGAGGCTGGTGAAGGACTGGGCAGTGTTGTATATAGGGTGGCTATGAGTCAGAGCCAACTCGACAACAACTAACATCAACATATCTATACCATAACTCTGCTTATAACTATGCTTATTACTGTACCTTTACCTATAAATACATAAATACACACACACACACACACATATCATAGGAAAACCAGAGAATTATACGACTAACCCTACTCTCTGAATCAACAAACCAATTTTTCTCTGGTCAAATCTACTCAGTAAAGAGCACCAAAACACCAAGAACAAAACAGACTGAAAAATCAGTGAAGATAAACAAATAAAGAGCTTATACTTGTGATGAGTGAAAAATTATAATAGTGGTTTCACTAACCAGCTTCATTTAGATGGCAGAATATTTCATAAAGGATTGTTAAAAGAACTTTAGTTTTTGGAGTCTGGCTTACTGGAATGTTTAAATATTGTGGGTTTGGGGGTTAATATTATGAAGTACAGACTTTGGCACCAGGCTTCCTGGGTTCATATTTTGGTTTAATTCTTAGTAGCAAGCTCCTTCTCTCTACATGTTACCTCTTTCATAAAATGGTAATAAACAATGATGCTTAGTTGCTGTGAGGATTAAGTCAATTAATATATGCAAAACACTTAAGGCAAAAAACTATGGCACATAGTTAGAATCAAGTGTT
The DNA here is from genome assembly GCF_000298275.1 of Orycteropus afer afer. Lineage (NCBI taxonomy): Eukaryota > Metazoa > Chordata > Mammalia > Tubulidentata > Orycteropodidae > Orycteropus > Orycteropus afer. The sequence continues at coordinate 18,625,502 of NW_006921598.1, forward strand.
AGTTATTATTTTATTTCTATCATTATATTATTAATACTATAAATGACTTAGCCTGAAAGATCACTTGAATCACAGCATGATATTAGAATTGAATATAACGTCCTAGAGAATATCCAAATGAATTGGGAAAGAAATTGTTCTACCTGCACATTTCAAAAGGAGAAGGCTTGCACTATTTTAAATGTTAGACCTCCTTTTGTGAAACCTTATCAAAAGCTCATTTTTTGATCATACCAACTTAAGAACTTTGGCCTCTCCCTTTAAAAAATACCCCCACTACCAGTTGCCATTGAGTTGTTTTTGATTTAAAGCAACACTATGTGTCTCAGAATTGTACTACCTGGGGTTTTCAATGGCTGATTTTTTTTCAGTAGATTGCCAGGTCTTTTTTCCTAGGGAAGTCTGGATGAACTCTTCCAAACTTTCAGTTAACAGGGCACTCTAAAATCACTAGCCTTTGAGTTGACTCTGACTAATGATGACTTCATGTATCACCCTAAAAGGAGAGGATGGATTTTTCTCTGTTTATTTTGGTTTCTAAAATGAGCAGTCATTCAGCTATGTAGCACATTTCTTCATCCTCAATAGCTTTCATGGAAAAAAAAAAATCATGATTTAAACAGTAACTATGAATTGTAAATTTATAGAGTGGAAAACATTGTTGCCATTGTCTTAAATACCAAGGTTGCCTGGTGACCCTTTGTGCATGGTGCTAAAGTTGACTTTTGACTGAGAAGTATTTCCTTCTCTTGTACATAAGGTCTCTATGAGTCAGAACCAACTTGACAGTACCTGACAACAACAACAACAGCCCCATATATTGGCATTGGCAGTGTTGACTCTATGGGGCTACAACTTAAGGGTCTAATTTATCATAGTCCCTTCTCTTCAATACTGTATTGAAAGTTCTATATTGTTGTTGTTGTTGTTATGTGCCCTCAAGTCAGACCCGACTCATAGTGACCCCTTCTTGGGTTTCCAAGGGGGTATCACTACTGAAGTAGATTGCCCAACCTTCCTTCTGAGGATTGGCTGGTGGGTTTGAACCGCCAGGCTTCTGGTTAGCAATCAAGTGCCTTAGGCACAGAGAAGGTATGAGGGAGCACATCTTCTAAGCCACATCCCTGGAAGAGTTTATTCTAAAAAAGGAAAATAAAGAGTCACTCAGGCTAATAAATATACTGAGGCTTTTGGCCCAACACTCATCTGTATTTGATGTGTCTGGCCCATGTCTGGTACCTGTAACTTATGAGATGTTAAAACTTGGCCTCAAACATGATTGGGAAGTGTCTATCATTTATTCATTTCTAGTTTGTTAAATCATCATACATTTAATGTGCCAGTATTTGGAGTAATAAAGATAGAGCTATGAGTAAAAGTCTGCTGGGAAATTGGTAATGAAAATACTTTTGTGGGTGATAGAGCAATTTCACCCACTCAAATCCAACTGAAAAATCCTCCTCGTAGAGACTGGATAACCCAAAGGCTGTGCTGTTTGACACGTACATATTTCCCCTTCCGTCATAATTGCTCTGCTGGTCAGTGTGTGGGTACTATTTCTTTGCTTTGTTTTTCCCTCTGGGAGTAAATTTCCTTCAGAAGGGAGGAAAGACAGAAAAGCTATTGTTTGTTTGAATATAGATATGCCATCATGAATAAAGAAATTTTTTAAAAAATTGTCCAATTTCTGGTGTGAGCTGTAGTTGCAATTTCACACCACACATTAGTTTAACACAGCCAGAAGCAGTTTGATTAAATTACATACATCAGGGTGAAAATGCTCCTGGCCATTGAGATACAGCAAGGAAAGAATTTTATGGCTGAACTGAAAGAAGTCTGAAAAGTGAATAAGCTTGATTGAACTCTCTTTCATCATGCTATTAAAATCACTGTTTGGTGTTAGTTTCAGAACTAGCAAGTTGTGAGTCATGATTGAGAAAAGAACCTTCAAAAAATATGTGCTTACGAACTGCTGTATGAAAAGTGAATTTACTCTGTAAATCTTCACCCAAATCCTAATTAAAAAAAATATATATATGTGCTTACAAGATAATGTGCACCAATTCGCTTTACTGTGAAAATTTTAAATATACCTTTAAGACTTGCGAGAAGGAGGTAAAGTTTAATACTAGTGTATATCTGCTGTATAAGGACTCTGCTAGGCCCTGTGAAAAATGCAAAGAAGGGTAAGGAAGGCATCTATGCTCAAACTTCTGAATGTATTTAAGAAGTAAGGACACATATAATGAAAATGTACCAAACAATAGACTGAGTGATATATAACATGAGCCAAATGGGTGGAACATCAGATAGTAAGAATTACAAACATTCAAAAGAAGTAGTTTGTATTAATTCAACCTTTTGTTCATTCATTTCTCAGTCAGTCAGCAAATATTTACTGAATCTATTATGGTTGGGCAATCCTACTTCCGTAGTGATACTGCCTTGGAAACACAAGGAGGGGTCGCTATGAGTCGGGGCCGACTCGACGGCAAACAACAACAACAACAACAACATTATGTGCCATGTCCTGGGCTGAGTGAGAAAACAATTGCATCTGACATAACCCACTAAACCCACTGTGACTGAGCTTGTTGCAACTCATAGTGATCCTTATAGGGCTTCCAAGGCTGTAATTCTGTATGGAAGCAGACCACCTTATTTTTATCCTGCAAAGTGGCTGATGGGTACAAATTACTGGTCTTCTGGTTATTAGCCCAATGCCTTAACCACAGTGCCACCAGAGCTCCTTGTACCTAACATAAATATTATAAAAACAAAAACAAAAAACCATTATTGTTCATTCATTTTTGACTGATGGAGCAAATGTTTAGCACTCAATTACTAACAGAAAGGCTGAGGGCTAGAATTCACCTGGTTGTGCTGTGGAAGAAAGGTAGTTGGTGGGTTCGAACCATCTTCCTTTTGGTTAATAGCCAAACACTTAACCACTGTGCCACCAGGGCTCCCTTTTCTTAAGGTTACGAATATTGAAAATCCTATGGAGAGCCTCTACTCTGACTGACACACGAATTTGCCACAAATACGCACACAGTAGCCAAAATTTACAGATCACAGTCACATCCATAATCTTACCTTCTCATTTGAGCTTCACTTTAGGCTACATTTTACAGGTAAGGAAATACAGACTAAGAAAACTCAAATAACCTAAATGAGGATCAGAGCTGGACCTGAAGGTTTTAACAGTAGATTTCAGAGATGACTCAGAAATATCAGATCTGGGTGCTTAAGAGGCCTAGGTACTAGAATAGAGTTGGGTGAAAGAGAACTTGTTTAGGGGAGATTTTATTTTCAGTATACTGAGTTCAAAGTAGTGGTAGGATGTTCATGTGAATCGCCCACTAGGCTTTTAGATATGTAGGCCTACATCTTGAAAGAAGAGTCGATAATAGCTAAAGACTTGGGAGTTATCCTTGCAGAAATGACAGTTGAAGAAGTAATAAGAATTGATGAAATTTTTGGAAAGGAATAGTTAGAGAAGCTAAGGATCCAACTTTAAGAAAAGGCTACATTTTTTTGGGGAAAGGATTGACAAAAGTAGTGATCAAATAAATAAATAAATAAGAGGAAGAAGAATGTCATAAAATTCTGTTTCATCTCAGAGACTGATAGTATTACTTCAAGATGAAACATGTCAAAAGCCACCAAGAGTGCATAGAAGAAGAGGACCAAAACAAAGACCTTTAAGGATAGCAGTGAGGAGCTGATTTGTGATTCTTGAGGATGCAAGTTTGATAAAGCAGTGGGAGCTGAGCCTGATTATGTAAAGTGATGGGTACGTAGACAAGAATTAGAGTCGTAGTTAGCAACTACTCAGTTGGAAAAGTTTAAAAGTTTATGTGTGAAATATTTAAAGTAAAAGAAAAGAAAAATGATCCATTATCATTTTTCCATTTTTTCCAAAGAATCTAATAAGATTAATATTATCCTGCATTCTACTTAACTGACTCATTTAATTGCTATTACTGCAAGGTTGGGAGACTGCTTTAGGAAATTATCTGAAATCTGATCCCCGTTACAGCCAGAAATTAGTCATCAGTATGGTACTGAAAGTAAGGCATGAAGAAACAAAATAAAAAAAGTTACACTCTGTCCCAGCCTAGGAAGAACAGAACTGTTAGATGATGCTCATCCTACATCAGAGTCAGTGTCTTTGTTAGCTATTCCATGTGCCCAACAAATTTTCACACATGGTGAGTGCTTAAGAGTATATGTTGAATGGAACATGGATGGGTTAATTGCAGAGGTAATGATTTTATTTACCTACTTCTTTTTGAACTCCTTGAGAAGGAATTGTCTGGTGGCATCTAGTGTTGATTACATGAAGGTCATGCTTTCACTCAGAAGACCAACATGAATAAGGACATCAAGCTAACTGAAGAAATGAAGATTCATGAATTTATTAGCCTTTCTACAACATACCAAGGTTTTAAAAACTTTGACTAAGAGCTTGATGCAGAAATGTTTCAAGTGGGCAGAGTTTAGATGATGCTGTGTTAGTTACATCAACATGACCCAGAGCCCATGGGACACTTTCTGCTCTTCTTTCTAGAATGATCACGTCATATGTTATTTATTTACAATTTATGCTCTACCACCTTGCAAAATAATGCAACTTACAAAATTAAATTTAATGTAAAAGCTAAAATTAAGGTTTAAAAGGAAGAGGACAGTAGCAATCATCTAAAAGGAGCAGGAGAAGGACATGTTTCCATGATGCCAAGATGAGCCCTTTCTTGTAAATGGACCCTGAATTTGCCTCTGTTCTTTATTTCCTGATATACAAGGGCAAAGCTGAAATAGTTTAGACATATTTTTTATTGCTAGTTTTTGTTATTTTTTTCTTAAATCACATGTCTCTGGAGTCAAATCTTTCCCAAGGACCAAACTCTAAGAGGAATTTGTCATGTTGATACTTACATAAGTGGTTTAGAGGCATACAGCTGAAAATAGTTTCAAGAAGTGTTGTACAATATCCAGATATACAGTTCAGCAAACTTCCCTTACATTGCCTTCTAGGAAGGTTGAAATTATACTATTAAATTGAGTTTTCAGGATGATATTTCCACTTGGGCATGAGAGAGGGTGGTTACTAGATAACTAATTGCTTTATTTTAAAATCTTTTGTACTTTTTAGTTATGAAAGTTATTTGTTCAAATTAAAAAATAAAGTTACAAGAAAGAACTTCTGGCAAGATGGTGGAATAGGTAGACAAGCTACATAGACTCGTTGCAACAAAAAAATGAGAAATCAATTGAAACAGAACCCTGAGCTTTGAAGGAAACCATAAAGAAGTGGATTAAATCCCAAAAGGTAGGAGAAACTGAATGAAAATAGTGAATAAGGAGACAAATGGAGCTGCGGACTGTCAGCTGTCCTGAAGGCATGGCCATTTTGAATATTCACAAATGGCATCCCAATCTGAGCAGCAACATAAGAACTGGCTCTGCTGACTGAGGACGCCATGTGCAACTGCACTGGTGGCTGATGACTAGAAAGGAAAACAACAAATAAGGAGACAAACAGAGCTATGGACTGTTGGCTGTCCTTAGGGCACAGACATTTTGAATATTTGCAAGTGATGTGTCCATTTCGAATATATGCAAGCAGCATTCCTATCTTGGCAGCAACCTAAGAATAGGCTCTGCTTGCTGAGGACAGCACAGAGATCCACAAAGGAGGCTGACGACTAGAATGGTGCAATATTATCTTTGTTACTCTTGTCCACATCAAGTTGTTGAATGGAGGAGGTGTGGCTATCCCCCACCTCCACCCACCTTCTGGACTGGAAGAAATTCCATCACAGTCTCCGTGCCCCTAACAGAACTTGGGTGCCTTGCCCCCCACCCCCTTGTTTTTGTTTGTTTTAAAAATATTCTTTTTTTCTTACTCATTTCTTCTTAATTTTTTCTCTTTTCCTTTCTTGGTTCTTTTTTCTTTTCTTTCATTTTCCTAGTTTCTTTCTTTTACCTTCCACTTCTTCTTTAAGTTCTTTCCATCCCTTGTTTTGCTTTTTGTAGTTTTCTAATTTTTTCTTTTTTATCTTTTTCTCTTACTGATTTTTCTTATTCACTCCCCCAGGTATTGTAAAGTTTTTGTCTCTTTATCTTTCTTTTGTCTTTTTTAAATTTTTTTAAAAAAATTTGTTTTAATTTTTTTCTTTTCATTTGTATGTTGCTGTTTATTTTGCAGTTTGTGTTTTTTGTTCTTGTGTTTTTATTTTTTTCAGTGTTTTTTTTTTTTTTTTTGTCTTTGTCTGTGTGGAAGACAGAAAGTCTGCCCACATGACCCAACCATACCTGCATCTCCTGCAGTCCCATCCATTGGATGAGGGCCACCACTTGCTTCTGCAACAACTGACCAACTATAGATGGTGACCAATACCAGTACAACTTACCTTCAACTGCTCTTTTCACAAACAGCTAGCAGAGATCTCATCCTCTATCACACACTCTCATTCTATTTCACACCCATCAGGAGACAGGTGGTGAGTGCCGAAGTGCTGCCAACTAATAAATAAAATAACATAGTAACCTTGCTCACTCAAATATATTAAAACAAAAAAAAACAAAAACTCTTGGACAAATCACACCAACATACATTCACCAATTAAATATAAATACAATGACAACACAATGTCTTGGAAACAACTAACCATCCCAGTCCACACAAAGAAGCAAGATAAAGTAGTACCAGCAAGGGACAGGATACAGACTCAGAAAACCTCCCTGAGGAAGAAGCATCATTAGAACTCTCTGATAAAGAATAAAAAGAATTTTATTTAGGTACCTTCAAAGGACTGAGAGATAGATCAAGGGAAACACTGACAAATTTAGAGGAAACGGAAAAAAACTCTAGAACAATTTAGGAAAACAATACAAGAACAAAGTGACAAAATAAAAGAAAAATTAGAAATGAAACAAAAACAACAAGTAGAAGTCCAGAAGATGAATACTAACATTTCAGAAATAACACTCTGAATGGGCAAAAGAGTTGTTGTTGTTAGGTGCTCTCAAGTCGTTTCCGACTCATAGTGACCCCATGCGCAGCAGAACAAAACATTGCCCAATCCCGCATCAGCTCCATGATCCCTACTATGCTTGAGCCCATCATTGCAGCCACCATGTCAATCCATCTTGTTGAAGGCCTCCCTTTCTTTCATCGACCCCCCCACCCTACCAAGCATGACATCTTTCTCCAAAGAATGGTCCCTTCTGACAACATGACCAAAATAGGTGAGAAGTCTGGCCATTCTCGCTTCCAAGGAGCATTTCAGGTGCACTTCCTCCAGGACAGATCTGTTAGTTCTTTTAGCAGTCCATGGTACTTTCAACATTCTTTGCCAGCACCACAACTCAAAAGCATCAACTCTTCTTCGGTCTTCCTTATTCATTGTCCAGATCTTACATGCATATGAGGTGATTGGAAATATTATGGCTTGTGTCAGGCTCACCTTAGTCCTCAAGGAGACATCCTTGCTCCTCAGCACTTTAAAGAATTCCTTTGCAATTGACCTTTCCAATGCTACACGTCATCTAATGACTTGACTGCTGCTTCCATTGGCATCAATGGCATCAAACAACATGAATTCTTTGACCACCTCAATCTTCTCTCCATTTATTGTGATGCTGCTCACTGGTTGTGATGATTTTTGTTTTCTTTATATCAGGACGTAATCCATACTGCAGACTGTATTCTTCAACCTTCATCAGTAAGTGCCTCAAATCATCCTCACTTTCAGCAAGCAAAGTTGTATCATCTACGTATCTCAGGTTGTTAAAGATTCTTCCTCCAATCCTGATGCCATGTTTTTCTTCATATAGTCCAGATTCTCAGATTATTTGCTCAGCATATAGATTGAATAAGTATGGGGAAAGGATACAACACTGACTCACTCCCTTCCTGATTTTAAACCATGCAGTTTCTGTCCCCTTGTTCCATTTGAGCGAGAGCTTCCTGGTCATGGTACAGGTTTCTCATGAGTACAATCAGGTGTTCGGGAATTCCCATTCTTCTCAATGTTATCCATAATTTCTCATGATCCATTTTCTTTAATTCTTTCAGCTTGAGAAATGCTGAACACATTCTTCCCTTTTGGTTTTCAAACAATCAAATGCCTTTGCATAGTCAATAAAACACAAGTAAACAAACGTCTTTCTGGTATTCTTTGCCTTGAGCCAAGATCCATCTGACAACAGCTATGATATCCCTTGTTCCACATCCTCTTCTGAATCCTGATTGCACCTCTGGAAGTTCTCTGTCAATATACTGCTGCAAATGTTTCTGAATTATCTTCAGTAAGATATTACTTGTGTGCGATATTAATGATATTGTTATATAATTTCCACAATCTATGGGATCACCTTTGGAATGGGTACAGAGATGGATCTCTTCCAGTCAGTTGGCCAGGTAGCTGTCCTCCAAATCTCTTGGCATAACCGAGTGAGCGCCTCCAATGGAGCATCCGTTTGTTGAAATATCTCAATCGGTATTCCATCAATTCCCAGAGCCTTGTTCTTCTCCAATTCTTCCATTGCAGCTTTGACTTCCTCCTTCAGTACCACTGGTTCTAGATCATATGCAACTTCCTGAAATGGAGGAAGATCGACCAGTTCCTTTTGGTACAGTGATTCTGTGTATTCCTGCTCATGTTATATTCCTGCCATCTTCTCTTGATGTTTCCTGCATCATTCAGCATTTTGCCCATAGAATCTCTCAATATTGCAACTTGAGGCTTAAATTTTTTCTTTAATTCTTTCAGCTTGAGAAATGCTGAACACATTCTTCCCTTTTGGTTTTCAAACTCCAGGTCTTTGCACATTTCATTATGTTGTTGTTGTTGTTGTTATATGC
>NW_006921598.1:18635659-18644625 GCF_000298275.1 Orycteropus afer afer
CAGCTCTTTCCCAGTCCTATTTTGAGAGCCTTCTAACCTAACCGGACTATTCAAAAAGTTGTGCGGTAATGTATCAAACAGTATTTCTTTGCTATTCATAAGGTTTTCCCTGGCCAATTATTTGAGAAGTGGATGGCCTCCTCCTTTTTCCTAGTCTGTCTCATTCTGTAAGTTGGGCTGATACCTGTGCACCATGTGCATCCCGCTGGGTTAGAAACACCAGTGGCTCAGCCTCAAAACTCACATCAACACATCACCACAGTAGAACAAACTGGCAGACAAGTTTGTCTCTCTGTTGGAAACCTCTCGTACCACCCTTACCTGGGTCCCTGTGGCTGACTCCTCCTCTGTCCAAATTCCTAGGCCTTTTAATCCACTTTCTCCCACTCTCCCACCCTGCTGCTTTGGGCATGCCTGAGTTCCTCTCCTCACCTGGATCCCTGCAGCTGATTGCGCCTCTGTCCAGGTTCCTGGCAAAAGAGTAGAATTGTATAAATGGAAGACAGACTTAGTGAGATCAAAAACAAATACCTCAATATTACTTTGTTAAGGGGTCAAATGAAAAAATATCAAAAGAAATGAAGAAAGCCTAAGATTCATGTGGGCTACCATCAAGAGGAATAATTTACATATAATTGGAATTCTAGAACAGGAAGAGACAAATAAAACCACAATTTTACCAGAAAATTGTCAAAGTTTCTTTGGAAGAGAATTTCCCTAATATGATAAAAGATAAGACGATATCCATTCAAGAAGTTCAACAAACCCCAAACAGGATAGACACCAAAAGAATATCACTGAAACGTATCATGATCAAACTCACCAATGTCAAAGGCAAAGAAAGAATCATGAAATCATCACAGGGAAAATGAAAAGTTACATACAAAGGGCAATCAATAACTCTAAACTCTGATTTCTCAGCAGAAACCATACCAGTGAGAAGGCAATGGGATGATGTCTAAAACCACAAAAGAACAAAAATTGCCAACCAAGTATTGTATGCTCAGCAAAATTGTCCCTCAGATATGATGGTGAAATTAGTATATTTCCAGATAAATAGAAGTTAAAGGAATTTTTTTTAAACCAAGCAAATATTACAAAAGATGTTAAAGGGGGTCCTTCTGGCAGAGAACCAACAACAGCAGGCAACAAGTGATAATTAATACACACGAAATCATAACCCAGAAATCAACCCAGTTATAGAAGTATCCAAAGTAAAATAAGCTTACAAGACTGTAAACAGGGAACCAGAGACATCAATTGATAAATGAGGATGACTAAAAACCAAAAAGAGGGAATGAATAGTGTAGGTACTGATTTTCCAAATGGAGAGAAAGTGAAGACAATTGCGAGATAGGACAAACTGTTCTAAACTTGGAAAGAAAATAATAAATCACAGGGTAACCTCAAAGAAAAATAATAAAGTTTTGCATCAAAATAAAAAAAACATGACAGGCACAAATATTTAACACACAATAAAACAAGAGCAATGAAGGAAATGATAACACAATTCATAAACAAAATGAACTCAGCACAGAAAATTGTACAGAAGAAGTCAACAACACCACGGAAATGCACCTAACAAAATGACAAATAAATTCATATTTGTCAATAATTACACTGAATATAAATGGATTAAATGCACCACTCAAGAGACAGAGAGTTTCAGACTTGATGACCCATCAATATGCTGTCTACAAGAGACTCACCTAAGACACAAAGACAAAAAATAGACTAAAAATCAAAGGTTGAGTGGTTGGATAGCTGGTGGTAGTTATTCCCCAGGATGAGACTGGCAATCAACTCCATGGTGGGATCTACCACAAGCAGCTGAGTAGCTACCTTTGGGATGTGGTCTGTTTCCTGTATATAAGAAGAAACCTTGGGAATGGTCTCTAGCCTATGGCACGTTTGGAACCTGCATGTAGCTGTGTCATTGCTCAGCAGCCTGCTATGCTCTCCTGACCTTGGGACTTACAATGGACTTAAGTTAATGGCCTGCCATGTGGTTTGGTAACATCAGGACTGTACCTTTTTACTTGTCAAACTTGGGGCTTCTCAGCCTCAGCAGCCAGCCACTGTCTGAGTGAAGAAACGGCTCTAGCTTCAGTGGGCTGGGAGTAGGAGGCAGAGCTGGACCCCACAGTTGAGGGGCTTTGACCCAGCCCCTAGAGCCTGGCTCTTTGCACTAGGACTTAAAGCCTCCAAACTGTAAGAGAATAAACTCCTGTTTGTTAAGACCATCCCATTTGTTGTGTATTATTGTCAGAATGGCACTAGGTACCAGAACAGGTCCTAATGCCCCTCAGCAGTATCCAAGCTGTCCGTGCCATCAGGATCACTGATACAGTTCTGTATGCCTCTTTTTTTGGTGTTTCCACGCAGATTCTTCTACTAGTTGGAGTTTAGTCCACTTCTGCATGCCTCCTTTCAAAGCTCAGGGCTCCAGGATTATCATCTGTACCTGTGTTAATTGGTTCCCTTTTTCTTTGTTAAAGAGGGTCTGTGTAGGTTGTCTGCATATACCACCATCTTACTGGAACCCCCAATCAGAAATATATTAGTTTAATAAAAAATGCTCTAAATGGTATTTCCAATTTTTAAATATAAATAGTTTATACATCAGGGGAAATATATGTTCCTTGACACTTGAAGGATCTTACTTTTAAAATTATTGGATTCTAGAAACTCTTTGAATGCAGTTCTTCAAATTTAAAAATTATGTCAGAAGCTATTGGTTTGTTAAGATATTTTATGATACATATTCTCATTCTCATGACTATGATGTATAAAATATTTGACTAGTTTCCTTTTGCCACTTAAATGACATAGATTATCCTGCTGTGTTGATTATATAGGCACAGGTTGAAGATTGGTGAGCAGTAGCAGGGATCTAGGTAAGGGGAGGAACCCAAGCCCCATCCCCAAGGAGTGGGAAAGTGGGAGAAAAGGAAAGCCAAGCTAAGGGGACAAGACTGAGAGAACATTAACAGGGATCCAGGTAAGGGGAGGGCAGAGAAGCTTTGAACACCTAAGGGAGAGAAATTTGTCTGTCAGTTTGTCATACTGTCGTGGCTTGCATGTTGCTGTGAGGTTGTGCCACCAGTATTTCACACACCAGCAGGGTTGCACATGGTACACAGGACTCAATGCAGCTTACAGACTGAGACAGACTAGAAAAAAGGAAGAGATCATCCACTTCTCAGAGAACTGGCCAGGGAAACCCTTATGAATAGCAGAGAAACACTGTCTGATATATTACTGAGCAACTTTATGAATAGCCCGGAAACATTGTCCAATACAGTGGAGGAATTTGAAACCCTTAGGTCAGAAGGCTCTCAAAATATGACTGGGAAAGAGCTGCATTGTCTGAGTAGAACCAATCTTACTAATATAGATAAAGTAAAGCTCTTGAGACCTCCATTTGCTGATGTGGCATGACTCAAATTGAGGAGAAACAGTTGCAAACATCCATTAATAATCAGAACATGGAATGTATGAAGTATGAATCTAAGAAAATTGAAAGTTGCAAAAATTAAATGGAATGCATAAATACTGATATGCTAAGCATTAGTGAGCTGAAATGGACTGGTTTTGGCCATTTTGAATCAGATAACCGTATGATCTACTATGCCAGAAATGATAATTTGAAGAGATATGACATGGCATTCATCATCACAAAGGATGTTTCAAGATCTGTCCTGAAGTACAATGCTGTCAGTGATAGGATAATATCCAAACACCTAAAAGGAAGACCAGTTAATACTACTATTATTCAAATATATGCACCAATCACCAAACCCAAAGATGAGGAAATTGAAGATTTTTATCAACTTCTGCAGTCTGAAATTGATCAAACATGCAATCAAGATGTGTGACTGGAATGCAAAAGTTGGAAACAAAGTAGTTGGAAAATTTGGCCTTGGTGACAGAAATAATGTTAGAGATCACATGATAGGATTTTTCAAGACCAACAACTTATTCATTGCAAATACCCTTTTTCAACAACACAAACAGTGGCTACATACATGGACTTTGCCAGAAGGAGTACAAGTAATGAGATTGACCACATCTGTGGCAAGAGGAGATGGAAAAGCTCAATATCTTCAGCCAAAACAAGGCCAGGAGCTGCTCATATGCAAGTTCAACTTGAAGTTGAAGACAATTAAAACAAGTCCATGAGAGCCAAAATATGACCTTGAATGTGTCCCTCCTGAATTTACAGACTATCTAAAGAACAGATTTGATGCATTGAACACCAATGACTGAAAACTCAACGAATTGTGAGATGACATCAAGAGCATCATCCATGAAGAAAGCAAGAATTCATTAAAAAGAGGAGAAAAGAAAAAAAAAAATGGATGTCAGAAGACACACTGAAACTTGCCCTTGAGCAGAGGGTGACTAAAGCAAATGGAAGAAATGACAAGATAAAAGAGCTGAACAGAAGATTTCAAAGAGCAGCTCAAGCAGACAAAGCCAATTACTATATGAAATGTGCAAAGACCTGGAATTACAAAACCAAAAGTGAAGAACACACTCGGCATTTCTCAAGCTGAAAGAACTGAGGAAAAAATTTAAGCTTTGAGTTGCAATATTGAAATATTCTATGGGCAAAATATTGAATGATGCAGGAAGCATCAAAAGAAGATGGAAAGGATATACATGGTCACTGTACCAAAAAGAACTGGTCGATCTTCATCCATTTCAGGAGGTGGCATATGATCGAGAACTAATGGAACTGAAGGAAGAAGTCGAAGTTGCACTGAAGGAATCAGCAAAGAACAAGGTTCCAGGAGTTGACAGAATACCTATTGAGATGTTTCAACAAATGGATGCCCCATTGGAGGCACTCACTCGGTTGTGTCAGGATATTTGGAAGACAGCTACCTGACCAACTGACTGGAATAGATCCATATTTGTACCCATTCCAAAGAAAGGTGATCCCACAGAATGTGGAAATTATTGAACAATATTATTAATATCATGTGGCAGTTATGTTTGTGTGTCTACTTGGCTGGGCCTGGTTGAGTGGCTGGGCAGCTGGTGGTAGTTATTACCCATGATGAGACTGGCAATCAACTCCATGGTGGGATCTACCACAAGCAGCTGAGTAGCTGCCTTTGGGATGTGGTCTGCTTCCTGTATATAAGGAGAAGCCTTGGAGAATGGTCTCTAGATTATGGCACGCTTGGACCCTGCATGTAGCCGTGTTGTTGTTCAACAGTCTGCCATGCTCTGCTGACCTTGGGACTTACAATGAACTTGAAATAATGGCCTGCCATGTGATTTGGTAACATTGGGACTGTGCCTTTTTACTTGTCAACCTTGGGCTTCTCAGCCTCAGCAGCCAGCAGCTGTCTGAGTGAAGAAATGCCTCTAGCTCCAGTGGGCTGGGAGCAAGAGGCAGAGCTGGACTGCACAGTTGAGGGGCTTTCACCCAGCCCCTAGAGCTTGGCACGTTGAACTTGGACTTAAAGCCTCCAAACCGTAAGAGAATAAACACCTGTTTGTTAAGGACATCCCATTTGTGATATATTCCTGTCAGAGTGGCACTAGGTAACCAGAATATATCACATGCAAGTAAAAATCTTACTGAAGATAATTCAAAAATGGTTACAGCAGTATGTTGACAGAGAACTTCCAGAAAATGCAAACTGGATCCAGAAAAGGATGTGGAACAAGGAATATCATTGTTGATGTCAGATAGATCTTGACTCAATACAAAGAATACCAGAAAGATGTTTACCTGTGTTTTACTTACTATGCAAAAGCATTTGATTGTGTGGATCATGACAAACTGTGGATAGCATTGAGAAGAATGGGAATTCCAGAACACTTAATTGTACTCATGAGGAACCTATACATAAACCAGGAGGCTGTCATTCAAACAGAACAAGGGGACACTGCATGGTTTAAAATCAAGAAAGGAGTGTGTCAGGGTTGTATCCTTTCACCATACTTATTCAATCTGTATGCTGAGTAAATAATCCAAGAAGATGGACCATATGAAGAAGAACATGGCATCAAGAACGGAGGAAGAATCATTAACCTGCAATTTGCTGCAACACAACTTTGCTTGCTGAAAGTGAGGATGACTTGAAGTACTTACTAATGAAGATTGAAGAATACAATCTGCAGTATGGATTACATCTCAATATAAAGAAAACAAAAGTCCTCACAACTAGACCTGTAAGCAGCATCATGATAAATGGAGAAAAGATTGAAGTTGTCACAGCCTTCACATTACTTGGGTCTACAATCGACACCAATGGAAGCAGCAGTCAGGATATTAGACGATGTATAGCACTGGGCAAGTCAGCTACAAAGGACCTCTTTAGGTGCTGATGAGCAAGGATGTGTCCTTGAGGACTAAGGTTTTCCTGACACAAGCCATGATATTTTCAATCACCTCAGTTGCATGTGAGAGCTGGACAATGAATAAGAAAGACAAGAAGAAGAATTGAGGCTTTTGAGTTGTGGTGTTGGCAAAGAATGCTGAAAGTACCATAGACTGCTAAAAGAACTAACAAATCTGTCTTGGAGGAAGTGCAGCCAGAATGTGCCTTGGAAGCAAGAATGGCCAGACTTTGTCTCACCTACTTCGGTCATGTTGTCAGAGGGACCATTCCCTGGAGAAGGATGTCATGCTTGGTAAGGTGGAGGGTCAACGAAAAAGGAGAAGGCCCTCAACAAGATGGATTGACACAGTGGCTGCGGCTATGGCTTAAGTATAGCAGGGATCACAGAGCTGGTGCGGGACTGGGCCGTGTTTTGTTCTGCTGTGCATAGGATCACTATGAGTCAGAGTCGACTTGACAACACCTAGCAACAACAACTGTCCTGTTATTTTTCACTACTTTTACTTAGCACCAACACTGTCAAAATAGTTAAGAAAGTCACTTAACCAGTGTTCCCCTTCTTGAATGACTGACTCTAGTTAATCTTCTCCTCAAGCTCTTTATCCTGATGGACATGACCCTAGGCCTTCCTCTACTCGTCATTTAAGTGGCTGAGTAACGAAACTATCAGTGTTTCCCATATTCATATCAGTTTCCTTTCTCACTGTCAGCATCAGTAGCTGCTATTTTCCAGACAAAGTTGGTTGTGTGTCAGTTTTAAATACCAATTGAAAGACTTATGTTTATTTTATTTTCATAAAGAAAAGGTACTTTTAGCAGAAACTCACTATTGATATTGACATGCACTATGTAACCCATTGCCATCAACTTGATTTCAACTTATAGTGACCCTATAGGATGGAGTAGAATTGCCCAATAGAGTTTCCAAGGCTATAATATTTACACAATCTTTTCTTTTTTCTCTCTTCTGTGAAGGTTACAGCCTTGGAAACCATAAGGGGCAGTTGTAATCTGTCCTGTAAGGTTGCTGTGAGTTGAAATGGACTTGACTGCACACAACATGTAAAGATGACCATTTTACAAGTCATCTAAACAGTCATAAATGAGTGACCCTGAGGTGATGTAGTCTAGAAGGGAAGCCTCATATAACACATAAGGGATTTCCTGGGGTCTTACTAGATTGTGGAGCATGATAGCCACTATGCAAAATCCTATCATTCCTCTGGTGAAACTAAAAGATTCAATTTGTGCATTTTGTTTTGTATTTATTTCCTGCTTGATATTTCAAAAAGTGTGCAAGAATTATTGGAATATACATTGTATTAGAAGAATTACAATCAGAGAGAAGGGAAAGAGACAAAGAAAACAGAAAGTTGAGGAAAAGGAAAGAGGACAATTGAAGAGAAATGGACTGGGTGGGGTGGGTCAGGGTCAGTGTATTCTCACTGAGTGGGTTTAGACACAGGAGCCAAAGGGTATAGTATTAAGTGTCAACAGTTAGGAAAAGACAGAAGATCTGGAGGTAGAGAACAATGAAGGAAGGGGGTGGGATTTCTTTCTGCTGAAAGCAGTGGGTAGGCATGTGTTTTAGTGCAAATTCCCTTGGGATTGTAGCCTTCTCTTTCATGAACTTCTCACTCCTCTTATTTCCAGTTTAGGACCATCTGATCAGAGAATACTGGAATTTTCAGCTCTCAAGGCACTAATTTCGGTCGCTGAAACAGTAACCCTCTGCAGTTCCTAACACAATCACTGCTGCCCTGCTGGGCTGTGGGCTTTTGCCAGCCAAGGCACTCTTGCCCAGGAAATAGAAGGTGGCATTTAAGTGACATTTATGATTCTTCTAACCAATCCTAAAGACTCTGAACCAGGCCAATTCTAAACTAAGCTTTCTTGAGTAAATGGATAAGAACCCAAGAAACCTCCGAGGGAAAACAAACAAACAAAACACAAAGGTATGACTTGTATCTTCAAACATTAAAATAGTAATGTTGAATGTATGAAATGTGAATCTAGGAGAATTTGAAGTAGTCAGAAATGAAATGGAATGCATAAAGATTGATATCCCAGGAATTAGTGGGCTGAAATGGACTGGTATTGACCATTTTGAATTAGATAAACATATGACCTACTATGCCTGGCATGACAAATTGAAGAAGAATGACAATTCATTTATTGTCAAAAAGACTTCCTAATCTATGCTTAGGTACACTGCTGTCAATGGTTGGTTATCATCCATACACCTTAAACCATCACCAGTTAATATGATTATTATTCGGATTTGCACACCAACCATTAATGCCAAAAAAGAAAATCAAGATTTTTACCAACTTCTGCTGTCTGAAATTGATCAAACATACATTCAAGATACATTGATAATTACTGGTAATTTGAATGTGAAACGAAGAAGGCTTGTTGTTGTAAGGATGCCATCAAAATCTTCTTCCAAGACAGATTTGTTAGTTTTTCTGGCACACCATGGTACTTTCAGTATTTTTTGCTAACACCTGAACTCAAAAGCATCAACTCTTCTTTGGTCTTCCTTATTCATTGTCCGGATTTCACATGCATTTGAGGTGATTGAAAATACCACGGCTTGGGTTA
>NW_006921598.1:18649750-18668502 GCF_000298275.1 Orycteropus afer afer
TTTTTAGTGTTGAGGTGCAATCCATAGGAAAGGCTGTAGTCTTTGATCTGCATCAGTAAGTGCTTCAAGTCATCTTCACTTTCAGGAGGGAAGGTTGTGTTGTCTGTATATCACAGGTTGTTAATGAGTCTTCCTCCAATCCTGATGTTACATTATTCTTCGTATAGTCCAGCTTCTTGGATTATTTTCTCAGTATACAGATTGAATAAGTATGGTGACTGGATACAACCCTGATACCAACCCTTTCTGATTTTAAACCATGCAGTATCCCTGTGTTCTGTTCAAATGACAACATTCTGGCCTATATATAGGTTCCTCACGATTACAGTGAAGTGTTCCAGAATTCCCATTCTTCTCATTGTTATTCATAATTTGTTATTATCCACACAGTCGAATGCTTTTTCATAGTAAACAAAACACAAGTAAACATCTTTCTGATATTCTTTGCTTTCAGCCAAGATCCATCTGACATCAGCAATGATATCCCTCATTCCACATCTTCTGAATCCAGCTTGTATTTGTGACAGTTCCCTGTCAATACACTGCTGTAACTGTTTTTGAATTATCTTCAGCAAGATTTACTTGCATGTGATATTAATGATATCGTTTGATAATTGCCACATTCTGTTGGATTTGGAATGAGTGCAAATATAGTTATCTTCCAGTCTGTTGGCCAGATATCTGTTTCCCAAATTTCTTTGCATAGAAGTGTAAGTGCCTCCAGCTCAGTATCTGTTTGTTGAAACATGTCAGTGGGTATTCTGTCAATTCCTGGAGCCTTTTTTTTTTTTTTTTTTTCCCAATTCCTCCAGTGCAGTTTTGACTTCTTCCTTCACTATCATTGGTTCTTGAGCATATGCTACCTCCTGAAAATATGAACAATAACCAATTCTTTTTTGGTACATTCTTTTTTGGAATAAGGCTTAGTAGCTGGAAAATATGGCCTGGTGATAGAAATGACACTGGAGATTGCATGATAGAATTTTGCATGGCCAACAAACTATTTATTGTAAATACCTTTTTTCCAATAAAATAAATGGTGATTATACATGTAGATCTCACCAGATGAAATACACAGGAATCAAATGGACTCTATCTGTGGAAAGAGATAGAAGAGAAGTTTGGTATCATAAGTTAGAACAAAGCCAAGAGATGATTGTGAAAGAGACCACCAGTTGCTCATAAGCATGTTCACATTGAGGCTGAAGAAAAATTTTAAAAGTCCCATAAGAGCCAAAATACGACCTTGAGTATATCCCACTTGAATTTAGAGACCATCTCAAGAATAGATTTGATGCATTGAACACTAATAACCAAAGAGCATATGAGCTGTGGAATGACATCAAGGATATACATAAGGACAGCAAATTGTCATTAAACAGGCAGGGAAAAAAGAAAAGACCAAAATGTATGTCAGAAGAGATTCTGAAACATGTTATTGACACAGAACAGCTAAAGTGAACAGAAGAAATGATGAAATAAAAGAACTGATCATACAATTTCAAAGGATGGTTAGAGAAGATAAAGTATTGTAATGAAATGGGCAAAGACCTTGAGTTAAAAAACCAAAAGGGAAAAATAATCTTGACAATACTCAAACTGAAAAACTGAAGAAAATTTCAAGCCTACGTTGCAATATTGAGAGTTTCTGTGGAGAAAATATTGAATAAAGCCAGAAGCATCAAAAAAAGATGGGAGAAATACAGTGTCACTGTACTAAAAAGAATTTGCTAACATTCAACTATTTCAGGAGGAAGCATATGATTAAGAACTAACTGATGATGTTGAAGGAAGAAGTTGAAGGAAGATGCATTGAAGGCACTGGTGAAAAACAAGGTTCCGGGAATTTATGGTATACCATTTGAGATGTTTCAACAAACAGATGCAATGGGTAAGTCTCATTTATGTCAAGAAATTTAGAAGACAGCTACTTCATCAACTGACTGGGAAAGATACATATTTGTGACCTCTCCAAAGAAAGACAATACAACAGAATGCAGAAAATATCAAACAGTATCTTTAATATCACATACAAGTAAGTTTTTGCTGAAAATAATTAAAAAATGATTGCAGCAGTACATCAACAGGTAGCTGCCAGAAATTCAAGCCAGATTCAGAAGAGGACATAGAACAAGGGATATGATTGCTGATGTCAGACTGATCTTGACTAAAAGCAGAGAATACCAGAAAGATGTTTACTTGTATTTTATTGACTATGTGAAGGCATTAAACTGTGTGGATCATAACAAATTATGGACAACAATGGGGAGAATGGGAATCCAAGAACATTTAATTATACTCATGTGGAATGTCAACATAGACCAAGAGGCAGCTGTTTGAACATAATGAGGGAATACTGCATGGTTTGAAATCAGGAAGGGTGTGCATCAAGGTTGTATCTTTTCAGATACTTATTCAATCTGTACAATGAGCAAATAATCTGAGATGCTGGACTATATGAAGAAGAATATGGTATCTGGATTGGAGGAAGATTCATTAAAAACCTGTGGTATGGAGACTACACAGCCTTTATTGCTGAAACAAAAGAGGACCATAGGAATTTCCTCATGATGAGCAAAGACTACAGCTTTCAATATAGATTATACCTCAACATAAAGAACATCATGGTAAACAGAGATAACATTGAAATTTTCAAGAACTTATATTCATAAGGAACCACAGTTAATGTCCATGGAAACAGCACTTAAGAAATCAATGATGGAGGGAGGATCCAAGATGGCTGACTAGGCAAATACACTATCCAGACCCTCTTTAGCAAAGACTTGAGAAAAGAGAAATGTCTAAGGATGACAATCCTGGATCCCAGCTTTAAAGGAAATGATAAAGAAGTAGATAAAATACCAATGAGAGGAAAAGACTGGATGAAAACAGTGAACAAAAGGTGCTCAACTCCCAGCTGACACAGTGTGACCATTTGGAATTATTGTAAGCAGCATTCTGATTGGAGCAGAAACCAAATAACTAGCTCCACTTAACCGGGACTGCACCCACATCCACATCGGTGATTAGGTGATTAGATTAGATTAGAGAGGTGTGACCTCCATCCTTACTTGACACAACCTCTTGGTGAGCAAAGTCACATTCTCCCACCCACACCTATTTGGCAGCCAGTCAAACTACCCTCATAGCCAGTGTGTTGCCATTTTTCTTTCTTTTTC
Source organism: Orycteropus afer afer (assembly GCF_000298275.1). NCBI lineage: Eukaryota > Metazoa > Chordata > Mammalia > Tubulidentata > Orycteropodidae > Orycteropus > Orycteropus afer. The sequence goes on from NW_006921598.1 coordinate 18,652,930, forward strand.
TCCTTTATCTTTCTGCTTAGTCCTTCCTTCTCCCTCTTTTCCTTTTTCTTCCTTTTTCCTCCCACTTTTTTCTTTTTATTTTGGATCCCAAAGAGTGTGACCCACACCCCCACTGCCTATGTAGTTAGCAGCAATGACCCATAATCCACCCTTGTTGGAGGTATATGCTCCCATGGAATGAGTGCTGCATTCTAGCACAGCTGTATTTGGTGGCTTGCACTTTCACCAGTGGTGTACTGCTTTTTTTTCATTTTTCTTCTTAGTTTTTACCACTTCTCCCCATTGTTGTCCTCTACTTTCTTCTCTTTATTTTTCCTGCCTCCCCTTGCCCCCCCTCTTTTTTTTGTTTGATCTCATAGAGTGGGTGCCTGGCCCAAACTACATGGTCAGTAGTGCCCACCCCACCCCTCTATGAATGGTGATGCACATTTCTCCAGAGTGAGCTCTGTGTTACTGCTACAGCTAATACTTGCTGGAGGCTTTGCATCAGTTTCTTTTTTTCTTTTTATTCTTTCCCTTCTTCTCAGTTCTTCTATGTTCCCCCTCCCTGCCCCTGCCTTGTTTTTTCTTTTCTCTTTTCTTCCTCCTACTATGCCTTTTTTTTTTTTTTTTAATCTGGTTGAGCAAATGCCTCACCCCACCATCACCTCTCTCTCCATTGAATAGCACAACCCCTAACCCTGTGTATTCAGTGGCACATGTTCCTACGGAGAATTTCCACATTTCTTCTGCAGTTGTGTTTGTTGGCAACTTATTGCACCAGTGCTGTGCCACATTTGTTTTGTTTGCTTATTTCTCTTCTTTTTCTCTTATTCTTTCTTCTTGTATCTCCCCTTTTTGAACCTCCTTGTTTTTATTTTCCTTTTTTCTCTTTTCTCTCTTTTTTACTATCTTTCCCCAACAGATGGGTGCCAGCAACTCTAGAAAGCCATATCCACTACACCTGCCACCTCAACCATTGGGCTAGTGCTACCACCTGCTCCAGCACCACTGGAGAGATGACAGACAGTGGTCAACATCCACCCAGTTTGCCCTCTGTTTCTCTGTATGATCAGTGATCAAAGATTTGGTACAACATACTACCAAACTCCACCAGAGACAGGTGCCAGCCCTGCCAAACTAGTGAGCAGAATAACACACATGCTCTGTGGCAGGGAAATAATAAAACAAAATAAAAATCATTGTGAAGCAAACCAACATACAATCAACAAATTAATTCAATAATGCTGCAGGGAGCTTGGGAGCTCTGGTAGCATAGTGCCTAAGGCACTTGACTGCTAACCAAAAGGCTGGTGGTTCAAACCCACCAGCCACTCCTCGGAAGAAAGATGGGACAATCTAATTCTGTAATGATACTGCTTCAGAAACCCAAGGAGAGGTTGCTATGAGTCAGGTCTGACTCAATGGCACATAACAACAACAACACAATGTCTCAAAATGACAGATAACTTCAAATTACAGAAAGAAAAAAAAAAGGATGTCTCAAAAATTGACCAAAATACAGAGCAATAAAATTTTTCAAAGGAAGAATGCTACTGGAACTACCTGATAGATAATTAAAAAGAATTATTTTTAGTTACCTTCAACAGATTAAGTAATAGTTGGGAGGAAACCACAGACAAAAAAGAGTAAAACACAGACAAAACCCTAGAATAATTCAGGAAAACAATACAAGAAAAAACTGACAAAATAAATGGAAAACTAGATGGCATACAAATACAACAAATAGAAATCCAAAAGATTAATACTGAAATTTTAGAAATAGATACTGCATTTGAAGGACAAAGAATAGAATTGAATCAATGAAACACAGAATTACTGAGACTGAAGGCAAATCTCTTAATACTAATATGTTAGAGGAACAATCAGTAAAAAGAATGAAAAAAAACATGAAGAAAGGCTAAGAATTACATTAAACACTATCAAGAGGAATAACTTACATATGATCAGAATTCCAGAACAGGAAGAGACTTTGTGGAAGCATTCTACCTCATCTTTCTCCCACGGAGCAGCTCGTAGGTTCAAACCACTGACTTTTGGTTAGCAGCTCAATGTTTTAACCACAGCACCATGAGATCTCCCTGAGTAGGATGTTAGTGGAGAGGAAATCTTAAGAATTCACAATACTCCTGTTTCTTGTGCCAATTTAGGTGATATAATTAATCCCCTTATTCAAGAAGACAATTGAATAAAAGGGTTTGCTTTATGGACAAATACATTTGTACTATTATCTAGAAGCAGACATTTATAAATAATCAGTATGCTCAATGATAGAGAAATGAATTATGTGTTGCTAAAGAATATTGAATATTCTGTGGACTGCTAGAAGAACCAGTGAAAAAATCTACCTTGGAAGAAGTATAACCAGAAAGCTCCTTAGATGTGAGAATGGCAAGACTTTGTCTCTCATACTTTGGACATGTTACCAGGATGGCCCAGTCCCTAGAGAAGGATATCATGCTTGGTTAAGGCAGCAAAAAAGGAGAAGAACCTCAACAAGATGTATTGAAACATTGACTATCACAATGGGCTCAAACATAGCAATGATTATGAGGATCGTGCAGGACTGTGCAGTGTTTTGTTCTGTTGTGCCTAGGGTCAGTATGAGTTGGAACTGACTCATACATAAAAACAGCAATAACTCTAAGCATATTTCCTCTGTTTTGACAGATATTAATCTAATTTAAAGGAATCCTCATGGCACAGTGTTTAACTGCAGGGCAGTTTCCATACACCAGCTGCTCTACAGGGAAAGATGTGGCACTTTGCTTCCGTAAATATTACAGTCTTGGAAATCCTACGGGGAAGTTCTGCTTTGTCTTGTGATGTCACTGTGAGTTGGAATTGGCTGGGTGGCAATGGGTCTCATTTCTACTTATGTTTGTGTTTTTGCACTTTTCCTAAATTTATCAAAGGGTAGTTTTAAAATAAAAAAACTGAAAAACCAAACTCATTGCCATCGAGTCAGATCCGACACACAGAAACCCCTCTGTGGGTTCCCAAGGTGGTATCACTATGGAAGTAGATTGCCCAATCTTCCTTCCAAGGAGTAGCTGGTGGGTTTGAACTGCGAGCCTTTAGGTTAGCAGTCAAATGCCTTAGGCACTATGACACCAGAGCTTTCAGTTTTAAAATCAATTTCTGTTGTTGTTGTTGTTATGTGCCGTCGAGTTGCCTTTGACTCATAGTGACCCTATGCACAGCAGAAGGAAACACTGCCAAGTCTCATGCCAGTTCTACAATCCCCGCTATACTTGACCCTATAGTCGCAGCCACTGTGTCAATCCATCTGTTGAGGGCCTTCCCCTCTTTCATCGACCCTCCACCTTACCAAGCATGACATCCTTCTCCAGGGAATGGTCCCTTCTGACAACATGACCAAAGTAGGTGAGACAAAGTCTGGCCATTCTTGCTTCCAAGGAGCATTCCAGCTTCACTTCCTCCAGGACAGATTTGTTAGTTCTTTTAGCAGTCCATGGTACTTTCAGTATTCTTCACCAGTACCACATCTCAAAGGCATCAATTCTTCTTTGGTCTTCTTTATTCATTGTCCAGCTCTCACATGCAAATGAAGCATTTGAAAATATCATGGCTTGTGTCAGGCGCACCTTAGTCTTCAAGGAGACATGTCTGTTCCTCAGCATTTGAAAGAGGTCCTTTGTAACTGACTTGCCCAGTGCTATATTTCTTTTGAAGTCCTGGCTGCTGCTTCCATTGGTGTCAATGATAGAACCAAGCAATGTGAACTCTTTGACAACTTCAATCTTTGCTCCATTTATTGTGATGCTGCTTATAGGTCCAGTTGTGAGAATTTTTGTTTTCTTTATATTGAGATGTAATCCACATTGCAGACTGTATTCTTAAATCTTCATCACTAAGTGCTTCAAGCCATCCTCACTTCCAGCAAGCAAAATTGTGTCATCAGCATATTGCAGGTTATTAATAAGCCTCCTTCCAATCCTGATGGCACATTCTTCATATAGTCCAGCTTCTCAGATTATTTGCCCAGCGTATAGATTGAATAAGTATAGTAAAAAGATACAACCCTGACAAATCCTTTCTTAATTTTAAATCATGCAGTGTCCCCTTGTTCTGTTCAACAAGCCTCCTGGTCTATGTACAGGTTCCTTATGCATGCAATTAGTGTTCAGGAATTCTAATTCTTCTCAATGTTATCCACAATTTGTTATGATCCATGCAATCAAAGCTTTTTCATAGTCAATAAAACACAAGTAAACATCTTTCTGGTATTCTTTGCTTTGAGCCAAGATACATCTGATATCTGCATTGACAACCCTTATTCCACATCCTCTTCTGAATCCAGCTTGCATTTCTGGAATTCTTTGCAAATATACTGCTGAACCTTTTTTGAATTATCTTCAGTAAGATTTTACATGAGATATTAATGATATTGTTCAACAATTTCCATATTCTGTGGGATCACCTTTCTTTGGATGGGTGAAAATATGGATCTATTCCAGTCAGTTGGCCTGGGTGTTGTCTTCCAAATCTCTTTGCATAACTGAATGAGTTCCTCTAGTGGGGCATCCATTTGTTGAAACTTCTCAATGGGTATTCCATCAATTCCTGGAACCTTGTTCTTCACCAATTTCTTCAGTATAGCTTTGACTTCTTCCTTCCGTACCATTAGTTCTCAATCATTTGCCACCTCCTGAAATGAATGAACATTGACCTGTTCTTTCTACTACAGTGACTCTGTGTATTCCTTCCATCTTCTTTTGATGCTTCTGGCATCATTCAATATTTTGCCCATAGAATCTTTTGATATTGCAACTCGAGGCTTAAATGTTTTCCTCAGCTCTCTCAGCTTGAGAAATTCTGAGTGTGCTCTTCCCTTTTGGTTTTCTAACTCCAGGTCTTTGCACATTTCATTATAGTAATTGGCTTTGTCTGCTTGAGCTGCTCTTTGAAATCTTCTGTTCAGCTCTTCTATCTTATTATTTCTTCCATTCATGTTAGCTACTCTCTGTTCAAGGGCAAGTTCAGAGTCTCTTTTGACATCCATTTTGGTCTTCTCTTCCTTTCTCATCTTTTTAACAACCTCTTGCTTTCTTCATGGATGATATTCTTGATGTCATCCCACAATTCTTCTGGTTTTCATTATTTGGTGTTCAATGCATCACATCTATTCTTCAGATGGTCTCTAAATTCAGGAGGGATCAATTCAATGTCATATTTTGGCTCTCATGTCTTGTTTTAATTGTCTTCAACTTCAAGTTGAACTGGCATATGAGCAGTTGATGGTTTGTTCCACATTCAGCTCCTGCCCTTCTTTTGGCTGAAGATATTGACGTTTTCCATCTCCTCTTGCCACAGATATAGTCAATCTGATACCTGTGTACTCCATCTGGCAAAGTCCATGTGTATAGCCACCATGTGTGTTGTTAAAAAGAGGTATTTGCAATGAATAAGTCATTGGTCTTGTAAAATTCTATCATGTGGTCTCCAGCATTATTTCTGTCACCAAAGCCAAGTTTTCCAACTAACGGTGATTCTTCTTTGTTTCCAACTTTTGGATTCTAGTCACCAGTGATAATTAACACATCCTGATCACATGTTTGGTCAATTTCAGACTGCAGAAATTGATAAGAATCTTCTATTTCCTCATGTTTGGCTTTGATAGTTGGTGCATAAATTTGTCTTCATGTTTCTTCTCATTTCCTTACATTCTGTTTTGTTCTTCTGACACTTTTAGTTTAAATAAAACTTTGAAAAATGTCTTCATTATAACTTGGTAATGTTTCCAATGACAAATCTTAGATTATTAAATAAACTAGTACTAAGATTCTCTTAAGAACAAAGTAGATATCTAACACTGTCAATTTCTACTTCCAAGTTCTAATTCATTCCTCTCAGGCTGCAATCCCTTGTGCAAATAATAAGGCAGGGGAAAGTAAAGAATAAAAGCGATATTTACTGTGCACAAGGTCTTCCAGACACAGCCTGAACAAAGATAAGAACTCAGGGGAAGCAACTAGTCAGCCAGTGGTAGAAGGAAGTCAAACCTAGTGCATGTTCTTTCCCTACTGCTGGCTAGTCATACCTAGTGTCACGATATCTGAGGTCTGGGCATGCTCCACACCTGTAGAAGATCTGCATGTGGCAGTACGTGGATGGCCAGGCAGCTTAGGTCAGCCTCCTTGTGTACCACCTGGAAGGTGTTTCAGCACAGCAGCAGGCCCACCAACTCTAGGCTCAGCAGCAGCTGGCCACAGCCACTTGGATTGTACTGCCCAAGGTAATAAGAAATGGGTGATCCATCGCAACACCCATCCAAACATGATTCCCCAAACTCCAAACTCACTGCTGTCAAGTTGATTGCAACTCATAGAGACTCCTCCTTGGGTTTCCAAGGCAGTATCTCTATGTGGGTAGATTGCCCAGTCTTCCTTCCAAGCAGTGGCTGATGGGTTTGAACTGTCAGTGTTCTGCTTAACAGTCAAATGCCTTAGGCACTAATCCAAATGTGATTACTATTGCATTATTATATTAAAGATGTTTTAGTGTATCTGGAAGTGTTTCTTTAATGATTTTTTTGCATGAAAGGTACACTATATACTGAGACAAACATTTGATTAACAGGTATTAGAAATGAACAGTACCTAACTATTAAGACTTATATACACATTAGACTTAAAGACACACTTAGGAATGGAACTCATTTGGGTGACAGCTTGTATATTTGGCTACATACTCAAATTTTCTATTTCATTCTCATTCTTGTTATTTTCTAAATCAGTGTTTTTCAGATTATATGCTTTGATACATTGAAAAATGTTGATACAATGAGAAATGTTTGTACATTAAAATGTGTCAAAATAATTGTGTTTGTTTCAGAAAATATATTGAAAGACTTTTCATTCCTTTTTTTTTTTATCCAGTGAAGTAAAAGCGGAAATCTCTTGGGCGCTGTACTAAGGCATTCATCTGCTAACCAAAAGGATGGCGGTTCGAACCCACCAGCTACTTTATGGAAGAAAGGTGAGATTTACAGCCTGGAAATCCTAAGGGGATCACTATGAGTTGGAATCCACTCAATGGAAGTGAATTTTGTTGTTGTTGTTATTGTTATTTTGAATAAAAATACAACATGAGAATTAGCTGATAATTTGGACACTCAAAAGATCTTACTGGTAAATTGTTTGACCCTCAGTCATTTCTGAAAGGTAATTTTTAAACTTTTCATTTCATATTGTTGGCTTTATGAAGAGTTTATGAGTGTGAAACAATCTAAGACACTTTGATCTTGAAATGCAGCATGAACTTTTAAATTTTGATATAATTTGGGTTATTTCCACATTGTTGTGCTATAATTATATTATTTTTATATTATATGTCTTTTCTTTCAAGGTTTTTTCCCTTCCTTTGTACTTAGTGTTATCTTTATTTAAATTACCATGTATATTTTTTTAAGGTGCTCTGGTGGCATAGGGCCTAAGGCATTTGACTGCTAACCAGAAGGCTGGCAGTTCAAACCCACCAGCCACTCCTCGGAAGGAAGGTGGGCAATCTACTTTCATAGTGATACTGCCTTGGAAACCCAAGGAGGAGTCACTATGAGTTGGATCCGACTTGACAGCAGTGCATTTTTTTAATTCATTTTTTTTTTAAATTTTTGCAGTGTTCCCTCCCTTTTCCTCCCACCACTCGTAACTAACAAAGAAAGTTTCCTTACATATATAAACCTTTCCTTGACTTTTTGCAATAATGAACTAATACTATATTTGTCCTTCTGTGACTGATTTATTTCGCTCAGCATAATGTCCTCCAAGTTCATCCACATTATGTGGTGTTTTGCTGATTCTACGTTATTCTTTAGGGTTGCATGGTATTCCATTTTGTGTATGTAACATAGTTTGTTTATCCATTCTTCAATTGATGGGCACCTAGGTTATTTCCATCTTTTGGCTATTTTAAATAGTGCTGTGATGAACATGGGTGTGCATATATCTGTTCTTGTCCTGGTTTTCACTTCTTTAGGATATATACCTAGTAATAGTATTGCTGGATCAAATGGTATTTCTAATTCCAACTTTTTAAGGAATCACCGTACTGCTTTCCACAGTGGTTGTATCAATTTACAGTCCCACCATCAGTGTATTAAACCAAAAAACCAAACTCACTGCCATTGAGTCGGATCCGACTCATAGCGACCCCTCCTTGGGTTTCCAAGGCAGTATCACTATGGAAGTAGATTGCTCTATATCTTCACATCTTCACCAGCATTTTTTATTTTCTGTCTTGTTGAACTTTGCTGCTACTGCTGGGGCAAGATGTTCACTCATTGTTGTTTTGATTTGCATCTCTCTAATAGCTAATGATCGTGAACATTTCTTCATGTGTTTGTTAGCTGACTGAATATCTTCTTCGGTGAAGTGTCTATTCATGTCTTCTGTTCATTTTTGAATTGGATTGTTTGTCTTTTTGTTGTTGAGGTGTTCGAGTTTTCTATACATTTTAAAGATAAGTCCTTTTTCAGATATGTCTTTGCCAAATATTTTTTTCCCCAATCTCTAGTTTCTCTTTCTCCTCTTTTGGAGAAGTCTTTGGAAGGACATAAAAATTTAATTTTTAGAAGGTCCCATTCATCTAGTTTATCTTCTGCTGTTTGTGTATTTTGAGTTATGCTTGACAGTTTACTTATGCCATAAATTAAGGTGCCTAAATTTGTCCCTATTTTTTCCTTGAGAGACTTTATAATTTTAGGTTTTACATGTAAGTCTTTGATCCATCTGGAGTTAGTTTTTGTGTATGGTGTGAGGTATGGATCTTGTTTCATTTTTCTACAAATGGATATCCAGTTTTGCCATTTGTTAAACAGACCACCACTCTTCCATTTAATGGATTTCAGCCCTCTGTCAAAAATCAACTGACCATAGGTCAATGGATTTATTTCTGGGTTCTCAATTCTGTTCCACTGGTCTGTTTTGACTACTGTGGCTGTATAGTAGATTTTGAGATCTGGGAGTGTGAGACCTCCTACTTTGTTCTTCTTTTTCAGTAGGGCTTTGCTTATCTGAGGTCTCTTTTCTTTCCACGTAAAATTATTGATTGGCTTTCCCATATCGTTAAACAATGTTGATGAATCTTGATTGGGATTGCATTCAGTGTATAGAGATTACTTTGGGTAGTGCTGACATTTTCACAGTGTTCAATCTTCTTATCCACAAGCATGGTATCTTCTTCCATTTATGTAGATCTCTTATGGTTTCTTGAAGTAGTGTCTTGTCGTGTCTTTGTACAGGTCTTTTGTGTCCCTAGTAAGATTTATTCCCAAGTATTTTATTTTTTTGGTGGCTATTGTAAACAGTATTGATTTCCTCATTTCCTTTCAGTAATCTCTTTGCTGGTGTACAGGAATCCAATTGATTTTTGTATGTTGATCTTGTGTCCCACCACTATGCTAAATCTCTCAATTAGTTCCAATAGTTTTTTTTTTTTTTTTCTTGTTGTTGTTGTTAAGTCTTTCAGGTTTTCTATGTATAGTAACATATAATCAACAAATAGGGATACTTTACTTCTTCCTTATCAATTTGAATGCCTTTTATTTCCCTTTCTTGCCTTATTGCCCTGGTTAGGACTTCCAACACAATGTTGAGTAGGGGTGGTAATAGAGGGCATCTTTATCTGGTTCCTGTTGGCAAGGGGAGTAGTTTCAGTCTCTCTCCATTGAGAATAATATTGCCTGTTGGTTTTGCATATTACTTTTTATTATGTTGAGGAATTTTCCCTTCTGTTCCTATTTTTCTGAGAGTTGTTAATCAGGAATTGATGTTGGATTTTATCAAATGACTTTTCTGCATTGATTGATATGAGCATGTGGTTGTTTTCCTTTGTCTTGTTTATGTGAAAGATAACGTTGGTTGTTTTTCTAATGTTGAGCCATCCCTTGCATACCTGTATGAACCCCACTTGGTCATAATGTATTATTATTTTTATATGTATTTGAATCTATTGGCTAGGATTTTATTGAAGATTTTTGCATCTATATTCATGAGGGATATTGTTCTGTAGTTTTTCTTTGCCTGGTTTTGAAATCAAGGTTATATTTGCTTCATAAAATGAGTTTGGGAGGATTCCATCATTTTCTATGTTCTGGAATAGTTTGAGTAGGGTTGGTGTCAGTTCTTCTCTGAACTTTTGGTAGAATTGTCCAGTGAAATAGTCTGGGCCAGGGTTTTTATTGTTAGTAGTTTTTTTTTATGACTTGTTCAATTTCCTCCTTTGTTATGGATCTGTTCAAATTTTCCACCTCAGTCTGTGTTAGTTTAGGTAAGTAGTATGTTTCTAGAAATTTGTCCATTTCTTCTAGATTTTGAAATTTGTTGGAGTATAGTTCTTTGTAGTATCCTGATATTATCCTTTTAATTTCTATTGGTTCTGTTGTGACCTCACCCAATTTGTTTCTTATTCATGTTATCTGTTTTTGCGACCTCTTTTCCTTTGTTAAATTTGGCAATAGTTTGTCAATTTTATTAATCTTTCCAAAAAAACAACTTCTAGTCTTATTGATTTTTTCTATTATCTTTATATTTTCTGTTTCACTTATTTCTGCTTGAATCTTTATTATTTTTTTTCTTCTAGTAATTGTAGCCTTTCTTTGGTGATCTTTTTCTAGTTTTCGGGATGTCAGTGTAAGGTGTTCATTTTGGCTCTTTCTTCTTTTTTGATGTGTGCATTTATTGCTATAAATTGGCTTCTAATCACTGCTTTTGCTGTGTCCCAAATATCCTGGTATGTTGTGTTTTCATCTTGTTTGATTCAAGGAATTTTTTAATTTGATTTTTTATTTCTTCTCTTACCCAGTCTTTCTCAAGGAGGGTGTTGTTCACTTTCCATGTGTTTGCTCTTTTTCCGTTGATCTTCCTATTGATTTCTAATTTGATAGCATTGTGATCTGAGAAGGTACTTTGCAGTATTTCAATGTTTTTAAATTTATTAAGGCTTGCCTTGTGGCCTAACATATGCTCTATCCTGGAGAATATTCCATATGCACTGGAAAAGAATGTATACTGTGCTGTTCTTGGGTGAAGTGCTCTGTAGATGTCTATAAGGTCAAGTTGGTGGATTGTATTGTTTAATTCTTCTGCACCTTTGTTGAGTTTCTTTCCAATTGTTCTATCTTTGAAAGTGATGTATTGAAGTCTACTATGACTGTGGAGTCATCTATTTGTCTTTTCAATTCTGTTAAAGTCTGACTTATGTATTTTAAGGCTCTTTCATTAGGTGAATAGTTATATATTATGGTTATGTCTTCTTGTTCAATTGATCCTTTAATCATTATATAATGTTCTTCCTTGTCTCTTATGGTGGTTTTTGTCTTAAAGTCAATTTTACCAGAAATTAATATTGCCACTCCTTCTTTTTTTCAGTGGCCATTTGCTTGATACATCTTTTTCCTACCTTTGATTTTTAGTCTATTTTTGTCTTTGTCTCTAAGGTGTGCCTCTTGTAGATAGCATGTCGATGGGTTATGTTTTCTTATCCAGTCTGCAACTCTCTGTCTCTTGAGTGGTGCATTTAATCCATTGACATTCGGTATAACTATCAACAAGTATAAATTTGTTGCTGTCATTTTGTTGTATATTTTTTCATGAATTGCCAATATCTTTGTTCCCTATAATTTTCTGTGCTAAACTCATTTTGTTTATGAATCGTGTTATCATTTCTGTCATTGCTTTTGTTTAGTATTTGCTGACTATTTCTGCTTGTCCTCTTTTTTATTTTGATGTGAAAGTTTATCATTTTTCTTTGAGATTACCCTGTGATTTATAATTTTCTTCCCAAGTTTAGAAGAGTCTATTCTATTTTGCAATTTTCTGGACTTCCTCACCATTTAGAAGTTCTGTAACTATACAGTTTTTTCCCTTTTTTTTTTTGTTTGTAGTTGTCCTCATTTGACAATTGATTTCTCTGGTTCGCTGTTCACAATCTTGTAAGCTTATTTACTTTGGATACTTCCATAACTGGGTTGGTTTCTGGGTTATGTTATCATGTGTGTTAATGGTCAATTGTTGTTTGCTGCTGTCAGTTCTCCATCCAAAGGACTCCCATTAGCATCCATTGTAAGGTTGGTCCAGTTTTTTTTAAAAATCCCTTAATTTCTTCTTATCTGGAAATGTCCTAATTTCACCATCATATTTGAGGGACAATTTTGCTGGGTATATAATTCTTGACTGGAAATTTTTTTCTTTCAGGATTTTATATATACCATCTGATTGCCTTCTCGCTTGCATGGTTTTTGCTGAGAAATCAGAGCTTAGTTATATTGTTTGCTCTTTATAGGTAACTTTTGATTTTTCCTGTGCTGCTTTCAAGATTCTTTCTTTGTCTTTGGTTTTGGTGAGTTTGGTGATGATATGTCTTGTCGATTTTATTTTGGGATCTATCCTGTTTGGGGTTCTTTGGACTTCTTGAAAGGATATATTCTTATCTTTCATCATATCAGGGAAATTCTCTTTCAACAAATCTTGGAGAAATTTTCTCAGTGGTTGTCTTTTTCCCTTCTTATTCTGAAATTCTGAGTACATGTAGGCTATTGCTTTTGATGATATTCCACATGAACCTTAGTCTTTCTTCATCTTGTTTTGATATTTTTTTCTGATTGATCCCTTTCCAAAGATGTTTGGAAGTATTTGTCTTCAATCTTACTAACTCTGTCTTCCCTTGATTCAATTCAAGAACTTTGCCCATTCAATGTGTTATCTATTTCTGAAAATTTAATATTAATCTTGTGGATTTCTATCTGTAGATTTTGTATCATTTCTAATGTTTTCATTTATTTTGTTCTTGTATTGTCTTTCAAAATTATTCTAAGGTTTCTCTGTGTTTTTCTCAATTTTCTCATTATTTTCCTTGATCTGGCTTTCAATCTGTTGCAGATACCTAATAATTCTTTTGAATTCCTTATCAGGGAGTTCCAATGCTGCTTCTTCTTCAGAGATTTGTTCTGGGTCTGTATCCTGCTCCCTTGTTTCTCCTGCTTTGTGTGGACTGTGATGGTCTATTGTCTTCAAGACATTGTGACATTTCTGTGTTTATATTTAATTGGTGATACTATGTTGGAGTGATTTTCCCAAGGTTTTTGTTTGGATATTATCTGAGTAAGTAAGGCACTGTGCTCCTCTGTTTGCTAGTAGCCAGCACTTATCCATTCACTACCTGTCTCCTTTCCAGTAGTCAGCCTCCCACATGTCTGTGTTGTTCTTGGCAAGTGGAGCCTATTCTTAGGTCCATGGAATCTGATCAAGAATGCTGTCACTTTAAGTATCCAAAATGGCTGCCACTTGTAAACATTCAAAATGACTGTGCCCTCTCCACAGATCAGTCTGTCTTCTTTGCTGTTTCCCTTTTCAGTCATCAGCCACCAGTATAGCCATCCATGTAGCCCTTGGCAAGCAGGGCTGATTTTTAGGTTAACTCTCAGGTCCTAATACAACTTGGAAATATTCAGACTATCTGTGCTGTCAGGATAGCTGACAGTCTACAGCTTCACTTGTATCCTTACTCACTGTTTTCATTCATGTTCTTCTACTAGTTGGTGTTTAATCCACTTCTGTATCCTTTTTTCAAAACTCAGGGCTCCAGGATTATCTTCTGTGTCTGTGTCAGTTGGTTTTTCTTGTCTTTGTTGAAGAGGGTCTGTGTAGCATATTTGCCTATTCTGCCTTCTTACCAGAAGTCTATCTTATTTTTTAACAATCATTTAAACTCATTTTGTTTAGTTGGTGTCAGTACACACTGTTAATCCTTTTTTTTTTTTTTTTTTACTGTAATCTACCTATTACTGATCTTTAAATTGGGATTTTTCCCTTGATAGGAACATATCTTCAATTTTTTTTTTTTCAAGAATTTAGATGCTATATTTTTCTCAATATGTTTGCATTTTATAACTTTCTATTTCCTTCATGCCTGAATGACAACTTGCCTTAGGATATCTTTAGCTCCCAAACTTTTTCCTTCAAAATTGTGTGGTTGCTTTTTTCACTGCGTCTTGGCATTTTACATTGCAGAAAAAGAGTCTGAAGCCAGCCCAATTTTTATTTCTGTGCTAGTAACATGTGTTTTCTGGATGACTGCTTGTTAGATGGTTCTGTTTATTCTTTTAAGTCCAATATTTTGTCACTTGGGTTTCTTTTTAAAACTTTATCCTAGACCCTTTTCAACCTGAGTCATCATTGATATTTGTGTCTGTATTTAATTTATTACAAAATCCTGTTGATTTTTTTTTTTTTTTTAACTTCCTAATCATCTCTTGAATCTGTTCACTTTTCTTACTTTCTGCTACCACCCAAGGTCAAGCCAGCATTGTTTCTTATCTGAACTGTAAGAGACTCTAACTTGTTCTTCACAAATCTGCATATTTGTCAGATAAATTGTTTTTCTCCCAAATTGACATCTGTTTACATTATATATCTGCTTTAATTTCCTCCACAGCTTTTAGATAAAGATTCAAGTCTCTGATATGGATTTACATAAACTCACTGCCATTGAATCAATTTTGACTCATAGTGACCTTCTATGACAGAATAGAACTCCCCCACAGGGTTTCTAAGGCTGTAAATCTTTATAGAAGCAGACTGCCTCATCTTTCTCCTGTGAAGAAGCTGGTGGGTTTCAACCACAGACCTTTTGTTTAGTAGCCAAATGCTTTATCCACTATGCCACCAGAGCTCTTGGATTTACTATAGTATTTCTAAAATTGGAGGAAGAGCCCATTAGTGGGTTATGAAATCAATTTTGCTAGATAATAGGAGCAATTAAAACATTATACACTTGTATATTTCAAGTATTTAACTATTTTATGTACAGCTAGTCCTAGTCCTCTACTAACAATTTATTCTAGTTACAACAAATTTCACTTACGACTTTCTTATTGTCGGTAATATGCACAACATATAATGTTGCAACACATAATTTTCTGATGTTATTCTCAGAAGTTCACTGGCAGATGTTCATTGCTATGATTTACTGTTCAGAACATCGCCCATATAACAGGCTGTGTTCTGGTGTACAATGAAGTCAGTGTTGGTGTCAGGAAATCATAGCAGATAGAGAGTTGGTCAATGTTCAACTCTAATAACATACTATAATTGAACTACACATGTGCCTGACAGCTGTTACAACTTTGATTTCATTGTTAAGACACTGACTTCATTGTAGACCAGGCCTACAGTGTGATCTTATTCAGTGTTTCATACCATCAGAAACACTAGTTGTTAATTTCATTGTTGGAGTAAAGTTTTATGATTTATAAATTTTATATGTATGTATGTACACATTAAAAGATATCTGTAAGTTTATATGTAATGTTTCCAACCACCAAGGACAAATAAAATTTGGATTTATAATGGTACTAACAATGAATAAATGGGGAAGAGATTATCTGTTTAACAAATGGTGCTGGCAAAACTGGGAGCTCTGGTAGCATAGTGGCTAAGGCACTTGACTGCTTACCAGAAGTCTGGCGGTTCAAACCCACCAGCCACTCCTCGGAAGGAAGGTTGGGCAATCCTACTTCCATAGTGATACTGCCTCGGAAACCCAAGGAGG
>NW_006921598.1:18670694-18671680 GCF_000298275.1 Orycteropus afer afer
ACCTGTTCAATTTCTTCTTTTGTGATGGACCTGTTCAACTTTTCCACATCAGTCTGTGTTAGTTTAGTTAAGTGGTGTTTTTTATGAAATCTGTCCATTTCTCCAGATTTTCAAATTTGTTGGAGTACAGTTTTTCATAGTATTCTGATATTATCCTTTTTTCTTCAGTTGGTTCTATTGTGATGTCACCCATTTAGTTTCTTATTCATGTTATTTGTGTTCTCTCCCTCTTTTCCTTTGTCAAATTTGCCAGTGGTTTGTCAGTTTTATTAATCTTTTCAAAAAACCAACTTCTAGTCTTATTCATTCTTTCTATTGTCTATTTTCTGTTTCATTTATTTGTGCTAAATTTCTTGTCCCTTGTCCTTTGTTAGCTCTACTAGACACCTGGGAAATCAGATCATACACATAAACTTATAGGACCATTGTCTGCCAACCCTGTACAAGTTCTTGGGTGTACTCCCTGCTTCATAGACATACCTACCAGTTCAGCCTGTCTACTCATCTATCCACCCATATACCCATGTTAGCCTTCACTGGCAATGCAGTGCTGTATGTGCAAAAGGGTTCATCTTTGTTGTCTGTACCTCCCATGCACCTCTCTATGTCTTTCTCTTCTTTAATGCCACCATATTGATCACTCACATTTGTTACATTGCCCTTATATTCACTCAAATCAGTACTTATCTCTATCTATCTAACAGTGTTCCCTCCCCTCCCCTCCCACCTCTGGTAACCAACAAAGAAAATGTCCTTCCATATAGAAACTTTTCCTTGACTTTTACAATAATGGACTAATATAATATTTGTCCTTTGTGATCGACTTATTTCATGTAGCATCATGTCCTCCAGGTTCATCCACGTTATGTGGTGTTTTGCAGATTCTGGGTTATTCTTTAAGGTTGCATAGTATTCCATTGTGTGTATGTACCATAGTTTGATTTTCCATTCCTCATTGATGGACACCTAGGTTGTTTCCATCTTTT
>NW_006921598.1:18672661-18674453 GCF_000298275.1 Orycteropus afer afer
TATGTGTTTTTTCATGGTGTTCCTGGTTTCTTTGATTCTTTGTCCCATGTAAATATAATGTGCTGAGCTCATTATATTTGTGAATCATGTTATCATTTCCTTTGCTGGTATTGTTTTGGTATTTGTTAAATATTTGTGCTTGTCCTCTTTTTCTATTGTGATGTGAAGATTGATCATTTTCCTTTGAGATTACCCTGTGATTCATAATTTTCTGCCTGAGTTTAGAACAGTCCATTCTATCTTGCAAGCCTCTTGACTTCCTCACCATTTAGAAGTTCTTTAACTACACTATTTTTCCCCCTCTATTTGGTTTTGTAGTTGTCCTCACTTGGCTATTGATGTCTCTGGTTCCATTTACAATCTTGTAAGCTCATTTTACTTTGGATACGTCCATAGCTGTGTTAGTTTCTGGATTATGTCATCTTGTGTATTAATGGTCAGTTGTTGTGTGCTATTATTGGTTCACTGTTCAAATAACTCCCTTTAGTATCTCTTATAAGTTTGGTCTGTTTTGAACAAATTCCCTTAATTCCAGCTTATCTGGAAATCTCCCAATTTCACCATCATATTTGAGGGACAATTTTGCTGGTTATATAATTCTTGGTTGGAAATTTTTCTCTTTCAGAGTTTTATATATACTGTGCCATTGGCTTCTCAATTGTGTGGTGTCTGCTGAGAAATCAGAACTTAGTCTTATTGGCTATACTTTGTAGGTAACTTTTTGTTTTTCCCGAGCTGCTTTCAAGATTCTTTCTTTGTCTTTGGTTTTGATGAGTTTAATGATGATATGTCTTGGTGATTTTCTTTTGAGGTCTATCCTGTTTGGGGTTCATTGGACTTCCTGATTGGATATAGTCTCATCTTTCATCATATCAGGGAAATTCTCTTCCAACAAATCTTGGACAATTTTTCAGTGGTTTTCTTTGCCTCTTCCTGTTCTAGAATTCCACTTGCATGTAGGTTATTCCTTTTGATGGTATCCCACATGAAACTTAGGCTTTTTTCATTTTGTTTTGATCTTTTTTCCAGTTGATCCCTTTCCAAAGAAGTATTCAGGTATTTGTCTTCAGTCTCATTAATTCTGTCTCCCATTGATTTGATTCTGCTTCTTTGCCATTTCAATGTGTTATCTTTTTCTGATTTAGTATTAATCTTCTGGATTTCTATCTGTAGATTTTGTATCATTTCTAGTTTTTCATTTATTTTGTCATTTTGTTTTTGTATTTTCTTCTAAAATTGTTCTAGAGTTTTGTCTGTGTTTTCCTTAATTTTGTCAGTGTTTTCCTTGATCTTTCTCTCAATCTTTTGAAGTCATCTAAGTATAATTCTTTTGAATTCCTTATCAAGGAGTTCCAATGCTACTTCTTCCTCAGGGATGTGTCGTGAGTCTGTATCCTGCTCCCTTGTTTCTACCACTTTATCTTGCTTCTTTTTGTGGACTGTGAAGGTCTGTTATCTCTGAGGCATTGTGAGATTGTTGTATATAGATCTCTCTTAACTGTTTGTGAAGAGCCGTTAAGGGTGAGTTAAGCTCTTCTTGATGTTCATTTATCATTGGCCAGTTGATGGAGAGGGAAGTGGTGTCTCTCACTCAGTAAGTGGAGCTGTAGGAGGTGTGGGTGTGGTTGCATTGTATTAGCATGGTTGCTGTCTCCCACTCAACTAGACAAAAACTACAATAAAAAAAAAATCAAAAAAGTATAAGCAAGCAGACAAAAAGCACACTGCATAAACACACAGAAACAATTACCAAAAAAAGGAAAAAGAAAAGAAAATTAAAAAAAAAAAAAAA
>NW_006921598.1:18675217-18678099 GCF_000298275.1 Orycteropus afer afer
GTCAGATAAAATCCGACTCATAGCAACCCCTCCTTGGGTTTCAGAGGTAGTATCACTACAGAAGTAGATTGCCCAACCTTCTTTCCAAGCCTTCTTTGCTCTTCCTCTTTTAATCAACAGCCACCAGCACAGTCCTCTGTGCAGCCCTTGGCTAGCTGGGCTAAATATTAGGTTAATTCTTAGATCCTAACACCACTTGGCAATATTCAAGCTGTCTGTGCTGTCAAGATCATTGTCAGACTGCAGCTCTGTATGTCTTCTTTTTTGGTATTTTCATGCAGGTTTTTCTACTACTTGGAGTCTAGTCCACTTCTGTATGCTTCCATTCAAAGCTCAGGTATCCAGGATCATCTTCTTTATCTGTGTTAATTAGTTCCCCTTTTCTTTGTTGAAGAGCATCTGTGTAATTTGTCTGCCTATTCTACCATCGTACCAGAACTCCAGAATTGATGCTTTTGAATTACGGTTTTGGTAAAAAATAGTGAATATACTATGGACTGTCAGAAGAACAAACAAATCTGTCTTGGAAGGTGTACAGCAAGAATACTCCTTTAGAGTGATGAGACTTTGTCTAATGTACTTTGAACATCTTACCAGGAAGAACCAATCTCTGAAGAAGGACATCAAGTTTGGTAAAGTAGAGGGATAGTGAAAAATGAAGATCCTCAATGAAATGGATTGACAAAATGATTGCAACAATGGCTCAACATAGCAACAACTGTAAGGATTGTACAAGACCAGGGAATATTTCATTCTGTTATATATGGGGTCACTATGAGTCAAAATTGACTTATCTAACAACATCAAAGATATTTAAGTTTGGCAGATGATATTTCGATACATGCATTTGTATGTGCTCTAAAAATGTCCATATATACAATAGACCTAAATGGACAAAGTTATGATAACTTATTAGCCACAGCCAACTACCCTGAAGGAGCAAGTTGTTGGGTTCTTGGGCTTGAGACCATGATCATGGGAGGCATAAAGCTCAATTGGCATAACATGCTACACAAAAACATTGTTCTCCATCCTACTTTGGTGATGAATGACTAGGATCTTAAAAGGTTACAAGCAGCCATCTAAGATGTAACAATTGGTCTGTCCTCATCTGAAGCAAAGAAGAATGAAGAAAATCAAAGATGCATTGAAACAGTTAGTTCAAGGGAACAGTAGACCATGTGAACCTCAGCCTACATGACCCAGAGACCAGAAGAACTAGACAATGTCCAGCTATCATTGCCAACCACTCAAAAAGAGATCAGTATAGGAGATCTTGGATAGAGTAGGAGAAAAATGTAGAACAAAACTCAAAATCATAAAAAAAGACCAGGCTTACTGATCTGATAGAGACTGGAGAAACCCCAAGACTGTGACTCCTAGTCACCATTTGGGCCTGGAATTGAACTCACTGCTGTGGCTTCCAGCCAAACAATAGACAGGCATATAATGTGAACATTTACACGAGGTAAGTGCATTCCTTAAAGAGCTCTGGCATTGTAGTCGATAAGCCATTTGGTTGCTAACAAGCAGGTCAGTGGTTCAAACCCACCAGCCTCTCTGTGGAAGGAAGATGGGACAATCAACTTCTGTAAAGATTTACAGCCTTGGGAACCCAATGAGAGTCTCTGAGTGTTGGAATAGACTTGATGGCAGTGAGTTTGGTTTGGTTTGAGATACACTGCTTAGAACAATCAACCATGCAAGATCAGAAGGACAGTATTTACGCAAGGAGATAGCTCATAAGGCAGAAATGCATAGGAAAAAAGGGCACAGAGAAATAGTAATCACAGGGAGAAAGTGGGAAAGAGCTGTTACATTAAAGAGATTGCAGTCAATGCCATGAAAAACAAAATGTGTATGAACTGTTGTAGGAAAAATGAGTTGCTCTGCAAACTTTCACCCAAATCACAATGAAAAAATCAGTGAATCAATGAAAACATATTTATACATATTCTTCACCAGTTTTGCTCCTCTAGAGAACTCAGAGTAAGACGACTTGGTTTCCAATCTCTTAGGAGGATGATATAACCTCCTTCTGTGCTTTAAGAATCTCATTTATTTGCCAACAGACTATGGGTGTCACTCACTCTCCACTTGGGAGCAAGAAGCTATAGGTTTTTATATCCTTAACTATAAGACAATATGATATGCAATTGTCTAGACTGAATGTCTTCCTCTAAAGAGGCTTTCTTGGCATGAGATGGAACTTTCTTCTGATTCACTGTCTTTCTCTGATGCACATTGCACTTTCTCAGTATTTTTATAGTTTTACTGGATCAGAGTGTGAGAAGAGATGAGAATTCATATTTTGGCAGATTGAGAAATTGTTAACACTATAGAGCTCTGCTTAATTCTTAGATTGATGGATAGCATGCCTTTCTGATCTGGGGGACAGACAAAAGTGTGTGCAAAAGTCTCTTTCTGCCAATTTCCAAATTACCTAGTAATTTTACTTGTTTAATGAGGTAAAGCAGGGATGGGAGAAATCAGCTCCATTGTCTTTGTAGTTGAAGATTTTTCATATACTATAGCAATAGCATATGGCATGGCAATCAACTGCTCATATGCAAGTTCAACTTGAAGTTAAAGACAATTAAAACAAGTCCAACAGAGCCAAAATATGATCTTGAATGTATCCCTCCTGAATTTAGAGATCATCTAAAGAATAGATTTGATGCATTGAACACCAATGACTGAAAACCAGGAGAATTGTGGGAGGATATCAAGAACATTATCCATGAAGGAAGCAAGAGATCACTAAAAAGACAAGAAAAGAAGAGAAGATCAAAATGGATGACAGAAGAGACTCTGAAACTTGCCCTTGAGCAGACAGTAGCTAAAGCAAATGGAAGAAATGACAAGATAAAAGAGCTGAACAG
>NW_006921598.1:18679224-18696196 GCF_000298275.1 Orycteropus afer afer
TTGAAGAATACAGTCTGCAGTATGGATTACATCTCAATATAAAGAAAACAAAAATCCTCACAACTGGACCAATGAGCAGCATCACAATAAATGGAGAGACGATTGAGGTTGTCAAAGAATTCACGTTGCTTGGTTCTGCAATCGATGCCAATGGAAGCAGCAGTCAGGACATTAGATGACATGTAGCATTGGGAAGGTCAACCATGAAGGAACTGTTTCAAGTGCTTAGTCTCCTTGAGGACTAAGGTGCACCTGACAGAAGCCATGATATTTCCAATTGCCTCATATGCATGTGAGAACTGGACAATGAATAAGGAAGACCAAAGAAGAGTTGACATTTTGAATTGTGGTGCTGGCGAAGAATGCTGAAAGTACCATAGACTGCTAAAAGAACTAACAGCTCTGTCCTGGAGGAAGTGTAACCAAAACGTTCCTTTGAAGCATGAATGGCCAGACTTCGTCTCACCTACTTTGTTCATGTTGTCAGAAGGGACCATTCCCTGGAGAAGGATGTCATGCTTGGTAGGGTGTAGGGTCAATGAAAGAGGGGGAGGCCTTGAACGAGATGGATTGACATGGTGGCTGTGATGATGGGCTCAAGTATAGCAGGGATCATGGAGCTGGCGTGGGATCGGGTAGTGTTTTGTTCTGCTGTGCATGGGGTCGCTATGAGTCAGAAATGACTTGATGGCACCTAACATAACAACATAACATGGCAACATAATAAAAACTAAGATTATTAGTTATAGCTTAACTAATAATCTTAGTTTTATTGAAAGTATGTGTGTTTTCTTCATTTTATATGTTTCATGTATATTGTGTGATGAAATTAAAACCATAATATTGAACATTGAAAGAAACTTTATAGATTAATTAATTTAAGGTTTAAGAAGATGAAATAATTTCACTTTTTATTATAAGGCAGGGAATTATATTTAAAATCTCTTTTAAGATTAGTAACTTAAACCAGATTGGGGACGCTTTCATACCAAATAAATATTAATCAAATCTGTAGTAAAAGATCTTTTCTTGAGAACAATTTTATTTTATAAAATTGATCATATGTTAAACTAGATTGGGGATGCTTTCATACCAAATAAATATTAAACAATCTGTAGTAAAAGATCTTTTCTTGAAAATAATTTTATTTTATAAAATTGATCATATGTTGAATGCTGTAGAATTGTTTTCTTTCAACTGAAGGGGTTTCTGGAATCGACAAAATATAAATAGCATATCTTATACAGTGAAGCAATGCAAAAGTTATCAGTCACCTCAGTAACTTTATTTACATAAACTCCCAAGACAGCTAAATTCTCAATGTTTAAAATTACTAGGTTGGCATGTCATTGTTGTTAGGTGCCATCAAGTTGGCTCTGACTCATGGCAACCCTATGTACAACAGAACAAAACACTGCCTGTTGTGTGCCATCCTTGCAATTCTTGCTATTCTTGAGCCCAGTGTTGCAATCACTGTGTCAATCCATCTCATTGAGGGTCTTCCCCTTTTTTGCTAACCCTCTAATTCACCAAGCATGACATCCTCCTCCAGGGAACAGTCTCTTCTGACAACATGACCAAAGTAGGTCAGATGAAGTCTGGCCATTCTTGCTTCCAAAGAGCATTCTGGCTGTGTTTCTTCCATGACAGATTTGTTTGTTCTTCTGGCAGTCCATAATGTTTTCAATATTCTTCCCCAGCACCATTATTCAAAGGTATCAACTTTTCTTAGGCCTTCTTTATTCATTGTCCAGCTTTCATAGGCACATGAGGCAACTGAAAATACCATGGCTTGGATTAGGCACACCTTAGTGTTCAAAGTGATATCTCTGCTGTTTAAACCTTTAAAAAGGTCTTTTGAAGCAGATTTGCCCAGTGCAGTACAATGTCTGATTTCTTGACTGCTACTTCCACAGATTTTGGAATTATGGATCCAAGTAAAATGAAATCCCTGACAATTTCAGTCTTTTCTCCATTTATTGTGATGCTGCTTAAGAACTGAAAACAATTCTCTCTTCTCTGAGACTATCTAGGCAATAGGCCTACCCTCTAGACTCTGGATGTTGGCCATGGTTTCCAGATTCTGGTTGGAGTCCCATCAACCCTGAGCTGCAGCTTTATCACCCAGGCCCACTGGAAAGGCAACTCTGCTCCCTCAGCTTTGGGAAGCCCCACTCTCCTAGTCCATCTAAGTGATGATCCTAGCTCCTTGGCCTTGGCTGACCCTATTCTTCTGCCCTTTGTGCTTGGCAACTCCAGTCTGTCAGCTTTGGGCAGTGGCCCCTTCTTCTCTGTCAAAGTGATGTCAGCCCCACATTCCAGATCTGAATTGATGAAGATCTGATTCTTTGAAACCTAGTAGGCTAATTCTCCACCCATTGACATTCCTGAGGTTGTGGCCCCACCCTTTGAGGCCCAAGAAACCATGGATCCACCCTCTGAGACTGAGGCAGCTCTGCTTCCTGTGATCCTTCCAACAGTTTTACTGATCTTTGAGTTGCTCCTAGGATGGTCTTTTTATTTTCTTGGAGAAAAAGAAAAAAGTAGATCTTTTGGCCTCTTTTCAGCCTGTAGAATTCTAAGAGGTAGATGACATTCTTTCTTTTTGTTCCTTCTTCATTCCTTTCCATCTAAGCTGTTGAGTTTTTATTATAGTAGTTAGTTAGATCCATCAGCCACAGACTTAATCTCTTAACAACAGATTGTGTAGCCACACTTGTGGTGAAAATTCTAGGATATGTATCCTAGTTTGTACAACAGAATTTTCCATATCTTTAAGTTTTGTTTCATATTGCACAGTTCATCTCTTTCCTCTTGCATTTTACTATAAGTGGCAAGAAGAAACCATGTGGCCCCTTTAAGATCTTGCTTATAAATCTCCTCAAGTCACATATCCAAGTTCTTCATTAACAAGATCTACCTTTCACCAAATATTGGAACATAATTCAGACAAATTCTCTGGTAGTGCATAAAAAGCATCTCCCTTCCTCCAATGTCCAGTCACATGTTCATCATTAAAGGTTCACCAGAAACCCATTAACATCTACACCCATTTCTAGCAACATTCTGTTGCTGTACCAGGTGTTTTCTCCAAAACTATAGGGACTTTTGTAAGGCTTTCCTTACTTCTGAGCCCTCAATAGAATTACCTTTCACATCCATAATTCTACCAGTAGTCCCTGTAAACCATTCTAATTGTTTACTATTAAAACCAAAAAAACAAACTTACTGCCGTTGAGTCAATTATAACTCATAGCAATCCCTCCTTGAGTTTCTGAGGCGATATCTCTACTGAAGTAGATTGCCCAGTCTTCCTTCCAAGGAGTGGTTGGTGGGTTAGAACCTCCAGACTTCTGGTTAGCAGTCAAATGCCTTAGACACCATGCCACTAGAGCTCCTAATTGTTTACTACTAGGCACCTTAAAATTGTTCCAGCTTCTACCCACTATCTAATTCCAAAACTGCCTTCACATTTTAGGTATCTGTTAGAGGATCACCTCACTCTTCCTGCACCAAATTCTGTCTTAGTGATCTACTGCTGCTACCACTGAAATACCACAAATGGGTAGCTTTAATGTATGAAATTTATTTTCTCACCATTTAGGAGGCTAGAAGTCCAAATTCAGGATGCCAGCTCTAGGGGAAGGCTTTCTTTCTCTATCAACTCAGAAGAAGGCCCTTGTCGCTTTGAGTTGCTGCTCCTGGGCAGTC
Source organism: Orycteropus afer afer (assembly GCF_000298275.1). NCBI lineage: Eukaryota > Metazoa > Chordata > Mammalia > Tubulidentata > Orycteropodidae > Orycteropus > Orycteropus afer. The sequence goes on from NW_006921598.1 coordinate 18,682,936, forward strand.
TTCATGTGGCCTGGCATCTCTCTTCCCCATCTCTGCTTCCTAGCTTTTTTGTTTAATCTCTTTTATATCTCAAAAGAATTTGACCTAAGACACATCCTACACTAGTTCTGTTTCATTAACTTGACAAAGACAACTCATTCCCAAATGAGATTATAACCACAGGCATAGAGGTAAGGATTTACAACTATGTTTGTGAGGGCACAATTCAATCTATAAAATGATTAAAGAAGAAGGAAAAAAAAAATGTATATTTCACTATAGATATTGTTCAGTCAAGACATAGGATGACCAATTTTATTTCCCCAAACGGTGTAGCTAAGATTGGTTTCAGCCTATCATCTATCTGACACATGTATTTATTTATTTATTTTTAGAGAATTAAGCTCTTTTTATTATTATTATTATTAATGATATATGTAGTTAAAAGAACCATTCACCACTGCCTCTCAACACACTTACATAGTTTATTTTGAATTGAATAACTAATTCTTTTCTTTGTTATTTATCTCTAGAGGTAGTGGTAGAAATTGTCATTCCAGCCTCATTGTTTTATTGCTGTCTATAATAAATGTGTAATAATACAGTTTCAGCCATGTTGATAAAGTCTATGTTCAGTTTTAGAAGGAAATCACCTCACACTTCAGCATTTACAGTTGAAGCCTCTGAAATGGGGTAATTTTGAGTCTATTGAATATTTAATAATTTTGAGCCCTTAAAATATAGATGAAATTCTATTTATATCTATCATAGATATTTTATTTAATATTGTGAAATGATGATGAATGAGTTTAACAAATTATATTCCTTTCAGCCCTGGTGACTCAGTGGTTGAGCCCTTGGCTGCTAATTGAAAAGTTGGCAGCTAAACATACTAGCTGCCCTGTGGGAGACATATGTGGCAGTCTGCTTCTGTAAACATTACAGGCTTGGTAATGCAATGGGGCAATTCTCTTTTGTCCTACAGGGTCACTATGAGCTGAAATTTACAAAACGATAATGAGTTTATGAAAAAGGTCTAAAGAGAATACATGCAGAGCGATCTAATATATTTATATTCTTACAGATGAAAACTTGGATGAACCACTGACACAATTTATGTTACCAGCTTTCTGCTTTTACTTAATGAATATTTAGAGAATATAATCTTAAATTATCTATTAAATTGATGTCACACCAAAAGGGATTATATCTTGCCAATCAATGCACATACATTGAGATTTATCATGCTAACTTCTTCTGGTAACCGGATTTGCACTGAGAAGCATATAGTCTTATATCAATTTAGTAACTAAAAGGTAGCCTTTGTGATGTTAGTTGAAATTTTGTGTGTATCCAATTATTTTTATTTTCTTTGTCTGAATTATAAAAAGGTATGGGAGACTGGAAATAGAATTGTTTTCATGGATACCACAGACATTAAGATATTTTTACCATCCATATTGCTATACACTGAGAAAAAATATTTAGTCATTGAAAAATATAGTTTAGAATATAACCAGAGGAAAAAATGTCCATTCATTTGCCCCCTGGGGTTATGATTATACACTCCTACAGTTATTAGGCTATTGTCTGGGTCATTACCATTTCCGGAATTTGCTAGGTGCAGTGGATTTGGGCTGGAATAAAACATCATAGCACAGTTTTTTTTTTTTTTTAAATCAATGAGCTTCATATTTTACTGCATCTAAGGAGCAGGAGAATTTGGAAAGAAGATACCTGCGGTATTAGTTGATTCTGATCTATTATTGAGGAGAATGATGTTTGGTGAAAGTCTCCTTAAAGGAAAGAATGACAAACCAGAAAGAAACATTATTGAAACAAAATATATGGAGGAACAAGTTGTCCTTGAAGTGTTATCACATCAGAATTTCCAAACAGAGAAAAGTTCCCAATGTAGGGGATGTTCAGAGTAAAATTGGACAGAATAGTATAGTGATTGGAAACTTTAGGAGACTATAATATTTTTTATATAACCTTTAAAACTTAGATCCTATATACTGGCCAGTTTTATAGAAATTCTAAGGATTTTATCCTTTTATCATGTAGTCCAATATTTATTTTTACAAAGTCTTATGTTGAATCCAGATAGAGAATCTCTGATATATCCTTTATAGAAAGATCCTGGAAGCATGAAGATTTGAAATTTTGAGGTGACTTTATAAAGAATTTTTGAGATTATGTTATAACCAGATGCTGATGGTCACAGCCAATTTTGGATTCTTACAGACGACTATAAGGATAACCCAGAGCAGCCTCCGTCCTAAAGACCGTGGAAGATTCTAACCAATACTAGGAAACAGCTTCTTTATTTAAAGAAGAATAAATAGGAGAAATATTAGGAGTTCAAACAGTAACAGATTTTCAGAAGTGTTATTATGATAAAACTATATAACATATTTCAGGTTTATTCCCAAAGCTGACAATTGTAAGAACTCTATTAATAAAATTAGACTCCCATCCCAAAACTTACCTGGAGATTCAGGAACACTCTTTGTTTTCTACCTTCTAAGATCAGACTTGTGGAACCATAACACCATGGACTATCCTTAGCCATGACTTCCCACACACTTCCTTCTGGTTGAATGAGAAAGCTTAGTGATGTAAAAAAAGATTTGACTCACTGAGAGGCAAATGAAAGCATGGTAACTGTGCTAAAAGAGTCAAAATCTTGAGGAGATCATGTAGCTCATGCCCTAAGGCAATTTGAGAAATTAATACTGAATCTTCTGAAAGCTACAAAGGATAGAATTTCTCAAAAAGTGGAATATTATCATCTATATTACATGCTATTATAATACAATTGATAAAAGTGCCATGGACTGCCAGAAGAACTAACAAATCTGTCCTGGAAGAAATGCAACCTGAATGTTCCTTGAAAGCGAGAACAGCCAGACTTTGTCTCACGTAATTTGGTTATGTTGTCAGAAGGGACCATTCCCTGGAGAATGATACCATGCTTGGTAAAGTGGATCAATGAAAGAGGAGAAGGCCATCAAAAAGATGGATTACTACAGTGGCTGCAGTGATGGGCTCAGGTACAGCAAGGATTGTGAGGTTGGTGCAGGACCAGGAAGTGTTTCATTCTGTTGTGCATAGGGTTGCTATGGGTCAGAGCTGACTTGATGGCACCTAACAACAACAATAAACATATTGAGTGCTACACAACCCAAATGGAGGAGGCCATAAATGAAACATTAGAGTTTTTCTTCCCCTTTCAACAAAATATACCGGAATCTTAAACCAAAGCCCAAAGATTTCCTCATTTACACCTGAAGAAAACCAGAACCAATTACTAGGAACAGCCTCAGCTGCTATCGCCTCATCTCGTGCAAATTTATATTCCCTTGCCCTTCACATAATTTGAGAATTAGCTTCTTTCAGTCCAGGAGTGTTCAACTCAAGGCCTTGAGTACTATAGATATATGTGCTCTTGTATTTAATCCATCAAATCATTTCAGCTGATAATCAAATGATTTTGGCCATCGGGCAATCAGTTTTGTTTTTTCCTACTAAGGAAATAAAAAGTTAAGTCTCCTCTCAAGTCAGCTTCATTCTTAAATTAATCTTGCTTGGTTAAGATCATTCTTAAAATAATCTTGCTTGGTTAATTTCAGCCAGAGAAATTCACCTTGATGAGTTTTAGCAGATATCCAAATGGAAAACATAAATAACACAGCCAGTGCTTGGGTTTACACTTTCTGTGAAAAGAGGTGAAATGGGAACAGTATGGCTTTCAATGCTAGAGGTAAGTCCCATTGACTTTTTACAGTGTTTTACTCTTTTGATGGATCATTTATATATAAGGAAGTGCACAAAATCTTAAGTGGGCATTTAGGATTTTTGACAAATATATATACTTGTGAAAAACTATGGGAGCTCTGGTAACATAGTGCCTAAGGCATTTTTCTGCTAATTAGAAGGCTGGCAGTTCAAACCCACCGGTCACTCCTTGGAGGGAAGATCGGGCAAACTACTTCCATAGTGATACTGCCTTGGAAACCCAAGGAGAGGCAGTATGAGCTGAATCAACTAGACAGCAGTGAGCTTTGAGTGAAAACCTATGGCTCACAATACTCTCTGACACACATGGGTCACCACCACATGAAAGAATCGACTGGACAGCAACCTGTTGGTGGTTGAAGTTACCTAAATCCCTTTACCATCACCCCAGAGAATTCTGACATGCCTCTTTCTAGTGAACCCCACCACTACTCTTCAGAGACCACCACTATTTTTCCCCCCCACCATGGATTAATTTTGCCTGTTCTAGAATTTCATATAAATGAAATAAAAAAGTATGTATTTTTCTGTGTAAGGCTTCTTTTTATCAGCAACATGCCTTCGAGACCCTCTCATGTTGTTTGCATAGGTAGTTTCTTCTCTTTTATTGTGGATTATTATTCCATTATAGGAATATACCATAGATTGCTTATTCTGTTAATGCATACTTCATCCATTTTGAGTTTTGGGGTATGATGAATGAAACTACCTGAATATTGTTGTATAAGTCTATTTATTTGTGAACTTATGTTTTCATTTATCTTGGCTAAATATCTTGGAGTTGAATTGCTGGGACATGGGAATAGTATATTTTAATTTTATTAGAAACTTCTAGAAATTTTTTCCAGTGTGATTGTACCATATTACATTCAGTTTCTGAGAATTCCAGTTGCTGCGAATCCAAATGACGTTTGGTGTCAGTCATTTTAATTGTAGTCATTCTGATCAGTGCATACTGGTATTTTGTTGTTGTTTTAATTTGTATTACCCCCTCATGAGTAAAGATGTAGAGTAATTTTGCACTTACTTGCTTATTGGCCATTTGTATGCTGGAATGTTCTGTGGTGACAACGGCTAGATTTCATCTCGCCTACTTTGGTCATGTTGTCAGAAGGGATCATTCCCTGGAGAAAGATATCATGCTTGGTAAAGTAAATGACCAGTGAGAAAGAGGAATTTCCTCAAAGAGTTGAATTGACATGGTGACTGCCATAATAGGCTCAGGCATAGTGAAGATTGTGAGGATCGTGTGAGACTGGGCAGTGTTTTGCTCTGTTGTACATAGTGTTGCTATGATTCATTGCCAACTCAGTGTCACCTAATAACAACACAACATGCTGGAATATTTTAATTCACATTAAATAGACAGCACCTAGAGATGAAGGGCATAGTGCCTAAGGCATTTGACTGCTAACTGGAAGGCTGGTGGTTCAAACCCACCAGCCACTCCTCGCAAGGAAGATTGGCCTATCTGCTTCCCTAGAGATGCCACCTTGGAAACTCAACGAGGGGTCACTCTGAGTTGTAAATGACTCCATAGCAGTGAGTTTTTTTTTTTGGTTTGAGAGATGCATAGAGAATATTTACGTAAAGCAAATGTTCTCAGTGCATTCATCACTAAAAGCTAAGTTCTGATGTTGCGTCTGATGCTTCTGACCAATCTGATCTGTCCAATCATCCATGTGTGACTTGAAAAATACAAGTAGAGATTATCCAAAGACATCTTTTGTAGAGAAAGAAGGACTGGGTGTGAGTATGATTCCACATTTATGTTTCTTGGTACTACTTCAAATAACAAAAATATGAGAAAAAGAAAGAGAGAGAGAGAAAAAAAAAAAATAACCTTTTCCTTGCAACTGAAATTGGCCTAGATAACAACTGGACAGGCACTTGGAAAACAATTATGTGAGATCTCTATCTCATTCCACTCACTAATATAAATTCCAAACGGATAAGAAATCTTTTTTAATTATTCTTAATCAAACATATATTCATTATTATAAAGCCAAATATTTCTTAACGGGTATTAATGTAAATATTAATCTTCTACTTTGCCTGTCTTATACCTTCTTTCAAGTCTCTTACCCATAGACATCTACTTTCTGGAGTTTTAGCTATGCTTAGCTCTTTATTTCTAAATAAGGTGGCTATAAAGCTATTTCTTGGTTTATTAATTTTAGATTTATCTGTTGACTTCTTATGGTAGATGAGAGCATATCAACTTGAAATGCCTCTCAGTCCCATCTCCACTCAACATAGTAATGTCAGAGATTTGGCTAGACCAAAACACTGTTTAAATTATTATAACATGCAGATATTATTTATTGCCTAATCAAGAGGTACACTTTAACACTACGACACTTCCATTTATAATCTTTCATTCAGTGAATTAGTCTTTCTATGACAATATCTTCCCCTTTCTTTGCTCAATTCTCTTCTTGAATTACCGTTAGCACTATATTAAATATAGTGTTCCTTCCAGGTTTTTTTTTTTTTTTTTTCACTTTTCTTTGACTTCTCTCTGCCATGTCTCTTGACTGTCAGTGAATAGTTAAATATAAGCTCTAACTTATGTTAACTGGAATATCTGTCAACAGGAGCAGGGGTTGTTGATTGGTGTATTGCATCATGGGCACCCCAAAGTTAAGTATCTGAGAATCTTTTATCCTGGGGTCATTTAATGCCTCCAGAGAAGAATCCTCCAGTCTCTTGCCTGAGGTCAATATCATCCAGTCCCTGTAGAAGGATATGCTTGGTAAATTAAAGGGTCAGCAAAAAAGAGGAAGACCATCAGCAAGATGGATTGACACAGAGACTGCAACAATGGGCTCAAACATAGCAATGATTGTGGAAACGGCATAGGACCAGGAAGTGTTTCCTTCTGTTGTAAATATGGTCACTATTGAACCAACTCAATGTCCCAACAACAAAAACAACAGGGAATTCTATACACATAAATATAACTAGAGCGTAAGCTTGAACCAGAAATACAGCACAAAGAAAGCTGGGGAAATCCTGGCACATGGGCTAGTGATAAGCAGTTAATATATTTCCATGTAGATCTGAGATTAAATCAAAGCTGGAGGAAGAATATATAAATCTTATGTGTTCTGAAAAAAATAAAAGTAAAAGAAAAATAAAATGGTTGGAGAATGGAGAGAGAAACTGAGAATAGAATAAGCTCATTGACTGCTGTATAGATTAAAGTTGACAAATCAAATAGGAGAAGCGATCAAAGAGAAAAGTTGACTGAAGGAATTGCAAAAGATATTACAGTAAAAGTAACCACTAGAAGAAAAGTAAAATCTTCCTAAATACCATAAAAAACAGAGGTTAAAAAAAATAAAACAAAGAAATATCACATAGAGAAAGGAACACAGTAAATATAACAACATATGCATAACAAATATAACATAAATATTACAGAGTTGAGCCAGCATGTTCTATGACAAATAATATATATATTCTATTATTCATTATATATACAATATCATCTAACTATCTATCTAAAGTGATAATATAATCCTAAAAAAAATAAATGATTCAAGTAACTTTTGAACATAGTACTTGGACTATACACTTTAAATTAGATATATTCTGAAGATAAAAAGAATTGCAAAGAAATACTGAACTTAACATTGTAGGTTTGTTGGTGGTGGTGAGATTGTAGTAATCTAAATCAATCTGTGTGTATTAGAAAATAATGTAAATTATTAAGTATATTGATATTATTGTTGAGAACCAGAGTTCACCCTACAGATATGGAATTGAAAAAGGCAAGGAAGAATCCATGGTGTTGAATTAAATGGAATGGGAATATGAAGTCAAGGAAGAAAAAAAATGTTTGTGAAAACTTGAGTATATTTAAAGGCTGATAGGAAGGAATCAGTCAATAATGAAAGATTAAAGATACAAGAGAGAGAGAGAGAGAGAACAATGGGTGGAGCAAGTTCTTGGGAGCATGAGAAGAATTGAATCTTGCTATTGATTCAATAGCCTTAAATGGATGAAGGTTTACCTCCTCTACTGAAGCAGGAGGGGAGATTGAAAGGACAAGGATATATATATAGGTAAATGTATAGGTTTTGGCAGGAAACTTAAGGATTTCTTGAATTATGGCTTTTATTTTCTTCTAAGGGTGACAGAGGTGATGTGGTGGGTAAGGAATTCTAGGAGCACAGAGAAGGCTTGAAATCCACTGTGAAAGATAACGACAGAAACACTTGACTGGAGTAGTATGGAAGGATTGCCAGGCAGTACTGTAGATCCAGCTGAGGTTGGAGATAATTAATTTGTGTTGATATCAATTGATGTGTTGTGTAATATTCTCCAGTAGAGTTAGGCAGTCTGAAAACACGAAGGGTTGACAGAGGGATCAATCCAGGGTTTGGGTTTTGATAATCTATAGCAATTGGAAGACCCCTCCCCCGCAAAAAAAGTTCCTAAAACTAAATTCACTGCCATCGAGTTGATTCCAACCACAGCAACCCCCAGAGTTTCCAAGGCTATAAATCTTTATGGAGGCAGACTGCCCCATCTTTCTTCCATGGAGTGGCTGGTGAGTAAAAGCTCTAAGATTTAATGAGTTGCAGCAGTGTTCAGTCACATCATATTGACATGCATCTTTTTATGATGTTTGCTACAAAATAAAATTTCACCATAGAAATACACTTAAAAGAAGCAAATAATACAAAACCCAATTTGAACATTCTTATTGAATTCAAAGTAAGATTCAAGCCAATGAAAGCCTCTCAGTTACTATCTACGGACATATTAAGAGTTTATTTTCAAAATTGTTATGGCCAGTGAAATTAAATGGACTCTGGATTGAGAGAAATTGATTACTAGAATGTAAGTCATAAAGTTGAAACTCAATTTCGTAGTAACAAAAGGCCCAGAAATCCTAGCAATCTATAAAGCTACAATGAGTAAACTGGGAAGTAAACAAGTCTCTTAGGGAATGTGACTGTAGAGTTATTTTTTTTTTTTTAAGGCAGAAAAAAGTAATAAAACCACTGAGAGAAGTCTTTAAGCAAAGTAAGCATCAAATTGTTCGTTGTTCTGTGCAGGCTAGAACTGGATGCTAATATCTGGAGCAAAGGAAATATACTCTGTGACAATTATGTATACGTGCTATGAGTCGGATCCAACTCGACGGTAGTGCGTTTGGTTTTCTGAGTGTATGTGTATATACAGTATGTGTATTCACATATATGTATACATACATTTATATACCAAACATACATATATTTAATATATCATGTAATATCATATATATAATATTCAAGTGCTGTTTTAGAAAGACCAAACTTAGAAGCAAATGCAGCAGCATCCAAATATCCTATCAGCAACTGGTAAAAAGATGGTAACTATCCTCTGAAGACAGTTTTGCTTCAAAGTTCTTTATGAAGATTTACCATTAGTAATGTTTCTATGCTATAAAAATATTACAAGTTAGAATGCATTTTTAAAACCAAAGCTTTTTGAATGCTGTAAATCTATATAGAGCTTCTCTGATCTTGAATGGAATGGTTTCTTTAGAAGGATAAATATCATTTTTTCCTAAGACCTCTATCAAATATTAATTTAATATGTACATATAAAAATAGAAAAAATTCTTTAATTCTGAAGATTTTTTGTAGCTAAACATTAACAAATTCTCTTACCAAACACACTGTTAGTGCAAGTCCTTTTTTTTTTTTTTTTTACTTTATTCATTCAGCAAATATTTTTTGAGTGCCTTTCCTGTTCCAAACACTGTTGTAGGAACCAGGTGGGAATGCCGTCTGGAAGGTAATTACAAGTTCTTTGTGGAGCATCTCTCTCGTGAGTTCCACATCCCTATCTCCTCATAGACATGCTGACTCGGAAGTTCCTCAGATTCTTCAAACTCACCATATGTAAAAGGAGCTCAGTATCCCATAGCCCAGGGCCCTCTTCCATTGGGGCAACCTGATGTTTTCCTTGTATTCAATATGGAAACTTGACAGAATTCATCTGTGCTGAAACACTCCACAGCTCTCATGTCTTCAGCATTGTTTCACCAAAATCTCTCAAATGCTGTAAAGAAGAGAGAAGAGGAGCAAGTCTGGAGCAAAGGGAGCATAGGCTGAAATGACCACCATATGATTGAATTTTTTTTTGGAAATCTCATAATTTACCCTTATAATTACTAGAATTTTGTATATTAACTCACAATAAGTCTTTTTTTCTTTTTCCTGTAAGATGTTTATAATTCTTACCTTTAATGTTTTCTCACATATTTATGAGTAGAATTTTCCCTCACAGATCTTTTGAGTATAATTGATCTACCAAGCAAATGGGGCACATGCATCCTCTGGTTTCATGTATTTCTGACACACGTAGCCTAGATGGAGAAGCACAGGTGTAGAGGATAAAGTTCAGATCTTGTAGAACATTCGTGGGGAGGTCATAGTTTCCTCCTTACTTTAGAACACAGTAAGGAGCCCTGGTGGTGCAGTTGTTAAGCTCTTGGCTGCTAGCTGAAAGGTCAGTGTTTTGAACCCTCTAGCAGCTAGGCAGGAGAAAGATTTGGCAGTCTACTTCTATAAGGATTACAACCTTGGCAACCCCATGGAAAGTTCTGCTCTGTCCTATAGGGTTGCTTTAAGTCAGAATCCAGTTCACAGCAATTATTTGCTTATTTGTTTGTTTGTTTGTTTATTTATTTTGGTTTAGAAGACTGGGCTTTGGAATTTAATTTAATTGATTATTTGAATCCTAATTTTATTGTTTGCTAGTTGTGTAATCTTGGACAAATTATTTAACCCCATCTGAGTTTATAAAGGGAGCTCTGGTGGCATAGTGCCTAAGGCATTTGACTGCTAACCAGAAGGCTGGAGGTTCAAACCCACCAGCCACTCCTCGGAAGGAAGGTTGGGCAATCTACTTCTGTAGTGATACTGCCTCGGAAACTCAAGGAGGGGTTTCTATGAGTTGGGTCTGACTCGATGGCACATAACAACAACAAACAACAGTACCTAGTTTAGGGTTATCAAGATCATGAAATGATGCAAGTAAAGGGCTTAAGGAGCCCTTGTGATTCAGTGGTTAAGTACTCAGCTGCTTACCAAAAGTTTGATGGTTTGAACTTATGAGGAACTCTGCAGGAGAAAGATGTGGCAGTCTGCTTCCATAAAGATTTCAGTCTTGGAAACCCTATGGAGAAGTTTTACTCTGTTCTACAGGGATGCTATGAGTTGAAATTGACCAATGGCAAGAGAAAAAAAAAAAACCTCACCTGGTGCCTGGTCTACAGTAAGTGCTCCATACCTGTTTGCTCACTTCCTCTTAGAGTCCTAAGAAATTTTTGCAATTTCTTATACTTGCCACAACATTCCTGCTGCTTTTCGTTTAATATAGAATGTTCTACTTCTACAGTTTTTTTTCAATTTTTAAATTGTGATTTGTGTGTACATTTGCAGAGCAAATTGGATTTCCATTCAACAATCCATACACATTCTGTTTTGTGACATACACTGCAGTCCTCACAATGCAATAGCACTCTTCTCACTTCCTCCCACCACTTTCCATCATCCTTCCTTTTTATCCCCTCCTGCCTTCTTAGCTCTATCCCTGGGGAAATGCTGCTGTTTGATCTCATGTGGTTGATTGTTCTAATGAGTGCATATCCTCCTAGTATCACTGTTCACCTTAAAGTCCTCTCTATTATTTAGCTGAAAGCTGAGCCATGGGAGTTGAGTTCAGTTCCAGGCTTGAAGAGTATGTAAGGTCTATAATCTCAGAGGTCCACAAGTGTTCATCAGACCAGTAAGCTTGGTATACTTTATGATTTTGAGTTTTATTATACATTTTTCTCCCACTCTATCTGAGTGTTCCGGTCACCTAATACAGCTCTGACAAGAATATACCACAAATGGGATGCTTGAACAAACAGAAGTTTATTCTCTTACAGTTTGGAGGCTTTATGTCTGTGTTCAAAGTGCCAGGCTCTAAGGGCTTAGTGAAAGCCCCTCAACCTTGGGCTTCAGCTCTGCCTCCTTCTCCTGGCCCACTGAAGCTGGAGGCTTTTCTTCACTCAGCTGCTGGCTCCTGAGGCTGACAAGCAACAAGAGTGCCATAAGCCAGAGACCATTCCACAAGGCTTCTCCTTATTTACAGGAAGCAGACCACATCTCTAAGACAGCTACTCAGCTGCTCACAGTAGATCCCACTATGGAGTTGATTACCAGTTTCATAATGGGGAATACTACTTCCAGCTGCCCAGCCATTCAACCAGGCCTAGCCAAGTTGACACACAAACTTACCTACCATACTGGAGATCTCCTATTGTGATCCTTCTCAGAGCTGTCAATGGTCGATGGTGGTAGCTGGGTACCATCTAGTTCTTCTGGTGTCAGGGTCATGGAGGCTGGTCTGTTGTGCAGATGTGGTCTATTGGGTCATCTACTTCCATAGTGATACTGCCTCAGAAACCCAAGGGTTGCTATGAGTCAGATATGAGCTTGGTTTGGTTTATTAGTCCTTTGGATTAATTATTTCTTTGTATCTTTGCTTTTCTTCCCTCTTATTTGCTTTGGGTAGGGAGAGACTAAGAGTTGCACCTTATCACAAGCTTTTAAAACCCCAGTTGCTACTCACCAAAATAAGATGTAGAATATTTTCTTGTGAACTATGTTATGTCAGTTGACCATAATGTCCCCCAATCTATGGTCCTGAGCCCCCGTGCCCAGTGACTCAAGCCCTCAGAGTGTTGGGTTATGACTAAGAAGCTTTCATAACTTTATCCCACGTATGCTCTACTACATTTATGGATATATTTACATCGTGTATAAATACACAGGTAGAGATATTCTCTGTCAAACCTTTGTGGATGCAATCCCATTTGCCTTTCCTCCCTGTTCAGCTTGAATGTCTGTCTATGTATCCTCTTGTAGATTATTGTTTTTACTATTACTGCAAGATTGTTTATGCAATAGTATTCACCTTTGTGCCTGTTCTGGCTATCTAGTGTCACTGTGACAGGAATATACCACAAATGGGAAGGCTTCAACAAACAGGAGTTTATTCTCTTACAGTTTTGGAGGTTAGAAATCCAAGTTTCAATGGGGAGTGTAAGAACAAGGAAAAAAAAAAAAGAATAACAAGGAAAAACAAAAGGAAAAAAATAAGAGGAATACAAAGGGGAGAAGAAGGAAGAACTGAGAAGAAGGAAAAAAGAAAAAAAGCAGCACAGTAATGGTGAAAGTGCCAGCCACCAAACACAGCTATACAGGAACATCATGTTGGCTTCTCAGAGCATGCACCTCTAACTAAAGAGCAGGAGGGACAGGCTTTATGTGTGTGGGGAGTCGAAGAGGGGCTTTTTCTCTTCAGGATCCAAAAAGGAAAAAAGGCAAGGGAAGAAGAAGAAAAAACAAAAGAGGAAAGGAATCAAAGAAAAGAAAATGTGGGAGATGGAAGAACTAAGCAGTAAGATAAAGAAAAAAAAAAAAAAAAA
>NW_006921598.1:18696446-18706700 GCF_000298275.1 Orycteropus afer afer
GCTCAGCTGGATGGCAATTTACTGCTCCTAGTTTACTGTTTCCATTCAGCTTCTTCCTCTCAGTATTTGATCTACTTCTTTATTTTCTCCTTTGAAGCTCTTGAATCTGGCATTGCCATCTGTAGCCCTTTACCTTGTTGTTTTGAGTCTTTGTTGTAGAGGGTCTGGCTAGTGTATCTACCTAGTCTACCATCTTGGAACCTCCTCTACACCCACATTTTATCACCAGGAAAGGAATTGGGAGGAAACATTTCTTCTTAATTTCCCAAAAGGGAAAATAAACAAACAAAAATTTCCCAGTATTCTGTTGTAATCATGTAAGGTATTGTTTTTAGTTGCTTCAAGTATATTTTTGACTCATAAGAGACCCCATGTGACAGAGAAGAACTTCCACTTAGGGTTTTCTAGGCTATAATGTTTATGGGAGCATAATGCCAGGTCTTTGTCCTGCAGAGCTGCTGGGTGGGTTTGAACTGCTAACCTTTTGGCTAATAGTCAAGCACTTAATCATTGAACCAAAGGGTTCCTTTCGTGTCATGTAAAGTACACAAAATTCAGTACGAGGGTAATGAAATGTAAGTCATTTTGAAAAATGTAATAGTGTAAAAGTCATTTATTCTTTACCAAAATAGAAAATCAAACTGAGCCTTCTCTTTTGAGAGAGGTTGGAAAGGATCTTCAGGCTCACAGCATTTGATGCCACAGCTGAATACCACAGACATAAGCTCATGAGATTACCCACTCCCTGCCGTTCTTCCTTACCTCTTCCAACCTTATTCAGCTGTTGAATTTCTGCTCTGCTTTTTCCTTCCCATCCTTTTCCCCATCTTTTTCCTATTGAATATTTACTTTGCTCTCTCTCTCTCTTTTGGAGACACAATCGTATGCATGCATCACTTCTTTCCTGGAGCCTTCACTGACATTACAGGATAATGATAAATTGAAATAAATCACCAGTTAGGGCCAGCAGCCTGAGAATTTGAAAAATTTTTGCTTAGCTAAGTAAAATTGAAATTTCCATACTGTGAATCCCAACATACCACTTACACACTCCAATTATAGAGCCTACATTCCAAATATATTGGAATATACTTATATCCACTATAAAAATTAAGGTCCCATGTGTCTCTTTCTCTGTGTAGTATCACACACAAAGCACAGTGCAGCAGGTCAAAACTGATTATTACTATATTCTAACTTTACTTTTCTAACTCTTGTTTTTCTTTCAATAAAACATCAAAGGTATTCAATTACTAGCTCAGAACAACAATTCCCATTTTCTCCACAGTTCTGTTCTCTTGTTCTCCACATTATACTCTTATATACCAAAGTTACCTACACACCAGCCTCCAAAACTGTCTCTTCCGATTTAGCTCCATGTGATTTTTCTTTTATCTCACTGCCTCACTCTTTCTCTTCAAAGAGTCTAATTTAACTTTATTCCTCCATTCCTTTGCTACCTTTTCCTGTCTCTTTTCCTCCAATTTTTTTTCTTTCAATTTTGTGTCTCAAAATGGTAAGCAATACTCTCTTTTAGTTGTAAGGAAGAAATATATTACTAGAACAATTGTGAGTTGAAGAAGGATTAAAAATTTTATCTCCATCAGGCACATTTATTTATTTGGTTTAAATTATTAATGAAGGATCTCTGGTAGCATAGTGCCTAAGGCACTTGACTGCTAACCAGAAGGCTGGTGGTTCAAACCCACCAGCCACTCCTCGAAAGGAGGGTTGGGCAATCTACTTCCGTAGTGATTTTTGTTGTTATGTTGTTACGTTACTGCCTAGGAAACCCAAGGAGGGGTCGCTGTGAGTTGGGTCCAACTTGATGGCACGTAACAACAGCAACATTAATGATACATTATTATTAACTAAAGTCCACAGTTTATATTAGGGATTGTAACTTGTGTTGTACAGTCTTATGAGTTTTAATAAATGTATAATGTCATATGTCCCCATAACAGTATCAGATAGAATAGTTTCATTGCTCTAAAAATGACCTGTGCAGCACCTATTCATCCTTCCCATCTTGAGCCCCTGGAAACCACTCTTTTTTTCACTGTCTCTGTAGTTTTCAGGCACATTATTTAATTGTTTGATCCTTCATCAAGCTAAGAGATTCTTGAAAGCATGTCATATTTACCTTCATATCTACAGCATCCAGCATAGAGCTTGGCACAGAGTGGCAATGACTGTTGAATTAATGACAAAAATTATTATTTTTTATAAAGGACCTTTTTAATAGAACTCACAAAATAATGAGCCTGATTTAATAGGTAGCACAACCAAAAGTACAGATACATTTTAAAGAGGTATATTAGGACTCTAAGTTTCCTTCTCCATAGGTTATTTGTTGTGATATTAATTGGCCAGAGTTGTTTTTGCAGATGTCACTTAGTCTCTTTCTTCTTCTCTGCCTAAATAAAGATGGCTATCACAGGTCACATTATATGAGGACTTGAAAGAAGCATCTTAGTCACTGACTTGCACAAACTTTGTGAAATGTTTTCCTTATGAGTTCAACTTTAGATTGCTTTGGATTCTGAGTTCTGCCAAGCTAATATAGTTGAAAAACCTGTTATTAAGTAAAGCCATCCAAGGTTGAGATGGCTGTACTTTACTGGAGACATGAATGCAAAAGTACATGGTCAGTTCACTCTGTACCCTTCCTGGGTTCTTCTTTCGCCTCCAGTACTTGCTGAATATGAGATACAGTCATGATTTAGTGGTAGAAATCTCGCCTTCCATGTGGAAGATCTGGGTTCGATTCCTAGCCATGTACCTCATGCATAGGCACCACCCCTCAGTCAGGAGAGACTCGTGTGTCACTGTGATGCTTCACAGGTTTCAGTATAGCTTCCAGACTAAAATGGACTAGGAAGAAAGGTCGTGTAGTCTCCTTCAAAAAATCAGCCAATATAAGACATATGGATTACAACAATGTTGCACAGGGGCTGCCATGAGTCAGCCGCCAACTCAATGACAGTTAACAACAATTACCCAACAGACCTTCCTGCTCTTTCTGCTGCCATCTGTACTGCCATAGCTCCTGTATGGACACTCTACTGTACACTCTGAAGGGGAAACAAACATGGAATACTGTATGATGAGGATATCATGGAAACACTTTATTGTAACTAGGCCATTACAACTAGGCCAAAGTGCCTTAGCATTTTCAAGATGAGACCTTATTTAGTGATTTAATGATTCAACAAAACTAGATAGAGTGCACTTGAAGGGCTCCTTAAGGAGAGAGCTCTATTTTATTTCTCTTTACATTTTCAACCACCGGTCAAGTGTTTGTCCCACAGGTAGCACTCAGTAAATTTCTATTGAATGAAGCAGTATATTATATTTAATCTTGTTCTTACAGAGTGTAATATGATACTAAACATGCTGGAATTGGTATATGTAGTAATAGACATAGAGTTAAAATATGATGGGAACAAAGAGGAGGGAAAGATTAATGGTTAGTATGGAAAATATACTGAAGTTTCCATTATTATATGCCCATCTTCAACAGTAGCAGTCATAAAATGAAAAGCCCTGTAATAAATTTATCTGCCAAAATTTTGATTGCAATTGGCTGTTCACAGAGGGAAACCAAAATTAGAGAAACTGCATGGGTTTTGATATGAAGGGAGAATATAGTTTTTAACAATATACTTACGGGAAGAACTAAACCCAAAAGACAGAATCAGCCTCCATTCTCCTGAGACATTGGGTGGAGGAAGTTCAACTAAATGAAGTTAACATGCAGATGATGTAGAGAAAAAGAACAAAGTAGGATAAAGTGAGATGACATATGAAAGGAAGAAAAATGATAGAACTTGCCATTCTGTTTGTCCAGAAGAAATGCCTTTTACTCTACTTGAAAGACCTGAAAATGTCCTTCTCAGAAGATATTTAACTCATATTTTTATGCAGCAAGAAAAGCCAAAGGAGGCTCTACTGTCTCAAACTATTTTTTATTTATAGTCCATTCTTTTGATCATTCCTTCCTTAGAAATCTCCAGTGTATAATACTTTGTCCTCGTGAATTCCGCAAATGGGAGACCTTCGGATCTACTGACAATTTTACAAAAGACGTGAGCTATTGCTAATCCATTCAGATGAATTGAAGCAAAACTCCCTAGATTCTGCTACCCAATTGCTATTGGTGTGGGAAATGCTGTTTCACAGTTTTATGGTATTAACATGAGCCAAAATGAATCATACTGACAGAATTTTATGATTTTACTTCTCTTCACTGTGGTCAACTCCTTATGGTCAGAGTGGAAATAACAAATTTATAATAGGCCTAAACAATTAATCATGCAAGACGAAGCATCAACTTTAGGCTTAAAAATAACATTTAATTTTTTTTATGCTGCAGAGAAAAAAATGTAGTGATATTTTTAATAATTCTTAAAAGAAACTTAAGCACAGAATTAAGATTTTTCCCTAGGCTTAGACTGGCTGTATTTGTTCTGCAATGTACCAGCATCATCTCTTCTTGCTCTCACCTTGATATCAGAAGGTGATATCTTCTTCACCTATCCTCTGTACAACATGGTTCTCCAGTTCTTGGGCAAAATTCTCATTTCCAAGTTTATGATTAAATTGAATAAACTGTCTGAAACTGGAGGAAATGAGAAAATGGGTATTCTGTCTAGTCATATAGTCTGATGAAGAACTAAACACAGTATATGTTGAGGGCCAATTTTCCAGTACACAGAAAATAACTTAATATTTCTGAGTTAGAGTTCCTGGGATCTTGTGGGTGTTATAGCTCTGGCTTATCTCTGTGAACAGCCTTCACAAAATTGCCATCTCTTAAGCATAACTCACACTTTCATCCTTTTTCCCTTTGCCCAGAAATAATTTTAGTACTCTTTTCTGTTCAGATGTCAACTCTTCTGAAGCCCTTAGTTCCCACCCTAGCATCTTTCACAATCCAGGTGCTTGCTTTTAAATCCCATTTTCCACATGTATTTACAATTATATATTTCCCCATCTGGAGTGATATGCTTATAAACTAGTTCTCTCCAGGTGGGCTTGGGGTGGAGGGAGGAAGGAATCCTTATTTGTAACATTTGCAAATTTTCCTTTTATAGATACTCCTGTTGTTGTTATGTGGTGGTCAAGTCGGACCTGACTCATAGCGACCCCTCCTGGGGTTTCCAAGGTGGTATCACTATGGAAGTAGATTGCCCAACCTTCCTTCCAAGGATTGATTGGCTGGTGGGTTTGAACCGCCAGCCTTCTGGTAGCAGTCAAGTGCCTTAGGCACTATGCTACCAGAGCTCCTATAAATACTCCTACCATGGACAAATTATAACTACCAATATGATGAGAGTAAACATGGAACTTGGGGGAAAAAAAGTTTATAGCTCACTTTTATGAGCTGGTATCAGCAGGCTCCAGCACAGCCCTGATTCTTTTTCTACTTCCTAGCCAATGGGTAGAGATTATTCTACTTTGCATTTCTAGCACCTGCCACATACTAAGTACTCAAATCTCACTTGTTAAATTTTCATAGTGCCTTTTATGTGGAAGGCACAGTTCTATGTACTGAGCACACAGTGATGGAAAAACCAAACCAAACCAAAAAGCAATATGTTCCCTGCTGTCACGTGTCTTACAATCTAAAGACAGGACAAACAATACAGAAGTAAATCAGAAAATAGCTGTTAATTACCCATCCTGGTAAAGAATATGAAGGAACAATATAGGATACAGTGAGGGAATTATTTAGAAAATCCTCTCTGAAAAGGAGAAGGAATTGGAAAAAAACAAGCATGGCACTTCTATACATGGAGAAAGAGAAGGAACTGATTTTGCACAGAGCTGGCAAAAGCCTTCAAGCCAGAGGGAAGAACATGTGCAAAGGCTTTGAGGAAAATGACCTCTGAGAGCTGCTTAAAGGAGGCTCATGTGGCTGGGATGAAAGGAGGAGGAGGGGGTGGCCCATGATGAGGTTGGAGAGTTTGGTGGAGCTAGATCTGACACAACTTTGGGATGCATGATTGAGTAATGGGATTTTATTTAAAATGCAATGAAAAGTCATTGGTTCCAAGAAGTGTGCAGGAATTTTTGGTTTGTGTCTTTTAAAATCAATTTGTCTGGCTCTGTGTAGTGAGTGGATTAGCTAAAAGTCATAAGTGAAGTGGGGAGACCAGTAAAGAAGCTCTAAGTAAAAGATGAGTGTGGGAGGAAAGGGAGAGACTTTATTTTGAAGGTAAAACAGAGAAAAGTTGATGATAGATTATATATCAGGTTTCAGGAGCTAAAATGTCCTTTAGTTGGTAACTTTGGATGAAAGAAATTTGGAAAATAAGTAGTTCAGTCTTTTTAAGAAGTTTATGCCTGACCCTGAACTAGGCACTTTAAGTGGCAGAAAAGGGGTAGGCAAGGTAGTCTTTAAACAGAAATTCACAATGTAGTGGCACCAACAAGACTTGCAAACTGTAATAACCAAAGTATATAAAGGCATAAACTAATGCTATCTGAGTTAGAGAGGACAAGTGGGAAAAGAATTCTGAAAAACAAAGATGCTTGTGAGTTGATTAGAGGTGAAAGTTTCATGAGGATGAATTCTCTGAAGTAAGCAGAAGACTCAGATGGGTAGACAGAAGAGCCCTCAACCCTTGCCAGCACAGGCAGCAGCCTAGAAAACCATAGAACCTGTCTGGAAAGCTTCATGTGAAGTGGACAGGAAGGCATCTGGCTCAACTGCAGAGCTGCTGGATGGAGACTAAACTGAAAACCAAAACCAAATGCACTGCCATTGAGTCATTTCTGACTCATTGTGACCCCTGTTGGGTTTGCAAGGAGGTAAATCTTTACAGAAGAAGATTGCCCCATCTCCCTTCCATAGAGGACCTGGTGGGTTTGAACTGCCAATCTTCTGGTTAGCAGTCAAATGCCTCAGGTACTGTGCCACCAGAGCTCCTTTTGGATGGAGATTAGTAGGGGGTTAATGGGAAATGGGAGTCTCCAGGTGGCTCAGATGGTTAAGTGATCAACTACTAACCAAAATCTTGGTAGCTTGAACCAATTCAGAAGTGCCTCAGAAGAAAGTCCTGATGATTTTCTTCTGATGGGTCCCCACCCATCATTGTTGAGTCAATCCCAACTCATCGTCACCCTGTAGGGCAGAGTAGAACTACCCTGGAGGATTTGCTAGGCTGTAATCTTTACAGGAGTAGATTGCCAGGTCTTTTCTCCTGCAGAGTGGCTAGTGGGTTGGAACTACCAAACTTTCACTTAGTAGCTGAGCATTTAACCATCACACCACCAAGGTTCCTTACACACTGTAAATCATTAAAATGTGAATAGTAAACTTGGAACACTAGAACTAAAACACAATTTCAGAACACTCATTAACAATCTGCCAAATTTAGAGATATTTTAACTCTCTGTATTGTTTTGATCATGAGAAGACAGAATTTCAGGACTCCAGGACACCCTAAAAAACAGACCCCAATCCAAGGGTTTTACCTTCCTGCCTTCCTTCCTTATCAAATTAATTACCCTTAAATAACTGAAATGTAGTGACTGAGTGGTACAAATTCTTAAGCCCTAGACCATTAATGTAAATGTTGGCAGTTCAAACCCACCCAGAGACAATTCAGCAGGAAGGCCTGGTGATCTACATCTGAAAAGGCACAACCTTGAAAATACTATGAAGCACAGTTCTACACTGAAACACATGGGTTTCCATAAGTCATAATTGGTTGCAAGGGTTCATTCAGCCTCTATGGCTCCAGAAAGTTTGGAGTCCATGATAATTTGAAATTGCATTCAGCATTTTCCCCCTTTTGATCAGGATTCTTCCAAAGAATCTTTGATCAAAATGTTCAGTGGTGGTAGCTGGACACCATCCGTTTCTTCTGGTCTCATGGCAAAGGAGACAGTTTTTCATGGAGACAATTATCCACATATTCAATTTTCTCCTCCTCTTCCTGATTCTCCTACCTGCTTTGTTGCTCCAGCCATACAGACACCAATTGAAATACCTTGGATGGCTGCCTGCAACTTTTAAGAACCCAGGAATGGCACAGTGAACTAAGAGGTAGAACAAAAACACTAAACACACTATTAGGCCAATTAACTAGGCTGTCCCATGAAACCATGTCCCTAAAGAGCCAAAACAAAAAAGCAAATCCCATGAGGCATTTGTGTGTACATAACCAACCTCAGCAGCTTTCTTCTTTTTTTCACTGTAGTAAATATGTTCATCACACAACTTTTGCTCATTCTACTTTTTACAGGTGTACAATTTACTGAAAGCACTTACAATAATCATCTGTGCAACCAACTCTACACTTAATCAATGTATTTTTTTCATCATTGTAAACAAAAAGTCAGTACTCCAAAAGTAAGTACTCCATAAGCAGTACTGCCCCTGCTGATAAGCACTAATAAACTTTGATCTCTATACATTTGTTAAAGGGCCACAAGGAGAAAGCCACAAACCAAAAATTATTACCATGATACAGAAAATTTGTAATCCAGCACAAAATGTGATGCATGAGCTCTGGTGGCATAGTACATAAGGTATTTGGCTACTAACCAGAAGGCTGGGGGTTCAAACTCACCAGCCACTCCTCAGAAGGAAGATTGAGTAATCTACTTTCATAGACATACTGCCTCGGAAACTCTATGAGTCTAATCGACTCCATGGCAATGAATTTATTTGTTTGTTTGTCTTGGTAGTAAGCATGGCATGGGAAAGACAAAGCCATAGGAAAGACATGGTGATAATGAAACCCCTGTGGTTGAAAGGCCTGGCAAATACATTACACGTTCAAACAGTATATCCAGAAGAATTGAGTGTGATGCTGACATGTTGAGATGAAGACAGGGAATAAGGAAGATTAAAATATAGAAGTGAGGAAGGGATAGGTATGTTAAAAAAAAACAGGAACAATCAAATTTTGGGGTACAGGTTGAGTACTGGGAGATAAGGCTGGAAAGAAATATTAGATCCAAATAAAATTTGCAAACTGAATTTGACAGCTAATATAGAAAAACTGACATATGGAATAGAAGAGTGACAAAAATCACAGTGACTTTGATACATAGAGTTTAAATGATGAAAAATCAATTGCTATGGAATCAACAAAGACAGAACTCTAAGAATCCATGGTAGTGATAACAAGGGCCAATTGAGGATAATGACAGCTGAAAGAAGGAATGGGTGTGAGAAATTATTTTTAGTGGCAGTGATGCATAGCTGACTCATGGTCAGTTATGATTATTTCTGTCTTAAGTATGTTTAGTCAGGCCTTCTCTACCTTTTTTCAATGCAATGCATTTTACCCTAAAGTATATTTTTCTAATCTGACTGTCATCCTGTATAAGGTCAACATTGTGAGAAAAGGAGAAGCAGAGGGAGAGAAGCTTCATTTTTCTCTGCTCGCCAGGTCTAACTTGGCAGAACATTTCCTTTCTCCTTGACTTGTGAAGCAAGTGAGAAAAAGGAGCTTAACCAATGCAAGGCCATCTCTTAGGTAAGATTGTATAATCAGAAAGGATTGATTGTATAGAGGGCAAATCTCTAAACCTAGACCAGGGAATTCTGGTGAACATTATGAGATTGAAGAAAGGTCAAGTCAATTCCACTCTTCTAACTACTCCTCTGCAAGTCTGGTGTCTCTTAAACTTACCTCAAGGACAGCACACACACCTTTTCCAAAAACTTCAGAAGTCATTTAGACCAACACTTGGTGGCTCACCATCAAGTCAACAGTCACCTAGTCCAGATTCAAACCTAGCTCAATAACCTGATTCTACTTTGATCTTTGTTTTCAAGGTTTTTTACATTACCCTCGATGCACCCTCATTTCCTCATTTTTCTGGGACTCTGCCTTATTCTTGTCTGTTCTCCCGAATCTCTGACTCTGAATGTGAACTATGGTTTCACCTGATGAAAATCCAATCTGGATATATAGTACCATTCACCCGGCTTCTTGTGAAACTCTACTTTTGCCATGTGCTTAAGATGCTCTGCTATCACCATCTCACACCACCCTTCTCCTTGACGCTTGCATTGGAAATGGAAATAGTAAGTCCTTCAAGCCACCACATGGGTGCTTCCAACTACAGCTGTCACTCTGTCACTCTGTCTGCGAAAATGTAGTTTGTCTCAGATCTGAACCTCTCAAAGAACATTCTTGTCCTTCCTTGTCAGTTCATCTTTGCCTTACTGTGCTGTTATAGGCTTTATCTGTTGATTTCTGAGTTTAAACAGAGAAGCGAAAGTTTCCA
>NW_006921598.1:18708357-18710370 GCF_000298275.1 Orycteropus afer afer
AGAGAAGACACATCCCTTCCTCACTTCTGTTTATTAGTCATCATTGCCCCCTACCTTCATCTATATATGTCAAAATCCCATTCTGGATATTTCTTGAATGTTTACAGTATTTGCCAAGTGTTTCAACCACAGAGGTTTCCTCACCCCTTTGTCTTTCCCATGGCTCTCTATCTGTCATGCTCAACATCTTGTCTTTTCTTAAGGGAGTAGGATCAACTTCAGTCACTTCTTTAGATGATTACAACACTGTAGATACAGTTCATTGTTGTTGTGGTTGTTCTTTTCTTCTATTAAAAATAAACTAGAGGAGTATTTTTATAATAACATATTTGTAGCACAATATTCAGATGATCCAATATGTTTTCTTTCTTTCTTTACTTTTTATTGTGAGCTAGGTGAAAGTCAACAGAACAAATTGGTTTTCCACTCAACACTTCATACCCATTTTGTTTCATGATGCTGACTGTGATCCCTTCTCACTTTCTCCCTGTGTCTCCTGTTTCCATTCATCTTTCTTTCCTATCTCTTCCTGCCCTCTGAGCTTTATCCCTGGGCACATGGTTGATTGTTCTATGGACTGTGTACTTCCCTGATATTATTGTTCACCATATAGGCTTGTCTATTTTTTGGCTAAAAGTTGAGCCACAGGGATGAGTTCAGTTCTAGGCTTAACAGTGTCTAAGGGCTATTTTCTTGGTCTTTATCAGACCAGTAAGCCTGGTCCTTTTCATGATTTTGAGTTTTGTTCCACATTTTTCTTGCATCCTATCCAGGACTTCCCATTGTGATCTCTTTCAGAGCAGTCAACAGTGCAGCCAGTCACCATCTAGTTCTGGTTTCCAGGTAAGGGAGGCTGTAGTTCACGTGGTCCATTAGTCCTTTAGATTAATTATTTCTATGCATCTTTGATTTTCTTCACTCTTCTTTGCTCTGGATGGGAAGAAGCCAATAGTTGTACCTTAGATGGCCTCTGACAAGCTTTTGAGGTACTAGTTGCTACTCACCAAAGTAAGATGTAGAACGTTGTCTTTGTGTACTATATTATGCCAATTGACCTTGATGTCCTCTGAGACTATGATCCTGAACCTCCTAGCTGGTGACTCATTCCTTCAAGGTGTTTGGTTATGGCTAAAAATTTTTCATAACTTTACCCCCTGAATGCTCTACTATATGCCTGGATATATTTGTAGCACATATAAATACATAAGTAGAAAGATCCTCTGTCAAATTTGCATATATTAATGGGTGTGGTCCCATTTACCTCCCTGCACCTGTTCAACTTGTGTGTCTATGTATCTATTCATAAGTTATTGTTATTAATTATTGCAAGATTGTGTATGTAATACTATTTATTTTTGTTGTCTTTCATTTTTGTGCTCTTCCTCAAAGTTTTCTTAATGTGTTGTTGGTGTTTTTTGTGCTATTGAGTTGGTTCCAACTCATAGTGACTCTATGCATAATGGAATGAAACATTGCCTGGTCCTGTGCCATTCTCACAATCCCAATCATTGCCATATTGGAGCCCATTGTTGCAGCCTTGGTGTCAATCCATCCTGTTGAGGATCTTCCTCTTTTTTGCTGACCCTCTACTTTGCCAAACATGATGTCCTTCTCCAGGTCCTAGTCCTTCCTGAGAACATGTCCAAAGCACATGAGACAAAGTCTTGTCATCCTCACTTCTAAAGAGCATTCTTACTGTACTTCCTCTAAGGCTGAGTTCTTCGTTCTTCTTGCAGTCTATGGTATATTCAACATTCTTCAGCAACACCCCAATTCAAATGCATCAATTTATTTTCAGTCTTATTTACTCATTGTCCAGCTTTCTCATGCTTTATTGATGTAGAACTGGAAAAAGAAGATTCATTCAATGAACCGGTAGAGACAGGAATGGGAGGTAGAAAAAGGTGCCATTTAAGTCAATGTAATAGGCTTAGCATATGTCTAAAAATACTTATTGCCTTGATTCTCTATCCTCATCCAGGTATGTAGAAGTTTTTTTTTTTTTTTTTTTTT
>NW_006921598.1:18717215-18730007 GCF_000298275.1 Orycteropus afer afer
CTTGCCCCGCCTCGGTATGTAGAAGTTTTTAATGATTTATATTACTTATACAAATTGTTTACATTATGTTTAGAAGTAAGCATTTGTGTGTGTGTGTGTGTGTGTGTGCATGTGAATATGTAGGTTTATTTCTAGCTGCCATTGAGTTGATTCTGACTCCTGACAGAGTAGAACTGTGCTTCATAGGGTTTTTAATGGCTTAATTTTAAAAAAAATTATCACCAGACCTTTCTTTCAAGACACCTTGAATCACCAATCTTTTGGTTAGTAGCTGAGGGCATTAAATGTTTGTACCACCCAGGGGTATGTATGTGGATTAGTTCCATTTTTAAGGAAGAATATTGAATTATTTGGAGTGGACTAATACTGTGGTTGTAGCCATCCTCTTCCTTTAAAAAGCAGAAGAAACCACTCATCCCTAAATATGGTGTTTAACCAGACCATCTTTCGAATGTCCTGCTAGTTAGTTGTTTTAATTTTGCCCAAAAGCTGTCTAGGTGAAGATGTGTGCAAATGACTTCTCTCTTCTGTTTCTCTTTTTGAGCGATATAGAAATCTAACCATATTTTTTTATTATGGGGATCAAGAAGCACTTTTAGTAGGGGAATAACATATTTCAAGAGGACTATGTATTACTGAAACTCAGACATGCAACACTTCTCAATAGCCTAGGAAATATTTATTCAGAGAAATACTTAAGAGTAGAAAAATTTCTGATTTGTAATAGGTAAAGTTATTAGTATTAACAGTAGTAATGATTGTTATAGTAAGAATGGTAACTTTTCCCTAGGTTGCTATGATTTGAACAGATCTGAAAATGTTTAACCTTCTAGATAGAAATAGTTACATCATATTAATCACTATGTCAAGAGCAATTTATCCTTAAATGCTACTCAGTATTCCAATTTTTTTTTTAATCAATAAATATTTATTGAGCATCTATTATGTGTCAAATATGATGTTAGTGCTGGGGACAGAGTGGTGGACAGGAAAAGCTCTCTTTTCTCATAAATATCCTTAAACCAAAACAAACAAACAACAACAACAAAAAAAAACAAGCAACAACAACAACAACAAAAAAAAAAATCTCACAGTCATCAAGTCTATTCTGACTCATAGACACCCCTCCTTGGGTTTCCAAGGCAGTATCTCTATGGAAGTAGATTGCCCAGTCTTCCTTTTGAGGAGTGGCTGGTGGGTTTGAATCACCAGCCTTCTGGTTTGCAGTCAAATGCCTTTGGCACTATGCCACCAGAGCTTTCTGGAATGGCATTAATCACTCAAATACTTGTGGTCATTAATCTTTATGGAATAGAGTTTTAGGAGCTTAATTTATTCATTCAGTAAGCAAATGATTATTGGTAATCTTCTATCCAGGCAGCATGTTGAAGATATAGCATGAACAAGTTGAGTACAGTCTCTACCCTTATAAAGTGATATCCTATTAGTAAGTAGTGACAAGTAAATGGTCCCTTAAATACATTATTTTAAGTGTTACCTGAGAGAAGTAACCTTATGAGATGGAGCAAACATGTGGTCTACCTCACCTTGTTGTTAGAGTCAGCAAAGACTTTCCAAAGGAAAAAAAAGTCTAAACTTTAAAAGAGTTGTAGGAATAAGGCAGAACTTTGCGTAGAGAAAGCTTTTAGAAGGGCCTGGAAATAAGAGAACTGAAAGAAATGCAGCATGCATGGTGCACAGAATATATGAGGAGGGGCCTGTAGTGAACTCTGAGGCAGAGGGAGTCGGCAGAACAATTAAGGGTTTTATGAGCCATGTTGAGGCATTGGTTTTGATCCTACAGTGTAAAAGGGAACAATTGAAGTTCTTTTAAACATGGAAGAGATATGATTAAGAACAGACTTGTGTAAGCAATATACTTATATTACCACTTCATCTCTGCTAGCTTCACAACAACCCCAAAGTATGGTTTATATGTATGTTTTAATTTGGCATTGGATTCAGGCTCAGATGTTTCAACTTATCTGAAGTCAAATGTCAATTTAAAATTACTGTTTACAGAGTAAACTGCCTCTTTAGTTTGAATGTTTTTCCTTGCTGCTTTACCCTAGCAAGCACCATAATTTTTGGTCTCTATTTAGACATCCCATAGTGAATACTCTCCTCATTTAGAATGTGAGTGGGTAAGTTCTAGTGATCCCACAAAAGGCAAATTATTGGAATATTTGTTCCTGTCACAAAATATTTTCCAGAGTTGCACAGCTTCTCTCCAAAAAGATAATATTCTTTAATTTATTCTCTTTACATCTGGGTGAAACTCTCAGTTTAATAGTAATATGTCTTTGTTGTTATTGTCAGCTGTTGTCAAGTTGGCTCTTCACAAAAGATGACTCCATGCATAACAAAACAAAATGCTGCCCAGTCCTGCACCATCTCTATAATCAGTAGTGAATTAAACTGTTGTGGTCCATAGTGTTTCCATTGGCTAATTTTTGCAAATAGATTGCCGGGCCTTTCTTCTTAGTCTGCTTAGTTTGCTGAAACATTTCAGCAATATAGCACTATGTAAGCCTTCACTGACAGATTGACAGTGGTTGCTCTTGAGATGCATTGGCCAGAAATTAAATCCTGGTCTTCCTCATGGAAGGCTAGAATTCTACTCCTGAACCACCTCTAATCTCCATTTTAACAGAGAAAGTAAGCTCTAGATCAGGGCTCTCTTCAGATAGCCAGTGTAGAAGGTGGGGAACACAAGATAACTTAGTCCCTGGTAGAGAGCAGAGTAGCATTCCAGGACCCAAATCCTGAAATGGCAAAAAGGAGACATTGTAAAAATGAAGAAATCCAATATTGAAAGTTTAGTGTATCACAGGGAGCAAAAACCTATGGCTGTCCACTTGTATACTGGGGATTCAACTCTCCTTGGGATATTTTGGTTCATGTGATTTTCTGAAGTGCCACTGTGGTAAGAGAAGGTTTCTTTTCTTTTCTTTTTTTTTTTTTTCTGAAATTGGAGATGAATTTCTATGTCTAATACAATAAAGTCTGGTCTGGACTATGTTTGATGGGTCTGGACTTTCAGTATGTGATTTGGGTATGGAACGATGTTTTTATCTTCAGTAGTGTTTCATATCTGACTTCACAATTACTCTTTTCATGGCAGAAAAATATGTCATGTGAAAACCACGATTTTACTAATGTACCTCTCCCTGCTCACGAGGACTTATAGAATGCTTCTTCTCAGTGCAGGGCAGGCAAGCTAAGGGCTGATGCCAGAACCTGCATGTGAGGTGCTTTACAAAATCAACAATAAAGCTCACAGTTTTAAATAGCAAATACAAGTTCCTCTAAGATTTTATTGTTGACCTAATAAAGACAAAGGAATATTTTAAAAGTTGAAGCATGAAGTAGAGAGCAAATGTGGAGGAAAAAAAAAAAAAAGCTGTTGTAATTTTTATCCACAATTTCTGAGGATGGGGATACATGTATGTGTTGGTAACTAATGAGTTTGTAAAGCATATTCTTTTTCTTTTAAATTTATTCTCATATCCAAAACCATTAGATTTTAAAGTTGATTAAACAATAAATGGAAACACGTTTTTTTTCTTGAATAGCAACGTAAGCACAATAAATCATTACTATAGACTTGACTGACATTTGTCTTAATGCAGTAAATTTCTGTCAGGAACTTAGTTTAGAAGAAGTACAAATAATACATACATAAAATCCCTGGAAAATAACCACTAAAGTTATAGGTGCATTATATAAATAAGTGAACTATCTGCCAAATATCAAGATCATTTGCAAAGGAAATTAATGTTGAAATGACAACTACATATTCTACCAATAATAAGAATATCTTACTTCTATGTGCACAAGAATACCCTCTGATTCTGGTAGATAAGCACAGATTATCTGAATTTGCCTAGCATTTAAAAGGTATTTAAGCCTAGATGTACCATATGGATGGCTCTAAATCCATGTTGTGGACTCTAACCAGTGATGTTCTGGTAAATGTTTAAGAGCTCACACTCAAGAGAGAAAGAAAAGAAGAGGAAAAAAAAAAACAATTTGTAGCATTTACCAATTTCTAAGATATAACCACTTCTAACATGACCTATTTCAAGCTACAAATAGGACATTATTGAATGTGGTTGGGAAGGAGTCAAAGATAATTGGCCCTTGTGAGAGTATGTGCTCCAGCTCATCACCGGCTATAACAACTTCTCATGTCACCAAATCTGCTTGTGAACCTCAGTGCATTAGGACTCCTGGTTTTGTAGAAATAAATATATTTCAGACAATTTCAAATAGTGCCTCTCTCTATTGGCTATAGACTTAAAAAAAAAAATAATAAGTCAACAGTATATATAGTACATACGTGAATAAGCTATTCTGCCACATATTATAGAGAATAAAAGAAGTATAAGATAAGATTTGCCTTTAATGAGTTTACAATCTGGTTTAGTGCAGGGGACACAAATCTATGATGTCATAAGCCAAAAGAGGTTGAAATACCAGTAAGAGTAATAATTTAGAACTATAGCAGATACATATAGCAATTGACAGAGAATTAATTATCAACTGATATGAGCTGTGAAGATGAGAAGGGAAAGGACTTCCAGCAAGATGGCAGAATAGACAGGCAAACTAGCCAAACACTCTACAACAAAGAAATGAGAAACCAATTGACACAGATATATAGGGCAATCCTGGAACACTGAGCTTCAAAGGAAAGGATATAGAAGTAGATTAAAAGCTGATTAGTAGAAGAAATTGAAAACAGTGAATAAGGAGACAAATGGAGTTATGGACTGTTGACTGGCCTGATGGAATGAGCATTTTGAATATTTGAAAATGGTGTTATGATCAAGGCAGCAACCTGATAATGGGTTCCACTTGCTGAGGACTGCACGGACAACCACACTGGTGGTTGGTGATCAGAAAAATATAATGCTCCTGTTGCTTCCCTTGTACCTATACCCTACTGGTGAATAGAGGTGTGGCTATCCCCCACTTCCACCAACCTTCTGAACTGGCAGGAATTCCATCCTGGACTGGGGGCCCTGCCACCATCTGCCTTCTGGACAGGCAGGAACAGGTTCTGGAAATAGGCACTCTACTCATGACACCTTTTGGGAAGGTAGGAACTTTTTCTGGGACCACATGTCCTACTCACAGCTACTTCTTGAGCTGGCAGGCACTACCTCTGGAATCAGACACCTTGCTTCTAGTAAACTTGTATACTGGTAAGATTTTTTTTTTTTCTGGGTGCACCTGCCCTTAGACACATCATGGACCAGCAGGAACTCTGCCTGGGATCAGGCACCCTGCCCCCAGTTAGCTTCTGTATAGAAAGGAACTAGTTCTGGGATCTGCCACCCTGCTTGCAGCTGCCTTTTGGGCTGGTAGGAACTTTTTTGGAACCAGGGGCCCTACATCCAGATACCTCTTCAGACAGCAGGAACTTTGTCTAGGAGCAGGGGCCTTGTGCCCAGCTGCCTTTTGGGACAGAAGGAACTTTTTCTGGGACTAGACACCCTGTCCCCAGCTGCCATTTTGGTTGCCAGATACTTTTCCTGGTTCCAGGAGACCTGGCCCTAGATATAATCTGAGCCAGCAAGAGTTCATCTGGGATCAGGTACCTTGGCCCCAGCTGCCTTCTGGGTAGATAGGAACTAGTTCCTGGACCAAGTGTCCTATACACAGTCACATTTTGATATGGCAGAAAATTTTTTTGAATGTGGTCTAGCCACAACCACCTTTTGGGATAGTAAGAACTTTTTCTGGGACTGGGTGCCCTATGCCTGGCCACATTCTAGGACAGCAGGAACCCCTCCTAGGACCAGATACCCTGTCCCAGCTGTCCTTTGGGCCAAAAGGAATTCTTTCTGGAACCAAGTGCCCCTCTCCCCACTGCCTGCTTGGCCAGCAGGAACACTGACCAGGGGTAGCCTGCCCACCCCCCACCCCCCAGTTTTCTTTTCTAATTATTTTTTCATCCTTTCTTTCTCTTTATTTTTTCTTTTCTTTCAAGTCCTTCATTTTTTCTCTTTTCTTTGTTCCCTTTTTCTTTCTTTTTCTCTTTTCATTTTTCCCATTCCTTGTTTTTCTTTTTGCATTTTCCCCCTATTTTTGTTGCTCTTTTCTTTCCACTCCTCTCCAGAGTCTGTGTTTTCTCTTTTTATCTTTGTTATTTTTTTCTTTTTTTCCCGTTTTTAATTTTTCTTTTCAATTATTTGAGTGTGTGTGTGTGGTTGTTGTTGTTTCTTTATGCTGTTTATAGCTTTTTTTTCTCTCTCTCTTTTTGTTGCTATTATTGTTGCTGCTGCTGTTTTGGGTTCTTATCCCAAGTGGAGGGAGATTGCAACAATGCCCACACAACCCAACCACATCTGCATCTTCTGCAGCTCTATGCACTGGGTGAGGGGCATCACCTGCTTCTGCACCAACAGACCAAAAATAGACTGTGATCAATACCAGGTAAACCCACCATCAGTTGCTCTACATGAATACCTAACAGAGATCTCTGCACACATTCTCATTATGTTGCATCCACCAGTAGACTCACTCAGATATATCAAAACAAAATAAAGCAAAAAACAAAACAAAACAAAAAACTGGGCAAATACAATCACCAGTTAAGTACAAATAAAATGACATCACAAAGTCTTGGAGATAATTGACAATCCAAGTTCATATGAAAAAGCAACATAAAATAGTACAAACAAAGAACCAGAATACAGAGCCAGAAAACATCCCTGAGGAAGAAATGGCATTGGAACTACCTGATAAAGAATTCAAAAGAATACTATTTAGATAACTTCAATGGATTGAGAGGCAAATCAAGGGAAACACTGAAACAATCAAGGAAAACATGGACAAAATTAAGAAAAACACAGGAAAAATTCTAGAAGAATTTAGGGAAACAATACAGGGACAAACCGACAACATTAATGAAAAATCAGAAACTATATAAAAACAGGAAATAGAAATTCAGATGATTAATACTAAGATTTCAGAAATAAATAACACTTTGAAAGAGTAGAGAAAAAAACAAATAAATGGATGACAACGTTAGTGAGATTGAAGACAAGTCTCTCAATAGTACTCTGTTAAGGGATAAATCAGAACAAAAGAACACTACCAACAACAACAACAAAAATCCTAAGATTTATGTGGTACACTATCAAGAGGAATAACTTATGTGTGATTGAAATTCCAGAACAGGAAGAGACAAATACAACCATGAAGGGCAGAACACCTAGAAAGAAGCTTAACAAGGAGAAAATTGTCAAAGATTTGTTGGTTGAAAACTTCTCTAATATGTTGAAAGAGGAAAAGATATATATTCAAGAAGTCCAACTAACCCCAACCAGGATAAATCCTAAAGAAAATGACCAAGACCTATCATAATAAAATTTCTAAAACCAAAGACAAAAAAGAATCTTGAAAGCAGCATGGGAAAAAGGAAAAAAGAAAGAAGACCCAAATATTTTAAAATACTAAAACAATAGCAACAAAGGAAATGATTAAAAAAAATTCATAAACAAAGTGAACTCAGCAGAGAAAATTTTATAAAGAAATCTGCAACACCACAAAAAGAACATAATAAAATGTCACCTATAAGTTCATACTTGTCTATAATTATGCTGGATGTAAATGGTTTAAATTCATCAATCAAGAGACAAAACTGCAGAACAGGTAAGAAAACATGACCCATCAATATGCTGTCTACAAGATACACACCGTAGACACAAAGCAAAAAATAGACAGAAAATCAGAGATTGGGAAAAAAGTATATGAAGCAAATGGCAATCAAAATAGAGATGTGGCAATATAAATTTCTGTAAAAGACAAGGAAGAACACTATATAATGATTAAAACTCAATTGAACAAGAGGATGTAACTATAATACATATATATGAACCCAATGAAAGAGTCACAAAGCACACAAATCAAACTTTAATATAATTGACAAAAGAAATAGATAACTCCAGGTTAATAGCAGAAATCTTTAATCCATGACTTTTGATGAAAGACAGAACACCTAGAAAGAAGCTTAACAAAGATAAAAAAGATCTAAGCAACATAATAAACACCTTGACCTTACACACTTATACAGAACACTTCACCAAACAACGTACAATCTGTATTATTTTCCAGTATACAAGGACTACTCTCCAAAATAGACCATATGTTAGAGTACAAAACAAGCCTTCATAAATTTTAAAACTTTAAAATATTGCAAAGCACTTTCTCAAACTACAATGCTGTAAAATTAGAAATCAACAATAGGATCAAAGAAAAAAAAGTAAACACATGGAGTGGCATAACACTGCTTATAAACTGGTTAATAGAAGAAATAAAAAATTCCTTGAATCAAATGAGAATGAAAGCACAACATACCAAAATCTTTGGAACACAGCAAAAGCAGTGATCAGAGGACAATTTATTGCAATAAATGTACACATCAAAAAAGAAGAAAGCAAAAATCAATACCTTAACCTAACTTCTCCAACAATTAGAATAAGAGGAGCAAAAAATGCCTGCAGTCAACAGAAGAAAAGAAATAATTAAGATTCAAGCAGAAATAAATGAAACAGAAATCAGAAAAATAGAAAGAATCAACAAGACCAGAAGTTGGTTCCTTGAAAAATAATAAAATTGACAAACCACTGGAAAACTTAATAAAGGAAAAGGAAAAGAAGAAGATACAAACAATGGGAATAAGAAATAAAATGGGTGTTGTCACAACAGAATCAAACAAAATATAAAAGATACTGTACTCTTAACAAATTTGAAAACCTAAAAGAAATGGACAGATTTCTAGAAACATACAAACTACCTAAACTAACACAGAATGAGACAGAAAATTGTAACAGATTCATCACAAAAGAAGAAATTGAACAGGTCATATGAAAACTATTGGCAAAAAAAAAAATCCTCGCCCAGACAGATTCACTGGAGAGTTCTACTAAAAATTCAGAGAAGAACTGACAACTATCCCATTCAAACTATTCTAGAATATAGAATACTCCCAAATTCATTTTATGAAGGAAGCATAACCCTGATATCAAAGCCAGGCAAAAACAATACTAAAATGGAAAATTAAGACTGATATCCCTCATGAATATATACACAAAAATCTTCAACAAAATTCTAGCCAATAGAATCCAGCACTATATCAAAAATAATAAATACAACATGACCAATTGGAATTCAAAGCAG
Organism: Orycteropus afer afer; assembly: GCF_000298275.1. Taxonomy (NCBI): domain Eukaryota; kingdom Metazoa; phylum Chordata; class Mammalia; order Tubulidentata; family Orycteropodidae; genus Orycteropus; species Orycteropus afer. The sequence continues at coordinate 18,726,408 of NW_006921598.1, forward strand.
GTATGGTACTAAAACCAAAACTCACTGCTGTCAAGTCAAACCCAACTTGTAGTGACCCCTCCTTTGGTTTCGGAGGCAGTATCACTACGGAAGTAGATTGCCCAACCTTCCTTCCAAGGAGTGGCTGGAGGATTTGAACCACCAGCCTTCTGATTAGCAATCAAATACCTTAGGCACTATGCTAGCAGAGCTCCCAGGTATGGTTCAGCATTAGAAAAACATTCAACACAATCCATCAAGTAAATAAAACATAGGGAAAGAACTACATGATGTTATGAATCAATGCAGAAAAGGCCTGCTATTAAATCCAACATCTATTTCTGATAAAAACTCTCAGAAAAATAGGAATAGAAGGGAAATTCCTCAACATAATTAACATATACAGACAATCAGTAGCCAACATTGTTTTCAATGGAGAAAGACCGAAAAATATTCACCTTTTGAGTAAGAACTAGACAAGGATGCCCTCTATCACCACTCCTATTCAACATTGTATTGAAAGTCCTAGTCAGCACAATAAGGTAAGAAAGAAAGAAATGGCATTCAAATCAGCAAAGAAGTAAAGGTATCTCTATTTTCAGATGATTTGATGCTATACGTAGCAAAATCAAGAGACTCAAACAAAAACAACTGGAACAAATTTAAAGACTCAGCAAAGTGGCAAGATACAAGATCCACATACAAAAATCAATTGGATACCTCTACAGCAACAAGGAGATCTATGAAAAGGAAATAAGGAAAACAATACCATTTACAACAGCTATTAAAAAGATAAAACACTTAGGAATAAATCTTACCAAGGACACAAAAAGACCTACACAAAAAACAAAAACACAAACACCTGCAAAACTTTACTACAAGAAATTATAACAGACCTACATAAATGGAAGAACATACCATGGTCATTGACAGGAAGAATGAACATTGTGAAAATGTCAATACTACCCAAAGCAATCTATAGATTCAATCCAATCCTGATCTAGATTCCATCAACATTCTTTAAGGACAGAAAATCCAATCATTAGTCTTACATAGAGAGGAAATAGACCTCAGATAAGCAAAGCATAATGGAAGAAGAAAAACAGCAAAGTAGGAGGTCTCCAAATCCCAGATCACAAAACCTACTAAACAGGAATGGTAGTCAAAATAGTTGGGTATTGATATAGTCACAGACACACAGACCAGTGGAACAGAATTGAGAATCCAGAAATACGTTCATCCACCTCTGGACTGCTGATCTTTGATGTAAAGGTGAAACCCATTAAATGGGGACGAGATAGTCTCTATCAAATAGTGGTAGAAAAACTGGATATCAATTTTTAGAAAAATGAAACAAGATCTGTACCTCATACCACATACAAAAACTAACGCAAGATGGATCAAAGACCTAAATGTAAAACTAAAACTATAAAGTTCATCAAAATAAAAATAGGAGCAAATTTAGGGAACCTATTTATGGCATAACTAGATTATCAAACACAACCAAAAATGCACAAACAGCAGAAGATTAACTAGATGACTGAGACCTTCTAAAAATTAAATTTTTATGTGCATCAAGAGACCTCTTCAAAAGAATGGAAAGAGAACCTATAGAGTGGAAAAAAAAATATTTGGCAACATCATTCCTAACAAGGAATTATCTCCAAAATGTATAGAAAACTTCAATACCTCAAGAACAAAAAAACAAACAATCCAATTAAAAAATAAGCAGAAGACATGAATAGACACTTTACCAATAAAGATATTCAAGTGGCTAACAAACACAAGAAGAATGCTCATTATCATTAGCCAATAGAGAGATGCAAGTCAGAACAACAATGAGATATCATTTCACCTCAGCAATAACACCAAAGTTCAACAAAACAGAAAACAACAAATGTTGATGAGGGTGTGCAGAGATTGGAATTCTCATACACTGCTGGTGGGACTGTATAATGCTACAACCATTGTGGAAAATGGAATGGTGTTTCCTTAAAAAGTAAAAAATAGAAATACCATTCAATCCAGCAATTCCACTATTAAGTATATAGCTTGAAGAATTGAAAGCTGAGACACAAATAGATACATGCACACCCATGTTTATCTCAGCACTATTTATAATAGCAAAGAGATGTAAAAAACCTAAGTGCCCCTCAAAAGATGAATGTATAACTAAATGATGGTACATACATACAATGCAACACTAAAGCAAAATGAAGAATCCTCAAAACACCTTACAATGTGGATGAAGTTGGAGGACATTACACTGAATGAAATAAGTCAATCACAGAAGGACAAAAATTGAGTCCACTAGTATAAAATAGGGAGCTCTGGTAGCATAGTGGCTAAAGCACTTGACTGCTAACCAGAAGGCTGGCGGTTCAAACCCACCAGCCACTCCTCAGAAGGAAGGTTGGGCAATCCTACTTCCGTAGTGATACTGCCTCAGAAGACCAAGGAGGGGTCTCTATGAGTCGGGGCCGACTCGACAGCACATAACAACAACAACAACAGTATAAAATAATTTTTATTAAAGAGAGAAAGGGAGAGAGACATGAGAAGTGAATTTGAAGAAATTCTGAGTGAAGGCTTCATAAAGTGCTGCTTTTAAGAAGGACTTGGTGTATGAGTGACATTTGGATGTGTGACATGCCCTGAGAAGGTACGGAGATGAGATAAAACACAAGGTATACCTCATTTTATTGGACTTCACAGATAATGTGCTTTTTACAAATGGAAGATTTTTGGCAACCTATTGTTGAACAAGTCCATGAGCACATTTTTTCCCACAATATGTAGTCATTGTGTGTCTCTGTATCACATTTTGGTAATTCTTGCAATATTTCAATCATTTTCATAATGCTGTTGCACATTTAACAGACTACAAAATACTGTAAATATAACTCTTATTGATTGATTGCTTTTCTGATATTCAACCATCCTTGGATACCTGGTATGAATCCCACTTAGTCATGGTGTATTATATTTTTGATATGCTGTTGGATTCTGTTGGTTAGGATTCTATTGAAAATCTTTGAAACTACATTCATGAGGGATGTTGGTCTGTAGTTTTCCTTTTTAGTGGTGTCTTTATCTGGTTTTGGTATCAGTATTACTCTTGCTTTATAGAATGAATTTGGGAGTATTCCATAATTTTCTACGTCATGGAATAGTTTGAGTAGTATAGATGTCAGCTCTTCCCTGAATATTTGATAGAATTCTCCAGTGAAGCCGTCTGGACCAGGACTTTGTGTGTGTGTGTGTGTGTGGGGGGGGTTATATAACTTGCTCAATTTCTTCTTTTGTTATGGGTCTATTCAAATATTCTATCTCAGACTGGGTTATGTTAGGTAGGTCTAGAAATTTGTCCATCTCTTCTAAATTCTCAAATTTTTGGAGTACAGTTCTTCATATTATTCTTTTATTACCTTTTGTATTTTAGTTGGTTCTATTTTGATGTCACCCTTTTCTTCTATTATTTGTGTTATTTGCATTTTCTCTTTCTTTCTTTTGTTAAATTTGTCAGTGGTTTATTGATTTTGCTAGTTGTGATAGTTGAAGATGTGTCAACTTGGCTGGACTCCAGTTGTGAGTGGTAGTTCCCATGATGGATCACATGAC
>NW_006921598.1:18730437-18759592 GCF_000298275.1 Orycteropus afer afer
ATATATATATATATACTTTGCTGGTTTTTGTGTTTCTCTAGAGAACCCAATCCAACACACTAGTCTTTTCAAAGAACCAGCTTCTTGTCTTGATTTTCTCTATTGTTTGTTTTCTTTTATTGTGCTTTTTCTAATTGTTGGAGCTGTTGAGTTAAAGTGTCGATTTTGATTCTTTCTTCTTTTTTTACATGTGCACTTATTATTATAAATTGACCTCTGAACACTGCTTTCACTGTGTCCCAAAGGTTTTGGTAAGTTGTATTCTCTTTCTCATTTTTCTAGGATTTTATTTCTTTATTTCACAATTTATCTCTTCTGTTATCCAGTAATTTTTTGAGCAGTGTATTGTTCAGTTTCCACAAATTTGATTTTTTTTCCCTTGGTCTTCCTATTTTTAGGACATCTGATGGTGTAGTTCCTCAGGCATTTGGCTGCTAAGCAGAAGGATGACAGACAAACCCACCAGCCACTCCTCGGGAGGAAGACTGTGCAATCTAGTTACTTAGAGATACTGCCTTGGAAACCTAAGGATGGGTCACTATGAGTTGGAACTGACTTGACAACTGTGAGTTTTTGTTTTTTGTTTGAATTCTTTCCTTCCTATTATTGATTTCTAATTTTATAACATTGTGTGCTGAGAAGATGTTTTGTAGTATTTCAATGTTTTTAAATTTATTGAGGCTTTCTTGTGACCTAACATATGGTCTATTCTGTAGAATGATTCATGTGCACTGGAGAAGAATAGGTATTGTGCTTTTGTTAGGTGGAGTGCTCTGTATATATCTATGAGGTCAAGTGGTTGATTGTCCTGTTGAGTTCTTCTGTATCTTTGTTGAGTTTTTTTCCTAGTTGTTATGTCATTCCTTGAAAGTTGTATGTTAAAGTCTCCAGCTATAATTGTAGAATTGTCTATTTTTCCTTTAAATTCATTTAATATTTGCTTTATGTAATTTAGGATCTGTGGTAGCATAGTGCCTAAGGCACTTGACTGCTAACCAGAAGGCTGGCAGTTCAAACCCACCAACCACTCCTTAGAAGGAAGGTTGGGCAATCTACTTCCATAGTGATACCACCTTAGAAACCTAAGGAGGGGTTGCTATGAGTTGGGTCCTACTCGATGGCGTGTAACATCAACAACAACAGCAACATTATGTAATTTAGAGCTCTTTTTTTTGGCTGCATAGATATTTATTATGGTAATATCCTCTTGGTCAATTGTCTCTTATGCTGGTTTCACCTTGATGTCTGTTTTATCAGAAATTAACATTTCCACTCCTGCTCTTTTTTGGTTGCCATTAGCTTGATATATTTTTTTTTACCCTTTGATTTTTAATTTATTTTTATCTTTGCATCTAAGTTGGGTCTTTTGTAGGCAGCATATTGATGGGTCTTCTTTTCTTATCTGGTCTGCCACTTTCTCTTGACTAGTATATTTAGTCTATTCACATTGAGTGTAGTTAGTGATAAATAAGAATTTATTGCTGCCATTCTATTGTGTTTTTTGTAGTGTTGGTGATTTCTTTGTTCCAAATATTTTTCTGTGATGAGTTTATTTTGTTATCAGGTATTTTTTCTCTTGTCTTCATTATTGTTGGTTTTGTGGTGACTAAACCCTTGTGATTTTCTTCTTTCTTAGTTGTGTTAGAAAGATTATTAATTTTCTTTGTAGTTACCCTGAAGTAAATTCTTTTTTCCCTAAGTTTGGAATAGTCTTTTTTATAAAGACATTGTACTGTCTTCCTCGTCATTTGGAAATTTTATAATTAAAACTTTTATTTGCTCTATCTGTGTACTTTGTTGCTGGTGTCCTTTGCAGATTGAGTTTCCTATTTGTCTATGTACATTTTTTTTTTTTTTAAGCTTATTTTGAGAATCTTTTTCTGGTTTGGTTTCTAGATGGTGGTGTCAATTGTCTTGATATTAATCTGTTATTCTCTGTTGTGGGTTTTCTATCAGAAGGACTCTTTGTAGCATTTTTGTAGAGTTGGTCTGTGTTCTGGTTACTTAATGCCACTCTGACAGGAATATACCACAAATGGGATGGCCTTAACAAACAGAAGTTTATTCTTACAATTTGGAGGCTTTAAGTCCAAGTTCAAAGTGCCAGGCTCTAGGGGCTGGGTGATAGCCCCTCAACCTTGGGGTCCAGCTCCACCTCCTGCTCCCGGCCCACTGGAGCTAGAGGCATTTCTTCACTCAGACAAGCTGCTGGCTGCTGAGGCTGAGAAGCCCCAAGGTTGACAAGTAAAAAGGCACAGTCCTGATGTTACCAAACCACATGGCAGGCCATTAACTTAAGTCCATTGTAAGTCCCCAGGTTGGCAGAGCATAGCAGGGTACTGAGCAATGACATGGCTACATGCAGGGTCCAAGCATGCCATAGGCTAGAGACCATTCCCAAGGCTTCTCCTTATATACAGGAAGCAGAGTATATCCCAAAGACAGCTACTCAGCTGCTTATGTAGATCCCACCATGGAGTTGTTTGCCAATCTCCTCATGGGGAATAACTACCACCAGCCACCCAGCTACTCAACCAGGCCCAGCCAAGTTAACACACAAACATAACTACCACAGTCTAATTTTCACAAATTCCTCAATTTCTGTTTGAGAATGTCTTGATTTCACTCTCATATTTGAGGGAAACTTTCTCTGGATATGTAATTCTTGGTTGGCAATCCTTTTCCTTCAAGGTTTTGTATATGGCATCCCAAAGCCTTCTTGCTTGCGTGCTTTCTGCTGAAGAATCAGAGCTTAGTCTTATTGGTTGCCCATTGTAGGTGGTGTTTTGTCTTTCCCAAGCTGCTCACAAGACTCTTTCTTTGTTTTTGGTTTTAGAAAGTTTGGTTATGATATGTCTTTGTGACTTAGTCTTGAGATCTATCCTGTTCTTTTTCTTCTTTCATGATATGGGGGAAGTTTTCTGTTAGCAAGTCTTTTCATGTCATCCCATATAACTTTTAGGTTCTCTTAAATCTTTGTTCTGATTTTTCCTCATACAGGCTGGTGTCAAGGGATTTGTTGTCTAGCTGGGAAATGTGTTCTTCAGCCAGTTCTAGTCTATTCTTTGTCCTTCCAATGTGTTATCTGTCTCCATAATTTTAGTGTTCATTGTCTGGATTTCTAATGGCTGTTTTTTGCATGACTACTAATTGTGTGTTAATTTTGCTATTTTTTTCTTGAATAATTTCCCTGAATTCTTTCAGTATACTGTCTGTCTTCTTATTGCTTCTGTTTATGATTTCCTTGAGCTCTTGGAGGGTCCTAAATATGTATATCTTCTAAATTCTTTATCAGATAGTTCTATTGCTTGTTCTTCCTTTGGGATATTTTCTATTTCTTTAGCTTGGGCACTTTTTTCTATGATCTTGTCCTTTTTTTTTTTTTTTTTTTTTAAATTTAAAGTTGTCTGTTTTTTCCTAGACATTTTGAAGTTATCTTTATTTGTTAGTTATGTAGTGATTTCTTTCATCTTGGTTCTATGTTTTCTGGAAGTGTGGTGCAGGTATTTCTTTGGTTGTTAACTCAGCTGTACTGGGTCACTCTCTAGCTTTCTCTGTGTTGAATCATTGGTGGGGATGTGGATGTTGGTCTCCATTTGTCACAAAGAGGATTTTCTGTGGGATGAGCTGGTATTGTCCACTGTCTGTTGTTGACCTTGTGGTGCAAGAGCTATTGGTGTTACTTGTCTGTTGGGTGAGATGGTCATTACAGTAACTACGAATGACAAGTGGAGGGTTAATATGTTATTCCCATTGGAAGAGGTAAGGGAAAAGAAAAAAAAAGCCATGGAGAAGAAGAAGAGATAAAAAGATAGAACAAAAATAGATGACAAGAAATAAGGGAGAAGAAAATATATAAGAAAAAGAGGAATAAAAGTAAGTGGGTGGGAAGAATGAAGGTTTGGCAAAAACGAAAGAAAACAAGGTGCAGTGGAGCAAGTGATCAGGTATAAATGAAGAAAAAATGGGCAAGATGATGACTGATTAGCATAGTGCCTAAGGCACTTGACTACTAACCAGAGGGCTGGCGGTTCAAACCCACCAACCACTCCTTGGAAGGAAGATGGGGCAATCTACTTCTATAGTGATACTACCTTGGAAACCCAAGGAGGGGGTTGCTTTGAGTTGGGTCCAACTTGACGGCACACAACAACAACAACAACAACAACAAGAACAGATTTCAATGGCATTGATTGTAGATGCAAGCAAAATGAAATCCTAACAACTTCATTATTTTCTCCATTTATCATGATGTTGCTTATTGGTCAGTTGTGAAGAGTTTTGTATTCTTTATGTTGAGATGTAATCCAAACTGAAGGCTGTAGTGTTTGATTTTTTATGCTTCAAGTCCTCTTTCCTTCAGCAAGTATAGTTGCATCTTCTCCATATTGTAGGTTGTTAATTAGTCTCCCCCCAATTGTGATATTGCATTTTTCTTCATATAGTCCAGCTTCTTGGATATTTTACTATAAATAATACAGATTCTATAAATATGGTGAAAAGATACAAACCTAATGTCCACACTTCCTGATTTTAAACAAGCAGTGTCCCCTTGTTCTGTTTGAATGCATGACTCTTTTTCTATGTACAGGTTCCATAGGAGCACAATTAAATGCTCTGGGATTTCCATTAATCACAATGTTATCCATAATTTGTTATGCTCCACATAGTTGAATGCCTTTGCATAATCAATAAAACACAGACAAACTTCTTTCTGGTATACTCCGTTTTCAGCCAAGATCCATCTGACATTGGCAATGATACCTCTTATTCCACATCCTTTTCTGAATCTGGGTTGAATTTCTGGCAATTCCTTTTTTTTTGAATTATCTTCAACAAAATTTTATTTACATGTGATATTAGTGATATTTTTTGATGATTTCCATATTCTGTTGGATCATCTTTCTTTGGAATGGGCACAAATCTGGATCTCTTTCAGTTGGTTGGCCAGGTAGCTCTTTTCCAAATTTCTTGGCATAGATGAGTGAGTACTTTCAGCATGGCACTTGTTTGTTGAAACTTGTCAATTGGTATCAATCAATTCATGGAGTCTTGTTTTTCACTGGTGCAACATGCAAACTACCACACTATGACAAACTGACATATGAGTATTGGTTAATGACAATAAGTAATATTTATCAGACAGTCACTCTGTGTGAAATGCTGTGCATAGCTTTATGTAGATTAGCTCATTTGATCTGCACAGAAAGCCTATAAATTAGATTGTTGGGAGTGTTAAATGAGACAATACATGTCATATAAATGAGAAAACTAAGTCCTTAAGCAAGCAGTCAAGGTTGGTCAGTTTGTAGTTGGCAGAGCTGGGGCTCGAACCTAGCTTTGTATTGGGAAACAAAACTGGACACATAATTTTTAGGATAAACTTGTAAAATATTTGAATGCCAAGAATAAAGAGTTTTGATGTTGTCATACAGGGTAATAACAAACACAAAGACAATAACCAAACACTTGATCAAAAAGTAGAATTTCTCAAACATTCTTTCCCTTCTTCCTGGGACATCTTCTCTCTCTCTCTCTCTTTTTTTTTTTTTTTAAAGTCCTTTTATGTCTTTGTTGTTGCTTTTAGGTGCCATCGATTTGGCTCTGACTCATAGTGACCCTATGTACAACAGAATGAAACACTGCCGTGTCCTTCACAATCCTTGCTATGCCTGAGTGCATCATTGTAGCCACTGTGTCAATCCACCCTGTCGAGGGCCTTACCCTTTTATGCTGACTCTTCACTTTACTAAGCATAGCATCCTTCTCCAGCGAGTGGTCCTTTCTGACAATATGACCAAAGTAGGTGAGATGAAGTTTGGCCGTTCTTGTTTCCAAGGAGCATTTGGCTGTACTTCTTCCAGGACAGATTTGTTAGTTCTACTGGCAGCCCATGGTATTTTCCTTATTCTTCACCAACACCACAGCTTGAAAGCATTGACTCTTCTTCAGTCTTCCTTATTCGTTGTCCAACTTTCACATGTATATAAGGCAAATGAAAATACCATGGCTTGGGTTAGGTGCACCATAAGTGCAAAGGCTGAATCTTAAAAAAGTTTGAAGTAATACATTATGAGTTCAATGATCCTATAGTTAACTTTTGAAACTTGATATTTTATTTAATAAAAATTAAAATAAAGATAGAGCTTCAATACCAGGAGTCTACATCTTCTTTAAAATATCTCTTAAGTTGAGCTTATATAAGCTAATCAAATAGGTAGAAAAAAAAGTTGTTAAAGAAGCACACTTCCCTTTCCTCTGTATGATGCCTATTGACACAATTGAACATTTATTTTTAATCGTCTTGATGTGTTATTGCATAGAGAACTTTGAACTTCTATCTATAAGGTTTGTAAAACATTTTCTTTGTAGAACAATTTCTTTGCTCCACAGTTAGCCAGGAAGCTTTTTGATGAATAGGAGTTTGAAGGAAAAATAAAATATGTTCTTGTGGAATGAAAATATTCTGGTCTTTGCCCATTTTTCCTGGATAGTAAAGGAGAGAAGCTTATTTGTTTAAGGAAAGAAAGTCTGTTCTTTTGAAGATAAATATTTAGTGTCAAGATCATAAAATATATTGCTAAATAAGATTCTTACTGTGCCTATGAATACCTTCAGGATGCCCTCCTTCCCTTTGACTGAAAGAGAATGAATGTGTTAAAACTGCTTTATAATTTATGCATAATAAAATAGGACTATATGTATATACTTGTGTTTTGATTGTTTACAAAATCCTTCACGATTTTTTTTTATCTATTTCCACTTTTATTGGTTTATCAAAGAAAGTTTTATCTATTAGATTAGGCACTTCTTTCCTTTTTGTACACCACATGCATGATGAAAAGGAATTTTCAGTTTTCAATGTCTGCACAGGTCAAGTATTACAAAAATTTGAGATAATGCTTTACTAGTTAAGGAAGTATAACAACCTTAAGTGAGAAGAACCATGAAGAGAAAATAAAAAAGGAAGTTACTATTGGTTACTGAAAAGATCTGAATTGTGTAAGATATAGCCTCTAGGTCAGTGGTTTTAATTCTTTTTAATATATGTCATGGACCCATTTAGAATTCTTATGGATTCTTCACATACAAAATGTCATACTATTTTAAGGAAATGCTAATTCTCTGAAGTTCATCTATGGATCTTCTAGTTAGAATATGTTTACTTCCAAACCAAACCCACTGCCATCAAGTTGATTGCCACTCATAGGGTCCCAACAGGGCAGAGCAGAACTGCTCCATAGGGTTTCCAAGGCTATAAATCTTTATGGAAGCAGATGACACATCTTCCTCCAGTGGAGAAGCTGGTGGGTTCAAACTACTGACCATTTGGTTATCAGCTGAATGCCTTAATCATTGTGCCACCAGAGCTCTTTATATTTACTTGGGTACCTGAATTAGTTTTCTAACCCATATCATTTAGTAGCTAATTGATTTTTAGTTTAATATCTGTTGTTGCTGTTTTTATTTGTTGTCAATTTGAACTCACTGTTGAGGCTTCTATGTCAATCCATCTCAGTGAAGCTTTCCCTTATTTTCATTGACTCTCTACTTCACCACACATCATGTCCTCTTCTAGTGATTAGTCTTTCCTAATGGCATATCCACATTAAGCAAGACAAAGTCTCACTATCTTTGTTTCTGAGGAGAATTTCTGTTTTAATATCTACTGGATAAAAACCACAAAACCAAACTCACTGCCATCCAGTCGTATCCCACTCATAGAGACCCCTCCTTGGGTTTCTGAGGCAGTATCACTACAGAAGTAGACTGCCCAATCTTCCTTTCGAGGAGTGGCTGGTGGGTTTGAAACTCCAGCCTTCTGGTGAGCAGTCAATGCCTTATGCACTATGGCACCAGAGTTCCCAACTACTGCATAGCTAATAATATTTTTATATCTAAAACCAAAACCTAATTCACTGTTGTCGAGTCGGATCTGAGTCAGCAACCCCTCCTTGGGTTTCTGAGGCTGTTCTCTTCAGAAGTAGATTTCCCAATCTTTCTTCCGAGGAGTGGCTTATGGGTTTGAACCGCCAGCCCTCCGGTTAGCAGTCAAACGCCTTAGACTCTAGGCCACCAGAGCTCCTATTTTTATATCTAGTAACACTATTTAACATCTAATTGATATAAAATAATTCAAATAGGTTTTATGTTAGTTCTTCAAGTAAGTTGTTTTCTTTCTTCTAGTCTAAATTCTGAAATATTTCATTTCAGAATGCTTAATTTTTTTTTCTTCAGAAGAATAGGGTTTATAAAAACACTTTCTTCACTGTCATATTTTGTATTGACTGAATCTGTGATTATTTGAAGCTTAACTTTAGGCTTGAACTATATCAATATTTATACTAGTCTCTAATTCATAGGAAAATAAAAAAAAAATTATTTTAATTTTCCTGGTTACTCAGTTTTGTAATATTTCCAGTGAGCTTTCTTCACTGTCATATTTTATAGTGACTGAATCTGAGATTATTTGAAGCTTAACTTTAAGATTGAACTATATAAATATTTATACTAGTTTCTAGTTCATAAGAAAAGAGAAAAAAATTATTTTTATTTTTCTGGTTACTCAGTTTTATGATCTTTCTAGGGAGCTTTACACTGGATCCTAGTAAGAATGTTAAATCAACATTTTACAAAACATAAAACAGAAGTGAGACAAGGAAACCTTTAGAGTGGTATCTGGGCATTAAGGTTTTAAAAAGTGTAACAATTAAAGGATTTCTCAGAATCACTGTTGTAATCATAAAAGCCAACAGCTACAAGCTCTGAGGCTTAAAACAAACAAACGAAAGCTGTTTAGACTGTATGTGGCAGCCAGATTAGCTTCAGCAAAGTAGTGTTACAATTATGGCTCCTTTTGCATTCACCTTTCTTCACATACTTTCTAGTGACTGGAAGATAGTATCTTTCTGTTATGTGCTATCCAACTTCCACCGGACATACCATCCAAGGGTCCTGGCATGTGTAGTACCCAATGCATCATGTGTTCTTTCAGCTAGTTTATGAGCTTCTCTGTTCATTAATCTATGTTGTCGGATGCCATTAAATTTAGTCTGACTCATAGAGACCCTATGTACAGTAGAAGGAAACATTGCAAAAATCCTTCACCATCCTCACAGTCATTGCCATGCTTGAGTCACTGTGACAGTCCATCTCATGGAGGGTCTTCCCATTTTTCACTGATTGTTTAATTTACCAAGCATGATATTCTTCTCCAGGGACTGGTCCCTTCTGACAACATGACCAAAGTATGAGAGACAATGTCTGGCCATCTATGCTTTTAAGGAGCATTCCAGCTGTAACTCTTCCAAGAAAGATTTGTTCATTCTTCTGGCAGTTTGTGGTATATTCTATATTCTTCACCAGCACCACAATTCAGATGCATCAGTCCTTCTGTGATCTTCCTTATTCATTGTCCATTTTTCACATGCATATGAGGCAACTGAAAATACCATAGCTTGGGTCAGGTGCACCTTAGTCTTCAAAGTGACATCTTCACTCTTTAACACTTGAAAGAGGTCTTTTGCAGCAAATTTGCACAATGTAATATGTTGCTTGATTTCTTGAAAGCTGCTTTCCATGGCTGTTGATTGTGGATTCAAATTATCAATAGAGATAACCTATTCATGTGTGCATGTGTATGTGTGATAGATTCAGAGACATGTGGCCCAAGACTAACTACTCACAATGATAAACAATTTAATGTTGTAAAATTATCCCTTACTCCACCCTATTCAGGCTCTTCTCTTAAATCATTTCCTTTTCCTTCTCCCAACTCTCTCTCTCTCTCCCTCTCTCTCTTTCTCTCTCTCTCTCTCACACACACAGAATGTAACCGCAGCTGTAAGTGAGTCATTTGGAGAAAAGATGAAGGTAGTGTCTAGGGAAGGCTTTATCAGATGAGTCTTCCATTTCTGTCTCCCCAGCCTTTTTCTCAGTGTGTTACGATGATGCATCACTGCTCTCAGTGGTAACAGATAGGAGATTACAGTCTCACTGGTTTGCCACTTCCTTTATGCTCAGGACAATGAGGCCTATAAAAGGAAAGACGGTTAGTTGGGCAATTAGGTGGTTAGGCATTGCTAAAAAGCTTTATTTTTTATGCTAGTGACTGGTAAGCTTATGAAAGGGAGTGAGTAACTGTCAGCCTTCTCAGTGTTTTCACACAGCAGCCTTCTGCTTATGATACCAGTATAAGAGTGTTTCAGGCTGACAGTAACTGTTCAATTCCAAACAGTTACACACTTCTGCTTGTACTTAAATGTTGAATTGGCTCTTGCTTTGCTGATTTATGCTCTTTTATACGACCTTCTCCTATGTGTGCTTGACATGAAAGTTTCATTAAGAACAGCAAGAACAGTTTGTCTTCTAAGACTGACATCATCTACTGAGACTATTTAGGTTAATTTAGTCAGTAGGGAAATTCGCACAAAGAGAAAAATCTTTCTCCAAGGCAATACAGTGTGTCAATCTACCTCTAGTATTTAAGGAGCTCTAGTGGCATAGCTCTGGTAGCATAGTGGCTAAGACACTTGCCTGCTAACCAGACGGCTGGCGGTTCAAACCCACCAGCCACTCCTTGGAAGGAAGGTTGGGCAATCCTACTTCCGTAGTGATACTGCCTCGGAAACCCAAGGAGGGGTCGCTATGAGTCAGGTTTGACTCGACGGCACATAACAACAACAGTGGCATAGCCTCTTGGATGTCCTTGGGCAAGCTTCTTAACCATTCTGATTCTTTTTTTTTAATCTATGAAAAAAATTAATAAGACAACCTGCAGGTGAAAGGAATGTTACAAAATGAACATAACATGCTCTGTTGAATGTTAAAAGGGAGTAGCACTGAGCACTGATTATGCTGTTAGCCCCCAGGAATGTTTTGGCTAACTTATCACACAGCTTCAACACTTGACTGTTTGAATCATTCAGAAGAATGTCCAGAATTTCTTGGAAAAAAAGATGATAGTTGAGTAATTAGGATAGAGTACTGAGGGCTTGACATATGATTTCAACTGTCAACAGTCTGACTCAATCTCACAATGGGTTAAAGAAAACAAACAAATAAATTACTAAATCCTTTGAAAAACCTGGTATAAATAAAAGGAGTATTTAAAAAAATATATTTCCAGAAGATGACACCTAATTTATTCAAATTTTATTGTTCCTGGGAATGTATTTGCCAATGAGAAGATAATTGGCTACATATACAATCTAGTGTAAATAAATATAGGATATGGGTCATAAATAAACCAAAAACAAACCCACTGTCATAGAGTTGATTCGAAGTGTGTGTGTGTGTCTGTGTATAGAATTTGAATTTACAAAGTAAGATTGTCAGATTAAAGCAGGAATGTCTAGCCATTATAGCTCTTTAAGGAGGGGTGTTTTGTTTTTGGTGTCTGAAGTGCAAATTTGGGAGCTCTTTGACTATAGCCTTAGAATTAATTTCTAAGGTAACCTTCATTCAAAACACAGACAGTTTAATAAATCAGAATTAACACCTTAAATTGTTCCTGGAAGCTAAATGGAAGCCCTCAAAACTTCTGGAGCCCAGCTGATGTCACTCCGTTACCAGTTTCCTGGCAGCTCTAGCTCCAGCTCCAGCATTTTCAGCAGTTAAAGTTACTTTCTGGTAGTCTCATAGTTTTTTAGAGTAACTGAAATCCAATTTACAGATTAGACTACCAGAGGTCACAGTAGTCACAATGAAGATGATTTAGGGTTTTTTTTTCTTTTTTTTTTTTTTTAATGGGACAATTCTACTGTGCCCTATAGGTTCACTGTGAGTCAGAATATACTCAAAGGCAGTGAGTGGTGGGTGTCTCCCTCTGTTACTTCCTCCCGCTGCTCCTGACATTGACCCTAAAACCCAATTGGTGACCATGTCAGGACGGAGTGAACTGACTTGGGTTGGGATTAATTTGACTAGAGCTTGAGTATATTATGAGATATGTGAGTGCCCCCACCCCACCCTGAAAGAAGCTAGAAATATGTGTATGGAGCCCTTAGCAGTCATTCTAGTTTTAGAAAAAAAACAAATCATCTTCACTGTGACTACTGTGACCTCTGGAAGTCTAATCTGTAAGGGCACAGTAGAATTGTTTCATAGGGCAATATAATTCCAAGGCTGTAAATCTTTATGGGAGCAGACTGCCACATATTTCTCCTGCACAGCCACTGGTGGGTCTAAACCCCTGACATTTTAGTTAGCAGCTGAACACTTAAACCAATGTGCCATCAGAGCACATGTGAAAAGTTGTTGTTGTTGTTGTTATGTGCCGTCGAGTCGACCCCCGACTCATAGCGACCCCTCCTTGGGTTTCCGAGGCAGTATCACTACGGAAGTAGGATTGCCCAACCTTCCTTCCGAGGAGTGGCTGGTGGGTTTGAACTGCCAGCCTTCTGGTTAGCAGTCAAGTGCTTTAGCCACTATGCTACCAGAGCTCCTATGTGAAAAGTAGAAGTTTTTAAATTTGGAATTCCTCGATTTTTAATCTGGTCACTTTCCAAAGGAAGAAAATTATCACTAACTGAATGTCAAGTGGATATAGTCAGGAGCCTTTTGCAAAAATTGTTAGGCACTTGGTCGGTCTGTATGTGTGTGTATGTGTGTATGTCTGAGAGAGAAGGAGAAAGAGCACCCTGATCCAATAGAAAATGCATTAGCAGCATTGCAGGTTTACCTTCTCTTACAAGAGAAAATAGTAGAGTAACACGAATTAAAGAAGTTTCAAGGAAACCAGTTTGGCAGGGTCACATTAATATTTAAGAGCTGATTAATACAATATCCTGCTTTAAGTTTAGTCTGCAGTAACTTGGAAAACTTTCAAAATGATCAAGTGATATAAAATAAATGTTTAGCTGTTTTCTCTTGGCCACAAATTTCAAATTATGTGATAGGACAATCTAAAAAGCTTGCCCCCCTCCTGAACAAATTTCCCAATTTTATCTTGAATTCCAAATTTAAAGAAATCATCTTTGTCCCCTAAGCTTTGTGGTTCATTGCCATTGCTCTCATTTGCCAAGTACAATCAGTGAGTTCATAAACTAAACCACAAGTACGTAGCATTAACTATGTTCTTAAATTTTAAAAAGTGAAAGGAGATAAAGAACTTACTGTAAAGTCTTTGTCATTTTCCAACAAAGTACTTTTCTAAGAAGGAAAAAATACTTGGGAACTTAAATTCTTTGGCAGTATTTAGTCTTTTCCCTAAATTCATTCATTAGAGAATTCTGTAGCATGGTACATTCTCCATACTATTATGGTGTTTCTTAGGCATTTTCACTTCACTCAAAACTCTCACAGAGGTTTACTCAGTTACCAAGGCTTTTGGGACAACTAGACAAGAAGAAGGATGATCGTGAAAAAACTCATGTTCACAAAATCACTGGGATAATCTCACTCTTCCATGGCCAAAGACACATCAAATGAAGTCATTTGCATTCTGTGTAGGACATGAATTTTCCATAATCCCTACTATTGACTCATTGTGTTTAGTCATAAATATTCTTTCAACCTCAATATCCCCGCCTGTAAAGTAGGGACAATAGTATCAGTCACATAAGCCATGATGAGGTGATATTGTTTTTAAAGGCCTTTGACCTTATCAGTAGGTGAAATTCCATAAACCTGAGTTCTTTATTTTAACAACCTAGTGTTATGTCAGAAATGTTTTCAGTGCTTCTCTGGTATTTGATGCATAATAAATATTTTGTTTAAGTTCAGTGAAAAATGTAACTAGCTCTTTTTATATAATAATCGATGCCTGAAGATACTATCTTAAAAAATCACTCTTCTATATCATGTTACAAAGGAGCTCTGGTAGCATAATATAAGGCATCTGACTGCTAACTGGAAGGTTAGTTGTTCAAACCCACCAGTCACTCCACAGAAGCAAAAGTAGACAACCTACTTCTGTAAAGATTTACCATCTCAGAAACCAATGGGTGTCACTATGAGTCAGAATTGACTTGATGGCAGTGGGTTTTTTTTTTTTTTTTTGGTATATCATGTTACAGAATGAATGCCATTTTCTGGTGATAAGTAAGTGATCTTCATGTAAAGACCATACAATCTGAACTATACCTCTTCACCCTGGAATTTGCAATCCTCTTTCCCCTCCATTTTTCTCCTCTAGTACTTCTCTCTCTCTTTCAATGTATCTTTATAATTTATTTACTGATTACATTAATTGTTTGTGTCTTTCCCCACTAGAATATAATCTCCAGACTTCACATATTTTTGTTTTGTTCAATTATATATCCTCTGTACCTAAAACACTTACTGACACAGAGTATAGTTAACCCAGTCATTATTTATTAAATGGTTCAATTGAATGACTGAGGGCTTATTTGGATTCCAGCTCCTATTCAATTTCCGTAACTCAGAGCTGAAATTTGACTTAGACATTTTAAATAATGTAGCCCTAATCCACCCACCAATCCACACTTCTTTCCTTCCTTCTTGTCTTCCTGACTTCCTTCTGTTCTCAGTTTCCAGTCCGACTATGCTTTGTTCTTCCCATTTACCACTTGAAACTTGGTTTTGACACTCTCTTGTAGCTATTTGCTGAGCTTCTTTGATTAAGTGTCACCATATCACAGTCAATCATTTGTCTAAAGAAAAATTATGGTGCTACAATCAATAAGTACAAAATGGCTGCCAACATTTCATATGAGAGACTTACATGTGGATTTTGTAATTGACAGTCTCTGGGGCAGTGTGTTACGAAGGGCTGTTCTGGAGTCTCATCATCTTTCAGTAAGAATAGCTCACGCACCAACTGATGTTATGTGGCCTCTCAATTTGTTTCAGATGTGCCTTAAAGTTATATGTCATCCAGAGTTCATTCGCCTGTTGGATGATTCACTCATTGATCTCTCAAACAAACAGATGGTGGGTAAGGGAGAAGTCAGGAAGGACAGAAAGAAATGAGAGAAGAAATCATTCTGACACCAAGATGGCTGGATTGTGATTTTTTCTTTTAAAAACTAGAAATGAGCATTGTAGTTCCCCTTGTGAAAATCAAACTAGAAATAACAATGTTGATGTACAATTCATTGCTTAACTAAAGTATTTGAACTTTTGCTTGTGTTTTGGTTATGTTTTCATTTAAATGAAGATGATACATATGCAAGCAAGAGACGTCACACATGAGTAATACAATGGAGCAGATGGCTCCTCAGTTGAAAGCATTAAAATTTCAGGTAAAAGCCAATCACATCATGAATGATTTTTTACCTTGTACTCCTAAGAGTTAGGCTGTAAAATCTATTGCATGTTGCATAGAGCCAACAATAGTGTGTGTTTTTCACTAGGGCACTTCTTTGTGATTCATTCAACAAACATGACTTAGTACTTTCCAAATATAAGTCACAATGTTTAGTGCTACATCAGGAGAGGAGTGGCAGGATAATGAAAATTGCTATGTCTATGGCAATATGAAACGTCTATTTCTTTTTAAAAAAATTAATACCTCTTCAGGTTAAATATTGTTGTGTTCACCTTACAATGCAAAAACTGAAGATCAGAAAAGTGAAGTAACTATTCCAAATTACACAGCCTATATGTGACAGAACTAGCATTCAAGCCAGTGTTTTGAAGGCACCAAACCTATGCTATTTTGACTAAGCCACTTTCAAGGTACTCACAAAGTTGGAGAAAGAGGCAATCTCTCTTACATAATCTTGCTTTCTCTCAGTTTCTCTCTATTTTTCTCACACATACACCTGCTATATGAGGGAGATAAGCATTCATTTATTTGATGATCTTGAACACCTACCTGTAGAATGTGAGAGCTCCTTGGATGCCTGAACATTTGCAAACACTTCACATTTGTATTTTACATTCTGACAAGTAGGTATCGAGATGTGTCTTGGTGCACCTTAGGCACATGCTAAGAATGCACATGCACACCTAAGACTTACCCTTACCTTGAAGGGGCTGTTAATTTTGTGGAAGAGAATGGCATGCTACAATTGACCAACTATTTCGTTTCCTTGAAAATATACCAGTTAGGAAAAATAGAGTGCCATGAGTAACAGATAATGAAGATACTTTTACCTAAAATGCCATAAACCTCTGTTGAAAAGAAAGTGTGGTTTAAGTAGTATATTCCATTATCTTTTCTTATTCTTCCCCTCCAAAACATTTCCCTTAGGCTTTGTTTCTCTTGTAAGCTTCATATTTTGTAATTTTTTTAAGTGGAAAAATATTTTTCAGAGCTGACAGATGGCAGTTGAATGATTTGTTGTTGTTGTTGTTGTTGTTACGTACTGTCAAGTAGGCTCTGACTCACAGCAACCATATATGTACAACAGAACGAAACACAACCGGCTCAATGCCAGCTCCACAATCCCTGCTATAAGATTATGGAAAATAATTAAAACTATACAGAGTTCTAAGATCCTTGGAGAAAAGTCACTGCATTGCTGTACAAATCATGGATAATGCTTATACAATAATAAGGTGGCTCAATACATCAAATTATTAACCTATAATTTCCAATTAACATCTAATTGAGAAATATTACTCTGTCGAATATAGGAGAACATCATATTTATTTAAAACATTCTTTTTAAAAGATATCTTATGCTTTTATGATTCCAGAGATATAAAATATGAAAAAATATGTTCACTTTGAAAATGATAATATAGAGTGACACAGGAAGTGATGGAAGATTTTCTTCATGGTCAGAAATGTTAGTGCTAGAGTCATACCTAACCACAGAGTCCAGAAGATAGTGTAAAGTAGCACTTTCCTCTGCCTTTCAAAGCTCCTTTGTGTGTTGGAGTTCATCCTCTCTGCTCTCTTCATACCTTTCCCTCAGAGAGAAACATCCACAATAGAACCAAACCCACCTCTTAGAGCCAACTCTGATGTGGTAGAAGGGGAGAGTCTCTGTCCTTTTCTCCACATTACTAAAGTTTACATCTCTCTCTGATTCCCTAACTTGATAGAGGCCAGACTCTCTCACAGGTGGAATCCCTTCCCCAGAGAATGAGGAGAAAATCCTATATGTTTCATATATAGAATGCAGTATTTTCCCTAAGTTTAAGTTTAGTTCTTCTTAGTTGGAATTTATGTAAGTGGACAAACTAAGGTGGAGATGAGGAGGGAGAGGGAGAAATTGTGGTAGAAAAGCAGCTTGGATTGCAACGCTTCCTGAACTCTTGTCAACCAAACTCCACCCCTAACCATAAACCTCCTCCTTCTACCACACAGCTCTGTTCTAACTCTCTTGGATCCACTGATCTATAACTCTCTCTCCTAAGATCAATCCTTGTGAAAACATTTCCCTGTTAAATATTACCTACATTCAGTACCTTTCCCTTCACCCAATTACACAATCCTTGGACTACTGACTCACTCTTGCTTTATCATAAGTCTATACATTTTGGTTAAAACCATGGACCTTGGAGCCATGGAAACTCTGTTCCGTGACTTGTGTGACACTGCTGTCAGTTATCTCAACAATAAAATCTGGATAATGATAGTACTTACATAATAGGTTATTTGGAAAGAATAAATAAAACAGCCTAAGGAAAACCCTTAATATATACTGGACAGCATGAAATGAGTGCTCAGTGATAGTTGGGCATTATCATTCCCATTTATCTGACATGGATTCCCCAAGAGATTGTTATGCCTGTTCTTTGTAACCTCTAGATAGGTACACAAATATAAAGATAAAGCAGTTGGGTCCCTGTTTTCAACCAGCTACCAGGCCAATCAGAGTCATACTATGATAAGTTTCTGATGGCTTTCATCCACGCTGACCATGAGAGCGAATCCGAGTGATAGTGAACCAGGAAAGATGTAAATTGTCTATTTGGTGAGGATTAGAAAAGTGAAAATTCACCACCTTGGGGGCCTCTGACTTAATATTGCCCACAGACAGATTTTGTTGAGCCAAGATGGGCTTTTTGGTTTTGATTTTGTTTTAAGTGAAGTCATGAGCCTTTAGAGGGGCAGTGGTGATCCACTGGTAGAATCCTCACTTTTTTTTGTGGGGGACCCAGTTTCGATTTCTGACCAACACACTTCAAGCACAGCCACCACCCATTAGTCATAAAGTGTTGCTCTGATGCAAAATAGGTTTCAGTGGAGCTTCTACACTAAGATACATTAGGAAAAAAAGGCCTGGTGATGTACTTCCGAAAATCAGTCAGTGAAAACCCTATGGATGAAAACAACTGGATACTACTGTGTAAAGAGCTTACTCCATGACAGCTAATAACAACAACAATAATATGCCTTGAGGTAGGGCATGTACTTTCCTAGTCATACTCTAATGTCTTACAACTACCATTTACACATATTTATATTATCCCTCTATTCCATTATCCTTGAAGTTATGACCACTACTATGCACTATAAAAACCAAAACAAAACTCACTGCCATCGAGTCAGATCTGACTCATAGCAACCCCTCCTGGGGTTTCTGAGGCAGTATCACTACAGAAGTAGATTGTCTGTTGTTGTTGTTATGTGCCTTTGAGTTGGACTTGACTCATAACGACCCTTCCTTGGGTTTCGGAGGTGGTATCACTATGGAAGTAGATTGCCCAACCTTCCTTCTGAGGAGTGGCTGGTGGTAGATTGCCTAGATTGCCCAATCTTCCTTCCGAGGAATGGCTGGTGGGTTTGAACTGCCAGCCTTGTAGTTAGAAGTCAAATGCCTTAGGCACTATGCCACTAGAGCTCCCCACTATACACTATAAAGAATTAGTAAATGTTCAAAATCAGTGAATGATGGAATGTTCTTCACTCTTCAAAATAGACAAGACATTGTTAGAAACAAACATCATGGTTAAAAAAAAATCTATCTAGGCAAGGAGGTAAGAAGAGAAAAATCAAATTATTGTAAAGAAATATTCTCAAATTTGCATATGCTGTATATACTTTATTTTAGGGGGCCAAGTGAATCCCAACAATGAAATCCATGACAAAAATAATAAGAGCCTTTGAGAGCAGGAGAACTTAATCTCATCCCCCTCAAGGGTCTCCCTCAGGTATTCCTGGGGAGAATATCTCAGAAGAATCTCACATGTTCCCAAAACTCACTGCCATTGAGTCAATTCCAACACATAATGACTCTAGAAGACAGAATAGAATTGCCCCATAGGGTTTCCAAGGCTGTAAACCTTCACTGAAATAGACTACCACGTCTTTCTCCTGAGGAGCAGCTGGTGGGTTCAAACCACCGATGTTTTGGTTAGCAGCCAAATGCTTTCACTACTGTGCCACAGGGCTCCTCACATATGCTCAGACACCAAAAAAAAAAAAAAAATAATAAAACTAACTAACTAAATAAAAAATGTTGCCATTGAGTTGCCAAGTCAACAATTCTATCAATTCCTGGAAACTTGTTTTTCACCAATGCTTTAAGTGCAGCTTTGATTTCTTCCTTCAATACCATTGGTTCTTGATCATATGTTATCTCATGAAATAGTTGAACTTTGACCAATTCTTTTTGGTACAGTGTCTGTGTATTCCTTACATCTTCTTTTGATGTTTCCTGCATTGTTCAATATTTTGACCATAGAAACCTTTAATATTATAACTCTAATTTTGAAGTTTTTCTTTGTTTCTTTCAACTTGAACAACGCCAAGCATGTTCTGCCCTTTTGATTTTGTAACTCCAGGTCTTTGCTTATTTCATTAGAATACTTTGTCTACTCAAGCTGTCCTTTGAAATCTGTTCAACTATTTCACTTCATCATTTCTTCCTTTCACTTCAGCTTCTCTATGTCTCTTCTGAAATCCATTTTAGATTCTTCTTTTTTCTTATGTTTTTTTCATGACCTTTTTAATGCCCACCACTTGTTTGTCAGTTTGTCGTACTGTGATGGCTTTCATGTTGCTGTAATCCTTGAAGCTATGCCACGGGTACTTGAAATACCAGTAGGATCACATATGGTGGACACATTTCAGGGAATCTTCCAGACTAAGAAAAAGATGTGGTGGTCTACTTCAGAAAAAATTGGCCACTGAATACCTTAGGAATTGAGTTGTTGTTATGTGCTGTCGAGTTGGCCCCGACTCATACCGACCTCTCCTTGGGTTTCTGGGGCAGTTTTACTATGGAAGTAGATTGCCCCATCTTCCTTCCGAGGAGTGGCTGGTTGGTTTGAACCGCCAGCCTTCAGGTTAGCAGTCAAGTGCCTTAGGCACTACGCTACCAGAGATCCTACCTTAGGAATAGCAGTGGAATATTGTGCTGTAAGATAAGCCTCTCAAGTTGGAAGGCATACAAAATATGACTGGGGTATTTCTGCCTATTTAAAGTGAAGTTGATCTTTATGACTTGGATGGAGTAAAGCTTTTGGGACCTTCATTTGCTGATGTGGCACAAAATTAAATGAGAAGACACAGCTGCAAATATCCATAAATAATTAGAACATAGAATGTACAAAGTTTGAATCTAAGAAATTGGAAATTGTCATAAATGAAATGGAACACATAAAAATGGATATCCTAGGCATTAGTGAGTTGAAATGGACTTGTTTTGGTCATTTTGAGTAAGGCAATGATATGATATACTACGCTAGGCATGATAAATTGAAGAGGGGTGACAACTTGAAGAGAAATTCATTGTCAAAAAGAACATTTCAAGATCTATCTTGAAGTACAACACTGTCAGTAATAGAATAATATCCATATGTATACAAGAAAAAGTAGTTAATACTATTGCTCAAATTTACACAAGAAACACTAATCCAAAGATGAAGAAATTAAAGATTTTTACCAACATCTGTAGTCTGAAATTGATCAAACATTCAATCAAAATGTATTGATCATTACTGGTGATTGGAAGGTGAAAGTTAGAAATGAAGACGGATTGGTAATTGGAATATGGCCTTGGTGATAGAAGTGACATCAGAGGTTGGATGATAGGATTTTTGAGAACAATGATGTGTTTATTGCAAATATCTTTTGTTCAATATAAAGGGTGACTATACATGTGGACCTCAACAGATGGAATACACAGGAATCAAATTAACTGTATCTGTGGAAAGAGACGATGGAGAAATTCAATGTCATCAGTCAGAACAAGGTTGGAGGCCAACTGTGGAACAGATTATCAATTGCTCACCTGCAAGTTCAAGCTGAAGCTGAATAAAATGAAAAATGTCCATAAGAGCCAAAGATTAATTTTGAATATATCCCGCCTAAATGTAGAAACTGTCTCAAGAAAAGATTTGATACATTGAACACTACTGACCGAAGACCAGGCAAGTTGTGTAATGCCATCAAAGACATCATACATGAAGAAAGCAAAAGATCTGATCATATTGGAAATAGAAATCTAAGTAATTTGAATATTAAAGGAAATCTGACTTTATATTTAGTTGCAAGCTGGTGATATTAGAAGACTTCTGAATTACATTTAAAAATCTTATACACAAAAGTACAAACAGAACTGGGGTGTCCTTTAATATGAGAGATTTCCCAAAGCCTTTAAAAGTACTTGTTATAAATGAATCTCCATCCATCCACCTTCCTCAATCATCCTCAGATCAAGATGAGATTCTAAACCTAAATATAACAGGAGGAAGGGATTTCAAAGCAGTTTCTCTAAAACAGTTCTGCCAAGGCTGCTGTTTGGAACTCTGAGGCTGGTTATTTCAACACTCAATTCACATTCAACACCAACCTCATTGCCCATCCTAATACTGTACTGTGTGTATGAATCATCTAGGAATCTTGTTGAAGTGCTGATTCAACAGGCCTGGGGAGGAACCTTAGACTTTACTTCTAAGAAGCTTGTGGGTGATAATGATGCTTCTGGTCTGAGAACCACCATTTCATTAGCAAGACTCCAATCCTGCACTCCCTTCTGTATTTGGTTTATGTATCTTTTCTTCCAACAGAATACAAGTTCTCTTGAAGGCCAAAACCAAGCCGAATAGCTCTGCATCTAGCAAAATGCTTCATTCAAAAAGATAGAAAAATAGACAGATAGATGATAGATAGATAGATAGATAGATAGATAGATAGATAGATAGATAGATAGATGATAGAGAGATAGCTGCCATCAAATTGAGTGATTCATGGCAATCTTATGTACAATGGAACAAAATGTTGCCCAGTTCTCTGTCACCCTCACAACTTGAATCCATTATTGTGACTACTCTGCCAATCCATCTCACGAGGGGTCTCTCTCATCTATATTGTCCCTCTGCTTCACCAAACATGATGTCGTTCTCTAGTGATTGATCCTTCTGAGAATGTGTCTAAAGCAAATGAGTCAGAAAATATTCTGTTGTGATTCATATGGTTTTCATTGGGTAATTTTCAGAAGTAGATTTGTAGACCTTGTTTCCTAATCTGTCTTAGCCTAGAAACTCTGCTAAAACCTGTTCACCATGGGTGACCTTGCTGGTATTTGAAATACTGATGGCAAAACTCCAGCATCACAGCAACATGCAAGCCACCACAATATGACAAACTGACAAATAGGTGGCACACAAAAAGAGAACCTGATAATGCTGGTAAAAATGATTCAAGTCAAGTTATGAAAAGGAAACAGCAAATATAGAAGAAAATGGATGAAGAAAATATTTGTAAAAAAACAAAAATAGAAAAATTGTGAATAGGCTATGATATCCTGACTGAATCAACTTTGTGTAAGTAAAAGGAAATAATTTATAGCATCTGAATGTACAGACAAACTTGAGAAAAGAGTGTAACACTCAGGACAATATTTAATGTTTAAGAAAAGAACACATGTTGATTTTCTTATTAAGTTTACAAATGTCACATTTTAAAGGAATTAAGTCTTTAAAACTTCAAAGAGGCTTATTTCACTGCACACATGAAAATAGAACCAATTCTTATCTGGTTAAATTTATTTCTAAGGAGTCTCTGTGTGGGGATGTCATATAATAATTTTATTATTTATTTAACAACATAGTCCTTTGTCCTTACGTAGCTATGAACTGTTCCTCAGCATTGATATTCTTTTTTTTTTTTTTTTGAGAATAAATCTATAACTTAGACCTCAGGAAGTGAATCCCATCTTATGGTGTAAGAAAGAAGGTAATGCAATGAATAATAATTGTTATTAGGACTGATCCTCATCAATGTATATAATAGATTTTGTGCCAAATAGTAACAAGTATACTAACAAGAAATAATATAGATAAGTAGTGAATTTAAGTTTGTGCAAATTCTGGGGGTTTTAAACAGAGAAACAGACATTCCATCCTGTGGTCTTGCTGTGAAGCTAATTTTTCTCAGGTCACAATGTTTTTTGTGTTATTCAGCAGGAGAGATTGCTTATTTCTCAACCTAGTCTAGCCTACATTTAAGATACCTAAACTTTTCCTGCACTGATCTCTTTCATTTTCTATAGACACAAAATAATGTCTAGTGAGAAATGCCCTCTGACATAGCTTTCTTCCTGGGTATCACCCACAAGGGACAACAGAGTAGAAGCACTCATCCATCTCTTAGATCCCATGTTGAGAATGTCCAGTCTAACTCATCCACTGACACCAGATTCGATGTGCAGACAACCCTTTTTCTGACAGTTTGTTATGCCCTAGTCTCTGCAAATTGGAGGCTATAAATCTGACAGTGGCAACACAGCCTCTGAACTGAGTGCATAATTTAATTTATAAATTCATGTTCTACATTTCAAGAATTGTAATGAATCAAGTATGTGCTGACTTTTTACATAAGTTAGTTTTCCACTTAGTTTGAAAATTGATGTGGCTTGAGCCTTTAATACATATGGATTCTTAAATACTGGTTTCTTTAATCTACCAGTTCTTATCTACCCTCCCTACCACTTTTATTAAAAGGCTTTGAAGTTTCTTATTCCGAATTACATGAAACATTGATTAACCCCATAGATTTATTTAAGTGCTTTTGTTATTAGATATTTTAGAGAGGCTCACAGAGGCAGAAGGACAGAAATTCTGTAATTAATCAGGATTGCCTGGCTCTCTTGGTATATTGGCAGTGAATTGGTTCCCAGTAGGAGATTTAATAGAAAAACATTAAATTTCAAAATGGTCTGGATGCATCAAAGGGATTAAGCTGTAATGCTTTTAATCCATGTAACTCAAACAAAGAGAAAACTTTCCTGAGCAATGAACTGTATAATGCATTTGTGGGCCAGCAAATGATAGTTATGGAATATCAGCTCAACAGCCAACTGTCACCCAGGGATTTCATGGAGGATTTAGTAGTTTTTAAACTCCAGCATTTGAGTGAAACAAAAATGGATGCTCTTTTGGAAAGTTCCAATCTCCGGAACCCACAGCTTCCAGAAATCCCATTGTAAACATCTTAGTTTAAATTCCAAGTCGAAAAACCCATTGCCATGAAGTCAATTCTGACTTCCAGAGACCTTGTAAGACAGAGCAGAACTGCCCCATAGGGTTTCCAAGGCTTTAATATTTATGGAAGCCACATCTTTCTCCCATGGAGCAGCTGGGCAGGAATGGCTATTATGTGTCACACAGGACACCACTCCTCCATGCTCAGGTCTATGACAGACATGGCTCTTCTAACATATTCCACTTTCCTACCAAGACTGCATCTGAGTTCAATTCTATTTGCCATCCCTGCTGCAGGTTATTATATTTTTAATTTAATGTAAATTATTTAACCTATTTTATCAAACTTCTCAGTTTCTAAACACTTGGTAGAAGATGTCATATAGGTAAAACTCAAACTTTATCTTAAAAAATAAATAGAAAGAAGAAAACCAAAATTAATGGAAACAATCAGTCTTAGCAACTGGTACACCATCCGATCTGCAACCTATACAACTATGAGACCAGAAGAACTAGATGGTGCCCAGCTACCACTGCCATCCACTTGGAAGGGATGTAGGAGATCCTGCATAAAGAGGGAGAACAATGTGGAACAAAACTCAAAATCATTTGGAGGCAAAAAAAAAAAAAGAAGGTGGGGACCAGGTTTGCTGGTCCAATAGAGCCTGGTGGAACGACTGAGACTATGGCCCCTAGCTGCCCTGCAGGTCTAGAATTGAAGCCACACCTGTGGTTTCCAGCCAAACAAAGTACAGACATGTGAGTTAAACATTTACCTCAAGTAGACACACACCCTGGAGAGAACAATCATGGGAGAAGGAAGGGCTGCTTATGCACAGGGAGATAGCTCAGGGTGCAGAAGAGTATGAAGGGATGGACTCTGGGAGGAGGTAACTATGGGAAGAAGTGGGAGGGGAGCTATTGCATTGTAAATTTTGGTCAATGACATGAGACAAAGTATATGTGAACTGCTGCATGGAAAGTGAATTTGCTCTGTAAATCTTCACCCAAATAAAAATAAAAAAAAAAAAAAAAAATAAATAAATAAATAATAGTCAGTGTGTATGTATACAAAATACATAATAGTATGTTGAAGGCTTATGCATATTTTTTCATTAAGTTGTTTATTTTGGGAAAATTATAGATTCACATGCAATTGTAAGAAATGATACAGAGAGAGCCTATGTATCCATTATCTGGTGTGATGTTCAAGGCCTATTCCCCAATATCTGTGAATGTGATTTTATTTGGAAATAACATCTTTGCAGATGTAATTAGTTAAGCTAACAACCAGAGTAGGATGGGCCCTAATCCAATTTGATTGGGGTCCTTATAAGATGAGAAGAGACACAGGCAGAGACAGAAAGAAGGTGAGCATGCGACACAGAGGGAGAGACTGGAGAGATGGATCTACAAACCAAGGAATGCCTATCGCCGCCAGAAGTTTAGAGGAGAAAAGGAATAACTCTTTCTCTGATGCTTTCAGAGAGAGAGAGTGTGGTCTTGCAAATACCATGATTTCAGTCTTTTAGCTCTAAGAATACCAAGAGAATAAACTGTTGTTATTATTATCAATAAATTGCTGTTTCAAGCCATACAGTTTGTGATGGCAGCTCTAGAAAACTAGTATACCCAATTTCTCCAATGGTAACATCTTGTACAACTAGAATACATTATCACAACCAGGATATCGACATTGATGCAGTCAAGATCCAGAACATTTCCATCACCACATGTTGCCTTTTATAGCCACACTCACTTCTCTCTTGCTTCAACCCCTTCTTTGACTCCAGGCAACCACTAATCTGTTCTCCAAATAATTTTATCCTTTCCAGAATGTTATATAAAGGGACTCCTGCAGTATGTAACCCTTTGGGGATGGTTTTTTTTTTTTTTTTTTTTTTTTTTTCTCATTCAGAATAATTCTCTGAAGATTCATCCAGATTATTTCTTCATGATATAAAGAATCTTTGAGTGGTGCAAACAGTTATGTGCTCTACTATTAGTTGAAAGGTTAGTTCAAAACTACCCAGCAGCACCTCAGAAGACAGGCCTAGTAGTCTGCTTCTGGAAGGTCAGAATCTTGAAAATCCTATGAAGCAGTTCTACTCTTCACACAAGGGTCATCGCAAGTAGGAATCAACTCAACAGTAATTAACAACAGTAACAAACTGCATGATAGGGATATACTACAATTTGTTTTATCATTCGCCTGTTGAAGGAGCTCTAGTGGTGCAGTACCTAAGGCATTTGACTGCTAACTAAAAGGTTGGCAGTTCAAACCCACCAGCCACTCCATGGATGGAAGTTGGGGCAATCATTTCCATAAAGATTTACCGTCTTGGAAACCGAATGGTGGTCATTATGAGTTGAAATTGACTCTGTGGCAATGGGTTTGGTTTTTTATGGTTACTGAAGGACATGTACGTTGTTTCCAGTTTGATGCTTTTATGAATAAAGCAACTATAAAAATTTGTGTAGAAGTTTTTTATGTGAACATAAGTTTTTGTTTCTCCAGAAAAAAGCAGTGTGTGTGTGGGGGGGTTGCCTAGGAGTGCAATTGCAGGGTTACAAAGTAGTTGTATGTTTACTTTTTTAAAGAAACTGTCCAGTTCAAAATGGAGTCAAGCCAGTGAGCAGCACGATTTATACCTCTGGCATCTAAGGTCTTGGAAAACTAGCCACAACGGTTTAAATTAGGAATTTTAGTGTTCTGAACATCAGCTCACAGATTCAGAGTACATCAAACACAGAAGAGCAGAATTAGAGGAAAGGCACAGGGAGATTATTTAGGAAAGAGCTACTGGAGGAGGATGGACGGGCACCTGAGAGAGGCATTGGCAACTCTTCTGGAGCAGTCACTATGTACCAGGCTAGGGTGCCCACCTGAGATCCCTGAGCCAAGAGGGAGGATGCCTTATAACAGCTTACCAGGGACCACTCTAATATTCCAGTGGGCAGCAGCAGAGATCTGCGTCCAGCAGCTCATCTTGATTTTGTGGAGGTAATTTGGGTCTCCTGGGTGCTGGCTGCAGGCACAGACATCTCCACTGAGATTTGGAGGAAAACTTACTGTTGCGACAGGAAGGGTAGCTCTCTCCCCTTCCAGAGGGTCACAGAGTAGACTGGGGTCAGACTGGGAGACATTGTGCTTTTCTTTGTCATAGAGATCAGGACCACAGGTCACTAGCAGGTACTTACTCCCTGACCCACAGCTGAAACTGCACGCATCTTTGGCACCACAGCTGGGTGGTATCACAGACAAACTCCAGAGCTAGCCATTAGTGATCTGGTGGGATTACGTCAGCACCACGGACAGACGGAACAGGGACGGAAAAACCACACTCCCGGGATTTTTGTCTTGGAGCCATTCTTTAGCGCTGTGGGGCCGCGGAGGCGGGGTCTTTGAGTGTGCCTGAAATTGGCAGAAATTTGCAATGCTTATAAGAATCTTTCCTGAGGTTGAGCTGCAGTCTTGCAAATAAATACATCATTAAAAATAGCCTACTCAAAGCCCTAGAAACTGACCCTACCTAGCAACACCAAGCTTTCCTTCTTCTGCTCCCACCTTTTCCGCCAATATCTTCACTGACTCAATAGAAGAAAACATATTCAGCCAATTACCATAAAACCTCCAGCTTCAAACTCTAAACCCTCTTTATGACAAACAGAAACACATACCCACACTACACACAGGGATTCTACCACCACAAAGAAAACAGCAGAGTGACCCACCACACTTGAATCAATAATAATACTAAAAAATAACACACCAGCTTCACCTTATCAAAATTTTAAACCATAAAACCAAGACAGAACAAATCAACACGTAACCAGCAGCTAGTGACAACCTAAAGAGACAGCGCTCTACCAGATTCCAGGGACTTAAGAACAGGTTCTACTTTCCAGTAACTCCAACAACTCTCC
This sequence comes from Orycteropus afer afer, assembly GCF_000298275.1. Lineage (NCBI taxonomy): Eukaryota > Metazoa > Chordata > Mammalia > Tubulidentata > Orycteropodidae > Orycteropus > Orycteropus afer. The sequence goes on from NW_006921598.1 coordinate 18,758,656, forward strand.
AGAAATGTACTGCATGACTGAAGAGGTCCGAGTCTACACCTTTTTTTTTTTTTTTCTTCTTTTTCTCATGGTTAACCCCGTCCCTTGTTGGTTTTTGTTTTGTTTTGTTCTTTTCTGTTTTTGCTTTTATTTTCTTTTGTATTGTTGGTTTGTTTCTTTGTTTGCTTTCTGTATTCATTATTCTATTTCTCTACCTTTTTACTCTCAGTGACCTATCCCCAGATATTGCAGATTTATCTGTTTTTTTCTTCTTTTCTCCCCCATTTTCTTCTTTTGGGTTACTGGTCCTGTGTGATTTCAGGGTGTGTTTCTTGTCCATGTGTTTATAGTTTTTTTGATGGTTATTCAATAGTAATTTTTGCATAACTGACTGGGAGACAGCAACAGTCCTCATAAGATATAAGTACACCCACAACTCCTGCAAATTCACTTACTGAGCAAAAGCCAGCACCTCTTTCTCCACTAATGGGCCAATGATAAAAAACTACAAAGAAGAGCCTGAATCACCCTTGGCTGCTCTTCACAAACAATTAACAGAGATCTTAATACAATACCATGATGCCTTGGAAACAAGAGATCATCACAGTCCACACAAAGAAGCAGGATAAAGTGGTAGAAACAAGGAAGCAGGATACAGACCCAGAACACACCCCTGAGGAAGAAGCAGCATTGGAACTCTCTGATAAGGAATTCAAAAGAATTATCTTTAGGTATCTTCAAAGGATTGAGAGACAGAGCAAAGAAAACACAGAAAAAAAAAACTTAGAAGAATTCTGGAAGAAAATACAAGAACAAAATGACATAATAAATGAAAAATTAGAAATGATTCTAAATCTACAGATAAAAATCCAGAAGATTAATACTAAATTATTAGAAATAGATAACACATTGGAAGGCCAAAGGGGTAGAATTGATGCAATGGAAGACAGAATTAATG
>NW_006921598.1:18765198-18766451 GCF_000298275.1 Orycteropus afer afer
AGTCCTAGCGACTGGTACACCATCTGATCTGCAGCCTTTACGACTATGAGACCATAAGAAATAGACGATGCTCGGCTACTACTGTCAACCACTTGGAAGAGGATCTTTGTAGGAGATCCTGGATAGACAGGGAGAAGAATGTGGAACAAAACTCAAAATCATTTAAAAAAAAAAAAGTGGGGAACAGGTTTGCTGGCCTGATGGAGCCTGGTGGAACCACTGAGACTATGGCCCCTAGCTACCCTTCAGGTCTGGAATTGAACACACACCTATGGCTTCCAGCCAAGCAGTAGACAGGCATACTAGTTGAGCATTTACCTGAGATAGATACACTCCTTGGAGATAACAAGCAAGAGAGAAAGAAGCGCTGCTCAGGCACAGGGAAACAGCTCAGGGAGTAGGAGTGCATGGAGTGATGGTCACAGAGAAGCGGTTCCTATCGGGAGGAAGTGGGAGAGGAGATGTTGCATTGTGCTAAATTGTGGTCAATGTCATGAGACAAAGTGTATGTGATCTGCTGTATGGAAAGTGTATTTGCTCTGTAACTTGTCATCCAAATCACAGTAATAATAATAATAATAATAATAGTAATAAAAGAAACTGTCAAAATATTTTCTAGAGTAGCAGTAGCATTTTACATGTGTGAGTGATCCATTCTCTCCACATTCTTGCCAGCATTTGTTGTCACTGTTTTTTATCTTAGCCATTCTGACAGATGTGCATGGACATCTTATGTGGTTCTAAATCAAATTATCTAAATGACGTAATGACATCAGATACATTTTTATATGCTTACTTGCCACTTGCATATCCTTCAATGAAGTATATTTCACTTATTTTTCTAATGAATTGTTTGGGAGATTTTTTGTGCTGTTGGGTTTTAAGAGTTCTTTATATTCTAGATACTATTTCTTTGTTAGTTATGTGGTTTGCAAATATTTCCTCCCTTTTTGTAGTTTGTCTTTCCTTTCTCTTAAGTCTTGGAGAGCCAAAGTTTTTACTTTGCCCAACAAAACCCATTTATCTGTAAATTATTAGTTTGTCTCTTGTCAAATTTGGGAACTTTTCAGTCATTATCACTTCAGGTACTTTTTCAGCCCCATCTTCTTTATCCTCTCTTTCCAGGATTCTGATTACACAAACATTTGATAATTTTGTTACACTTCCACAGGCCCCTGCATCTGTGTTCTTTTTTTTTTTTTTTTTTTAGTCTTTTTCTTTTTTCAGCCCCATCTTCTTTATCCTCTCTTTCC
>NW_006921598.1:18766997-18769652 GCF_000298275.1 Orycteropus afer afer
CCACTTTTTATTTACTTGGAAAGTTTAGACAGTATCCTGGGGTATTTTATTCCAAGCAAAGTAATCATTAGGCATGCAATCTGAAAATGTTTTCAAAAATACACAGAGGCCATAAAAAACATTTGGAAATAATTTAGATATCAGAATTGCATTTAAAAAGTTATTGTTATGTTAAGAAACAGAAACATCTAACTTCTTCCTAAAATAGAAAATTTATATCATCCATTGCCTGTTGGTTAGTCTGGGAACCGGCTCACTGGTTCTGAGAAAATCCAAGAGGGCTATAGGTTTTTGAGTTCTGGGTTTTTGCTGAGGCCCATTGTGTGTGCAGGTGCCCAAATGCCTTATCTTACTGATGGGAGGTAAAGATTACAGTACAAGTATTTGTACAAAGTTGTTCATGACTCAATATGTTACTCTTCCAGTAATATTTGCATATTAAAAGGGAGATATCACAAAAAAAAGGATAATGTTTAGCAGGAGAATGGATCTCAAACACACACTTTCCAAAATCAGTATGTAGAATTTCCTAAGAAGTGAGAAAATATTTACTAGTTGTGTCAGTCAAGTTGTATATCAACTTGGCTGGGCCTGGTTGAATGTCTGGGCAGCTGAATGTAGTTACTCCTCATGATGAGTCTGGTAATCCACTCCAAAGTGGAATCTCCTGGAGGAGCTGAGTAGCTGCCTTAGGATTGTGGTCTGCTTCCAGTATATAGGAAGCAACGAGAAATGTCTCTGGAGTTTTTGGCACACTTGGACGGAGCATTTGCATGAGTCATCTCAGTGGTGTGTCACGTTGTCTGCCTATCTTGGGACTGTTAATGGACTTGAATTAGTGGCCTGCTGTATTGCTTGATAATCCTAGAACTCTGCCTTTTATTTGTTGACATTGGGTTTGTCACCCTCAGCAGCCTGCAGTTGGGTGAGCTAAGAGACACCTCCAGCTTCAGTGGCCAGGAGCAAGAGACAGAGCTGAACCCAACGTTGAAGGGCTTTCACCCGCCCCTAAAACTGGCACTTCACAGCCCCTGCCACTTTGAACTTGAACATCTAGCCGTCTAAACTGCAAGAGAATAAATCCTTTCTTGTTAAAGCCACCCATTTGTGGTATTTTCTGTTAGAGCAGCACTGTAGAACCAAAACACTAGAATTTTTTAATTGAAAAAAATTGGTAATTACCTCATCACTCTACATTTATAACTAGCTCTGTGTGGTGGTATAAATATATATATAGCCTGCTCCATCTCTAAAGTTTCTTCTGTCCAAGGAAGCCCAGAACAGTAGTTAAGAATATGGTTCTAGGTTCAGGCCTGGGCCCAGTCCTTGCTCTACTGCTTGTTAGCAGTATGCTTAGATGGCTTTCTAAACCTCAGTTTCCTTATCTGTAAGTAACATAATAGTATTATCCATCTTGTATGAGAAAATTCATGTAAAGCACTTAACATAATGTCATATACATGGCACAGACTCAAAACACAGACTCAAAAATATTAGATATTAAGAGTAAAATAATCTTTGAATCAATACAATAGCTTTTCCTTCTGGGAATTGTGAATCTGTGTAGTATTATTTTCCTAGAAAAATGGTCTGTAAGACTGAGAAGCTTGTAACATGAGAAGATATGAAGGAAGCTTGAGTTTCTCTTGCATAAGAATCAGGTCTACCTGCTTGTGAACCTCTTTCCTCTTAACTTCTGTGAAAATTGAATTAAAATAGCAGACTCTTCATAAATTTGAGAACTTTGGAATTACCTGGATAATTCTTTCTCCCTTCTCTGCTCCAATAGCACCATTGCTATTTTAAACAATTAAAAACTGAGAGCTGTGTAGTGAAGCATTGCTAAAACATATTGAAAAACAGTAATGTAAAACAGTCAATTAGAGGAATACCTGAATAGCAAACATGAGTCAAATGTCAAAATGCAAGTCATATTTAAATTATTTGAAAATAAAGTAAGTTTATTATTTTTGCTATACCCTGTACTTACAGGAAAAGATGTGCATATCTTTTAATGTCTCCACTGCCAAATCCTTGATTTCAGAAAAATATGGCCTTAGCAAACTGGATTAATATGGGCTCCAAAGGCAGCAATGTTGCTGTTGTATTCAAATCTAGATTGTGATAAGATCAATAAAGCATTATGAGCATATGCAGGGTCCTGGAATGCCTATGCATGGATACTCACTTGTAGCATCCTCTTTTACCTTAAGTTGAAAGTGAAGAGAAGAGTAAGACTCAAGTACAAGAAACTTCCACTAACATTCAGCCTGACTTGAGTGTCTCAGAATGATTAGGTATCTATTAACTTCATAATCATGTATTTTATAACTCCAGGGATCTGAGCCCAGCATAGCATATAAACAAACAAATAAACAAACAAGCAAAAATAATTGCCATTGAGTCTATTCCAACTCACAGCAACCCAATAGGACAGGGTGGAACTGCCCATAGGGTTTCCATAAATCTTGACGGAAACAGACTACCTCTTTCTCCCATGGAGTGGCTGGCAGATTCAAACTGTTGACCTTTTGGTTAGCAGCCATGCACTTAACCACGGCATCACTGGGACTCCTACCACAGCACTAAATATTTATTAAGTTGAATTTAATGAAAGATAAACCAAGATTTGAAAGCTTATTTTTTCTTTTTTTT
>NW_006921598.1:18770585-18771373 GCF_000298275.1 Orycteropus afer afer
TTATTATTATTATTATCCATTTTATTATTATTATTTATTCTTCCTTTCCCAGGTTCTAGTTTTCAGCTTTTTCTCTCTTCCCTATTCCTGGTTCCAATTATTTTCTTTCTCAAGGTTAACCCCATTTTTGTTTTTCTCTTTGCATTTTTCCCATTTTTTCTTCATTATTCTCCTACTTTACCTCTTTTCTCTTATTGCACTCTCCCCAGATATTGTGGTGGTTTCTTTTTTTCACTTTTTTCTTTCTTTGGTTATAGTTCCTGTGTGATTAGATGATGTGTTTTTTGTTCACTTGCTTTTACTTTTTTGATGGTTATTCAATTGTTATTTTTGTCTAACTGAGTGGGAGACAGCAACAGTGGCAATCCGACACAGCTACACCCATACCTCCTGCAGCTTCACTTACTGAATGAGAGGCAACACTTCCTTCTCCACCAACTGGCCAACAGTAAACAACCACCAAGAAGAACCTGATTCAACCTTAGCTGCTCTTCAAAAACAGTTAACAGATATATAAATACAACAATGTCACAATGTCTCAGAGACAACAGATCATCACAGTCCACACAAAGAAGCAGGAGAAAGTGGTAGAAACAAGGGAGTAGGATACAGACCCGGAACACATCCCTGAGGAAGAAGCAGCATTAGAACTCTCTGATAAGGAATTCAAAAGAATTACATTTAGGTATCTTAAAAGGATTGAGAGACAGACCAAAGAAAACACAGAAAAAAACCCTAGAAGAATTTTGGAAGAAAATACAAGAACAAAATGACAAAATAAATGAAAA
>NW_006921598.1:18774968-18785471 GCF_000298275.1 Orycteropus afer afer
AAGTGCAGCCAGAATGCTCCTTGGAAGTGAGAATGGCCAGACTTTGTCTCACATACTTTGGTCAAGTTGTCAGAAGGGACCATTCCCTGGAGAAGGACATCATGCTTGGTAAAATGGAGGGTCAGCAAAAAAGGGAAAGGTCCTCAACAAGATGGATTTAACCAGTGGCTGGAACAATGGGTTCAGGTGTAGCAAGGATTGTGAGGCAGTCATGGAACTGAGGAATGTTTCATTCTGTTGTACATAGGGTCACTATGAGTCAGAGCTGACTTAATGGAACCTAATAACAACAGTAGAGATGATCTAAAATATATGGGAGGATATGAGTAAATACATACAAATACTATGCCATTTTAACTTGCACATCCATGGCTTTTAGTATTCATGGCAGAGTGGTGGTGGTGGTTCCTGTAACCAATTTCCCAGGGATATCAAGGGACAACTGTGTAACTGTACACTGTACTCTTAGTGTACTTGGGGCTGGTTTTCACTTTTCACCACTTTTTTTAACAACAGTAACAATTCTTTCATAATCTACAGTGTTCTCCAACATAGTAACTAGAAACATATTTCACTGAACATCTATAATGTTCTTTACATACATTATACTATATAATTCTCACAACTGTATTCCAAGTTAGGTGCCGTCATCATAATTTTAGAGCTGAGAAAAAGGTTCAGCATGATTAGGGAGTAACCCACTATTCCATAGTTTGTTAAAGACAAAGACCCTTTTCCTGTCTCTAGTTCTTTCCCATTCACTATATCAGTTAACAATCCACAAGATTGCTTTAAAATTTATGTCTGTGACTTTTAGATAGAATTAACATATCTTGAGTGGGTGTAAATTTTTTTTTTTTTTTTCCCAAATGAGATTATTACTGAGAACATCTAGACCTTTATTGGGGAGGGCTTCTCAGAATTGCTTTGCTGATGCCCAAGAAACAGGCTGTGATCACCACAGGCGAGGAGTACTGTGGTAAGGAAGGAGAGATATTAATGATACCTCAGGTAGTGTCCCAGGCAAAGCTTTAGCAACTGTGCTCCTACTGGGTTCTGTTTCTTCTCCACATTGGGATTTCCTATCACATGAACAGAAGGTAGACAATATTAGTCCTTGGGGTAAACCTTCCTTGATTCAGACTAAGTCTTCAATGCTCCAGCTGCTTCCTCGAGGACCAAGTAATTCAGGCATAGTAAAAGGTTGCCAGGACAAATCTGAATTCTATCTCTATTTCATTTCTGGTCTTGGCAAATTACATAACTTATCTGGGTCTCATTTTTTTTTTTTCTGCAATGAAATTGAAATAGTTTCTGCCTCAAAAGATTTTATGAGGATTAAACAAGATGATCTGTGTCAAATGCATGAATTAGCATTTGCTCCCCTTTCTTCCTGCTGTTCTCTACTGTCATTAATCAGACCACTTCAGGCATTTGCATGCTGGCTATGCCCCTAGATATGGTTATTGTTCATATTTGATTTTACTGAGATACTACCTTCTCTGTTAACCTAAGACAAAACTCCTAAATTTAAAGACTACATACTAGAAAGACATGGTATTTAGTTTTCAAAACACTCACAAACACAGACAATAATACCTACATATATACAGCATCTGAGAGGGTCAATCAGTCAATTGTTTTTCAATAAGTTACCAGCACATATTCATTGTCACCATAAGAAACACAGATTAGAGAACTGTAGAGAAGAAACAAAAGGTCCAAAGCTTATAATTAATGATGACATGAAAGTCCAGTCATTTGTTCATAAATTTATTCTACAAATATGCACTGAGCACCCTCTTTGAGCTAATGACAAGAGGGAAATGAAACAGTCTTCACACCTCTAAAGAGTTAACAATCTAATGGAGATTTTAGTGAGGAGAGCACACGGGTAATTACAATTCAAGACACTCTGCTGAGCTATAGGAGGAGGCAAGTCTGGAGGGTTCACTACTCTTTTAGGGCTTGGGCCAGCTCAAGGTACCTGGCATCTGCAAGCCATCAGGGTGCCCCAGGGGAAAGTAGGGTGGAGGCACTAAAGGGAATGTCTGCCAACTTTACAATTTTGCTTCTGACTGGTTTTATTACTCACGTATGGGAATCTGAGCCTCAGGATCTGGGTGCAAGTTCCATCAGCAATTCTGTAACATGCTGCTACTGCTAGCATAGCCGTCAATGTTCCAAGGAGTATTTGAAAATACAGTGTGAACTTACAAATATGGACCTAAAATGGTGAGGCTGCAGATGAAGTGCAGGTCACAGTACGCATACCTTCATGCCTCACTGAGCACTACCAGGCAGACCTTGGACAAATTATTTGATCTCTTTGAGCTTTGTCTTCCTTTTGTCCTGCATGGGAATAATAAATGTATTTTACAGTTTGTTGTGAGGATTAAGTGATATATTTTTTGAACATCTGTGTAGCTCATATTAAAAACCTAGCTGCTGTTGGGTTAACTGCGACTCATGGCAACCCCATGTGTCTCAGAGTAGAACTGTTCATCATAAGTTTTCCTAATTGTTAATTTTCTTCCCTTTCACCCATCCTCACATGATTTGTCTTAACTTGGATGGAAGTTTGTCAGTGTTCACTAGGGTCAATGACAATTCTCTACTTTTTCCTTCATTGCATACTCTTTATGATTTTGAAAGCCCTCAGGGTTCTCTAGGGTAGACCAGCATTTTGCTTTGTATCACGTGGTGCTCAATAAACTTGGATTAATAATCTGGTGTAATTTTTTTCAGAATTTATAACAATCAAATGGGGTTGTCTTCAATAAGCAATTAAGATCTAAGTGGTTTTAAATTGCTTTTCTCTCCATTGAAAAGTATGCCTCGTAGATGCTATTCATTATTCTTCTGAAAATTTTCACAGCAATGTTGTATAAACCTTACTACTTTTGCTGCAAATGATAAAAAGTATTTTAATAATAAAAATATTACTATTTTTATCTTCAAAAGAAGAGACAAATAAATTTGGGTAGGGAAGAGAAAAGTAAGATTTTCTATGTTGCCAAATCAGTGAGTTCATATTTTTTTGTAGACAGTGACTATTCCATATTCTTTCTTAGAATGAAAAATTGAATTGCTGTAAAAGAAAAATCAGTTTATCTATTTTCTAAACTTAAAATACTATATTTCAGTTATACTGTTCAAGATAGACTGTGTCTATGAATTGATGATTTGTTGTTATGTGCTATAGAGTCAGACCCAACTCATAGCGACCCCTCCTTGGGTTTCCGAGGCAGTGTCACCATGGAAGTAGATTGCCCCATCTTCCTTCTGAGGAGTGACTGGTGGGTTTGAACTGCCATCCTTCTGGTTAGCAGTCAAATGCCTTAGGTACTACATTACCAGAGCTCCTAGAAAGAGACAGTCGATCTACCTTGTGGAGAGGAGCTGGTGGCTTTGAATCGCCAGCCTTGAGCTTGGCAAGTGACTGCCTAAGGCCCAAGGCCATCCCCTGGGCCAGTGTTGATGATTTAGATGATGTTTCATCTGTAGATTATTTTATTACTTTTTAAGGTTCTTTTTTCTTTCTTCAAATTATGATGATGCTACTCTAAAATTTCTTTTGGTCTTGGCAAAAATATCCTCAAATTTAAAGTAGCAATCTGAGTTCATACTAGGCAATTTTAGTATTTTAGTCTCTAAAGTCAAAATATGTCATGGGACAAACAAATGGAATAATGATTTGATGGCTTCGTTGGTCGCAGCACTGCTCAGTAAATAGCTGTTAACTAGTCTCTGTTTGTTACCCCAGTCATGGAATTTGGAGGAATATATTAGGTCATTAGGCCCTGGAAAAGCAAAATCAGACAACACCTTCCCTTGTTTACAGATCAGAAGTGCTGACCATTGCCTGCTTCCTCCTATTACAGTTTGGTCCTACCCTCTTTCAACAAGTCTACTGAGCTGTAACCCAGCACCTCTCTGACAAAGGCCTCACATTCCTCACTGTCCTATAGATATTAGGATTGCAGTTACCTTTAGTTATTTATTTTTGGCTTGGGATATTTTGCTGCTAGGGAAGAATGTTAGAAAGACAATACTGACCACATGAGTTTCCAAAATCCTGTGAAATCTGGTTCTAAATCAGTTTGGCACATTCAAACTATTTCTTGTACTCTTTCCATTTCTCCTGATTTCACTGAAATCGAATCATGGATTGAGAGACTGGTTGGAAATATCCAGAAAGGTGATGTTTCATAAGCAGCATTTTGCTCCTTGTATTTTAGGATGGATGGAGATAAAGAAAGGATATAATACCTCAACTTGAGGGAAATGTGTTTCAACTGTTGAAATATATTAAGCACTACATGTCTATGTGTAAGGCAGACATGGTTTCTGCCCTCATGGAGCTTCCATTTCAGCAGCATCTTTACTGTGGACCATGGGACAGCAGCCTCTTCAGCCCTTCCACAGGCTTAGCAGTGAGCGTGGGGCATCTAGGTGCCACTGGCAGGACTAAACCATATCAGTATGGAGAAAGATTGGGAAAATAAGAATAATAGAAGTAGAGAGAAGACGGGGATAAAGAACAAAAAGTAATGTATGATTCATGGATAGAGGCAGAGACTGAGAGGGAGGTACCAGCAATTGTGTTGGGAGCACACAATGACCCAGACCACCTACCCCTGCAGTATTTATTGTCCATTGTTACAAAATTTTACACCGTTTAAGAGGTTAAGAACTTGTTCCCACTTAGTATGTCAGGGAGCGGATATTATCAGTCTTGGCCAGTTACCCACAGTAAGGCTCAGCCGAGTTGCTGAGAGAAAGCAGAATTTCTAACTGCCAGTCTAGACTGTACTTTCCCCTTTTATGGCTCATTATAAAAACATTTGAGCTGACCTGTAAGTTGGTAAGTGCCAACTGAAGTCAACTTACTTGAGAGGAAAATTATTTATGAATACAATTTGGCTGCAAGATCTCTTTAGTATTTCTGCTACCCTGAATCAAGAACTGAAATTAGCAGGACCAAAACTGCATTTTTTCACCTCTGTGGAAAAGATATTTCGTAGCTTCATTGAATCACAATAGATAATTGTCCTCATCCAAATAGCTATTGTTTAACCTTTTCCTAATCCTACACTATCTTTTTTGCCTAACTGATCTTCCCATTAAAAGATCTCTTAACAAATTCTCCCCTTTCTTCCAAAAGCCTCTTCTGGCCTGTCTGGGTTATGTATTGACCCATTTATTTTGCGTGTAGGTGGTTTTTGTGACTCCTCTTGGCTCAGACATATAATGGCTGAGTCTAACTTTTCAGCTCTAAGCATAATGGAAATCTTTACCAAAATGCATATGCACCTGTTCCATTCCAAAGTCCTCCTGAGTTTACATATCTGTGGTTATTTAGCTCAGTAGATTGGATTGTGCTATGAGGCCTAGGTTATGGTTTTGATGCTTGTGTGCCAGTAGCACACATGTCCCACAGATCAGGCTATCCTCTGGACTCAGAGAGGTGCCTTGCATGTGGATGGCCATGGTCCTGAAGGGCCAGACGAGAGAATGAACGTGGATCTGAATAAACCTTATAAACAACTCAATTATAGGCTTTCTTGAGTGGTGTCTCAATAGCAACTTGTTTGCATATGAAAGTGAAATGCATAAATATGTGGTGGATGCATCTGCAAGTTTTTAAAGTGAGAACTTGACAGGTTTGGGCTAGTCCCAGAAAGCAGACTAAGCAAAATTACCATGGTGCCAGTACATGGGGTGGAGTTTCCATAAGAGTTAGGCCACTGCTGCTCAATTTCCTGCCTCTTCAGCCATGGAAAAAAACAGAATCTGCAGTTTTCTTCATAAACCATTGTATAAAGACTCTGCATTCAGTGGTGATCAGGCCCAAAGAACTTTGCAGAAGGGTCCTCTCTGGCCTTGGAGAAAGCAATTTTTTCATTAACATCATGAATTAAGTAAATACCTTGTGGCCAGTTACCCCATGGAAAGAAAGGAAACAAATGGGAACATTCTTCCCCTTTAGGGGGGTAGGGGTAAGGGCTTCAAAACATGTGAGAAAGACACAAATAAGCCAGCAATGGAAACATGAGGGAATATACTTAGTTATAATTGGACACAAATACCCAAATAGCCTCACCAAGGGGCAGCTGCATGCAAGTGACTCTTGAGCAGAGTTTTGAAGGTGGAGTGAAAGGTACCCAATAAAGGATAATAAGAAGGATATTTATATAGGGAGGTAAAACACAAGTCACGTTTACTGAATGGGTTGCTCAATTAGATTACGAAGTGTGAACTATGGAAAATAATAGCAAGTTTACTTTCAGCAGTGAGATTGTCAGTCCTATCTCAAAAATCAACCAAATGAAAATCACTCTTAAACTTAAAACCCTTTGTAGCTAGTGTCCTAACCTCCTCCTTAAGGCTTTTCACAAACATTGCAATCTTTCCCTTCCTGGCATGGTAGCATTGTACCTCTCTGCCTTACATGGCCATGTGACTTGCTTTGGATGGTGAAATAAGAAAGAAGTGGCAAATATTGCTTCTAGTGAAAGTATTTAATTGCCAGTGTGAGACACAATACTTCTCTATTCTCCTTCTCTCGACAGCTATAAACTCATGTGTTGAGAAGGAACCTCCACTGGCTTGGGCCCCTGAGTGACTCCAGTGTCCAGAGTCTCTTTGATGACCTGCATTAGACATGTAGCATGATGAAAAATAAACTTTTGTTGTGTTAAGCCACTGAAAATTTCGGGTGGTTTGTTCCTGCAGCTTAACCTAGTCCATGCAAAAATTCTCACATCATCTATGCCTGGCCTTTCATTCACTCTTCAACTCCCTACACTCTGATTTCTCATGCTAATAAATTTTTTGTAGCCAACGTTCCAGAGTTGCCATATACAATATGGCTTTCAGACTTCATTTTACTGAGCCCCTTTGCAGCATTTATCACTTTAGCCACTTCATTTTTCTCAAAATTTCTCCAATCTTGATTTCCATGACATCACTTTTTTTGACTCACCTTCTAGATTACTGATATGTCTTAAGTATAAAACCCAAATAAACTCAATCTCATCTAACCAAAAAATCAAACCAAACTCAGTTCCATCCAGTTGATTACGACTCATAGCCCCCTCCTTGGGCTTCTGAGGCAGTATCTCTATGGAAGTAAATTGCCCAGTCTTCCTTCAGAGGAGTGGGTGGTGGGTTTGAACCTCCAGCCTTCCGGTTAGCAGTCAAATGCCTTAGGCACTATGCCGCCAGAACTCCCAATCTTATCTATTCTCTGCTTCTCAACTGATAGATTGTAATTAATATACAGAAGACTCCAAAATATGCACCTCCATCCATCTCTGGTAAGTGCTGCACAGCATGTTGTTAGTAGGTGCCTTCAAGTTGATTACGGCTCATTGCAACCCAACAGAAAATAGTAGAACTGCCCTATAGTGTTTCTAAGGTTGTAATCTTTATGAGAGTAGATTGCCAAATCTTCCTGTGGAGTGGTTGATGGATTCCAACTACTAACTTTTTGTTCACACTCAAATGCTTAACCATTGCCCTACCAGTACCCCTTTTACAACATAAACTTATATAAATGTCATTCAAAAGCAGCATGACCACAACTGACTTTAATCTCTTCTCCTAGACCTGATCTTTCTTAAGTCACAACATCATTAATTGAGAGTCTTATTTGATTTATCTTTCTCCCTCACCAACAGCCCCAATCCAATTTGTGACCAGATACTTTCAATTCTGTTTTCAAATATTTTCTTTTCATATCCTCCTTCCAAAACTGTCCTTCCTGTCATTGTTATTATAATCTACCAGTTGCTGTTGAGTCAATTCAATGTAGAACCAGAAACACAGAGTTTTCACTGACTGATTTTTCAGAAGCTAATGACCAGGCCTTTCTTTTAAAGTGCCTCTGGGTGGACTTGAACCTCTAACATTTTGGTTAGAAGCCAAATATGTTAACCATTTGAACTACCCAAGAGCTCCCTTTTATAATCTAAATCCTTATTATTTATCTACCAGGTTCTTCTAATAGCTTCCTGATTGGTCTTCCTACATCAATCCGTTTTAATGGAACTTTTGTAGAAATCATTCTAAAATACAAAATTTATGTTTCTGCTTTCTTACTTAAAATATTTTGTGGCACCTTATGTAACAAAGGAACTCTCGTGGTACAGTGCATAAGGCATTTGGCTGCTAACCAGAAGGCCGGTGGTTCAAACCCACCAGCTGCTCCATGGGAGCAAGATGAGACAATCAACTTCTGTAAAGATTACAGCCTTGGAAACCAATGGGGTTTACTATGAGTTGGAAGTGACTTGATGGCAGTGACTTTTTTTTTTTTTTTTGGTATTACATAACAACAACATTACATTAGTGTTAAAACCCAAACTCTTTATAAAGTTCTTCATGAACTGTCCTTTATCTAACAGCCTGGTCTTATTGCTTACCATATGTACCTTACACTCAAACAATGTTCTTTCTCATCCCTGTGGTTTTGTACATGCTGCTCCCTGGGCACAGACTTTATTTACTTAGCTAGTGCCTAGTTTTTATTTATCAGTCAACTTAAGTATTAACTTTCTTAGAAAGCCTTCTGAACTCATGAAATCTCAGTGTTAAGAGATCTTGTCTCCATGATCCGATAGCAATTAATAACACTGACAGCCATTAACTACCAGTTGTTGTTGTTATGTGCCCTCGAGTCAGACCCGACTCATAGTGACCCCTCCTTGGGTTGCTGAGGCAGTATCACTACGAAAGTAGATTGCCCCCATCTTCCTTCCGAGGAGTGGCTGGTGGCTTTGAACCGCCAGCCTTCTGGTTAGCAGTCAAGTGCCTTAGGCACTATGTTACCAGAGCTTCCAACTACCAGTTACACCTACTAAACTATGAATTACTCAACACTGTCAACTAATCTTTCATCCCTCTGTTCCTCACATCTAGCAAATGCCTGCCATGCATGACATATGCAATAAAAATTTGATAAGTGATTGAACAGCTGATGGTTCTGGAAAGCCATGATTACGAGTTTTATTTCTCACTGAAGGACTTTTGAGAGGCTTTATAGCATTTAAGAAGTTGATTCCACAACACCCAACAACAACAACAACATAGCATCTAAGAGGTTGATGATATGCAGATGATATTGGCTGAGGATAAATAGAATGGAAGGAAGCAGACATTTGACACGCTTCAGTGATGTGTATAAAGCCTGTTGCTGATGGTAAGAATGGGGAGGAAATGAGGAGTTGTAGAACTCTGATTTTTGATTCCTCAGAATTTACCATTTTACAGTTCTCATGGCAACTCATGTCTACTATGTTTAATGTTTTTATAAAGGATCAAAGGCAAAGTAATCAAATACTTTATAAATTCAATAGCAGAAAAGCTAACGTATTTGAAGAAGTAGTTATACCTTAAATTTTTATGTTAACAGTCTGCCATATTTTTTTTTACATTAATATGGCCTTTATTTTGTCATCTGTGAAGTAATTGCAGATACTTAGCATATATCTAATATGCCTTTTGTTTTCTTTCTTTCTTTTTTTTTTGCTGGAAAATCTAACCACTTTTCTTCTTATTATTCTTTCTATCAAATGCTCTAAATTGCTTTCTTTTACTTCGTATTTTTTTTCTTTTTGGCCTCACTGCAGTGCCTAGAGACCTTGGAAATAGAGAAAAGGTGATTAAAACTGGATGAGTCTTACCAGAACCAAGCGAATGAGGAATAAACCTCCCAGTACTGGTTGGGCTCTTAAATCCTATGGCTTTCCAATTCTTCTAAGACTGGGAGCTCCCTTATCTTTAGTGAATGCTGGGCAAATTTCAAATGTCACATCACAGATAAATCACTCCCCTTGTCACCAGGAAAGACAAAGTGGGAGAGAAAAGGAAAGATGTCTTCTTATATCTGTAATCTGGCACTGTCAGGCATTTGGAACTTGCCTCCCAGGCTCTGTCTGGCCTTGGCTTGCAGAAAGCAGGGTTGCTGTGTAGCACAAGGAGGTGCAAAAACAAACATGGGCACAAAACCAAATATTTGACTGCAAGAAACTTTCTCTGAAAGTTATAAAAGTGAAATTCTACTTCCAGCTGTCACTTTATGCAAGGATACAGTTGAACTCAAGAGACTGTACAAACTAAGTAAAGAAAGAAATTATCCATTAGAGTACCTACACAAGTTGCAGAAGTTGCCTGGGCTTTCTACTGATAGATTACTTGTGATTTCTTTGTCTACTTCTCCACTCAATTACTCACTCACTTACTCACTCACCAGCCTTCACGTACGTATCTGAAGATGTGCGGTTGCTGTTGTTAAGCTAAACTGGAAAGCTGCTTGTGCTTTTCTCCCTATGGCAGATGGAACTTTGTCCACTGGTCTTTTATTTTTTAAAGTACAAATTGCTCTTTGTGGTGGCACCTTCTTACTCTTATGGGCTGTACAAAGAACTATTGTTGTTGTTGTTGTTATGTGCCGTCGAGTCGGCCCCGACTCATAGCGACCCCTCCTTGGGTTTCCGA
>NW_006921598.1:18786676-18817679 GCF_000298275.1 Orycteropus afer afer
GCTACCAGAGCTCCTAGACCTCCTTTAGTAGGTGTTTATTAAAAATATTTGGTTAATAGGCTGTGTTTAGACAGATGTGCTTCCACCATTGTTTGCTAGACATTGACATTCATTATGCACAGTTCTTCATCATATCATTCTGTTCTATTCATACCTCATTGATTCAGCATTCATAAGCTGATTAGATCACACATCAGCATCCATGTTTATACGAGACCATTCTCAGGCCAAATTTTGTCACCTCACAGCTCCTAGTGGTCTTTCCAGTGGTCTGTTTCATCCCTTTTCAAGATCAATAGAAGCTCAGAAGCATGTAGTAGAGACACAGAAAGAGATTCAGTCACATTTTGCACCTTCCCCCATCCTATAACCATTTTTCACTTTTAACATGGCAGTTACTGCCTGAAACCCATCTGGATGTTTTGTTGGTTTTCAGGGGAGTAGGGCAGCAGGGATTTATTTTCAATCATTATTTAAATATAAGAACCCAAGTGTTGCCCTCTATCATCTAGCTATAATAAGATCCTATTTGAAACCCAGTATCTCTCAAACTGACTGCATTTATTAGACTTTGATTATTTCTGACTGCAAGAACTCTTGAAGCACAGACTTCACTTATTACTGCTCTTGGAGAAACACTTCCACATGTGGGCTTAGGAGCCATGCACTAGAAGGAAAATAGGCTAATCTGGTCATAAACCATGGAGCCCTCCTAAAACTGTGTAAACACTAGCAGAGGTATTTCTCAAAGTTACTGCCAGAGGGAGTGCAACATTTTTGTGAAGTATTTGAACATTCATTCAAATTCAAAGCCTTCATTCAGCCTTAGGAATTCATACTGAGCAGTATGTCTCATCCCGTGCCAGCCGGCACACAAAGTAATATCTGCAAAATTAAATATTTTTGCTAATGGTGCTATTCCTTAGCTATCCAAAAATATTTTCTAATAAAGGAAAATGTCAAATCATGTCAAGAGTAATATTTTATGCCATTCAGGCATTAAAATCTTAAGCTGTATAATGAAACTCACAAAATCTCAGCATGACTTTTCATCATTCCAATTTAGTCAATCATATTGTGCAATGACCAAAAGCCACCCTTGCCCTTTATTTATAGGTAATATGTAGCAGGTGATAATTTTACAGGCTCTCTCATTTTATTTCAAATTTTGTCTGCAAGTATTAAGCTTATTTTTAAAAATCTTTCAGGAAGAATCTATCAGATATCCTTGTGATGTCAGTACACTATAAGAAGGAGGAATATAGTTATATTTTCATCACAGAAAATTATTGTATATAACTTCGCATTCGTGAGTCAGAGATGTCCTTAATGAGGTGCTTGAATTGTTGGGAAAAGAAAAAGAAAGAAAGAAAATAAATATCTTCAGTGTTTATAAGGAAAGATACCCATTTTGAACAAAGAGGAGAAAAATCTAGGCTAATGGGGGATTATAGAAAAAAACAATAGCCAGTAATATTTATTATGCACTTACTCTTGCCAAGCATTGTGCTAAGTGTTCTTTTGACTTGGCATTATCTCATCTTCCAAAGAATCCTATGAAATAGGTGCTATTATCAGTTCCATTTTATAGTTGCAAAACCAGAGACACAGAGAAATTTAAGTAATTAAGAATTACTGGCAAAATGTGGGGGCAAGAGGAATAAATTTTATTTTGTTTTCAGAACATAACATTTCTCTATCTTGAGATTTTCATTGGCTTATGAAAAAAATTAATAGTTGCTACCCATTTAGATATTCTTTATATATATATATATATAATTTGGGAGCTCTGGTAGCATAGTGCCTAAGGCACTTGACTGCTAACCAGAAAGCTGGCAGTTCAAACCCACCAGCCACTCCTCGGAAGGAAGATGGGGCAATCTACTTCCGTAGTGATACTGCCTCAGAAACCCAAGGAGGGGTCGCTATGAGTCGGGTCTGACTCGACAGCACATAACAACAACAACAACAACATATATATAATTATTATGGCTTGCAAATTTTATTGAAGTACTCTAGGACTGTTGTTGTTGTTGTTGTTGTTATGTGTCCTCAAGTCGGACCAGACTCATAGAGACCCCTCCTTGGGTTTTCGAGGAGGTATCACTCCAGAAGTAGATTGCCCAACCTTCCTTTCAAGGAGTGTCTTGTGGGTTTGAACCGCCAGCCTTCTGGTTAGCAGTCAAGTGCCAGTAAAGTGCCTTAGGCGCTACGCTACTAGAGACTAGAGTTGTCATACTGTGTGCCACTGTCAGGGAGTCTCTAAGGTCAAAACTATTTTGATAACAGAGACGTTATTGGCTGTTCTCACTATATTGACATTCGCACTGATGAAACATATGCAATAGTCACTAAATTGCTGCTACTTTAGTACAAATCAAGGTAATGGTAGCTTCTACTACCCTGAGACCAGAAAAACTAAATGGTGCCTGGCTATCACTACTGAACACTCTGATCATGATCACAATAGAAGGTCCTGGACAGAGTGGCAGAAAACAAAACATAGAAGAAAATTCAAAATCATAAAAAAGACCAGAATTAGTAGAATGATTGCTCAAACCCCCAAGACTGGCCATTAGACACTATTCAGGCCTGGAACAGACTCCTCCTTCCCACCCTCATAAACATTCAGCCAAACAATAGATAGGCTATAAAGTGAATAATAACACCAAGGAGGAATATACTCCTCTGTACAATCAAATATAGGAGATCAAAAGGGCAGCATTTGCCCAGTAACAAAGCTTGGAAGGGAGGAAGAGTGAAGGAATGGGAATGATGAAGCGGGGGGTGGGAGGTGGAGTGAGAAGAGTGCTAGTTACACTGAGGGAATTGTAACCAACATCAGGAAACACAATGTAGAAATTGTTGAATGGAAAACTAATTTGCTCTGTAAACTTCACCCAAACCACAATAAAAAGTAAAAAAAAAAAAAAAATCAAGGTACTGGTTCCAAAATATTAGCAGTTATCCAATAGTTCTCACCACTACATACAGTTTTTTCCCCCACGTGTTTCAGTTAAAATGTCTCTGCTGAAACAGTTCAAATTATTAAATTTATTAAGTCTTAACTTTGAATATACATCTTTTTAATAATCTGTGGGAAGCACACATAAAACACTTCCACCGCATACCAAATGTGGAGGTTATCTCAAGGAAAAACATTTATGCAATTATTTGGTTATGAGCCAAATTAGCCATTTTTTCCATGTAATACCATTTTCATTAAATTGTAAGAATACCTAACAAACTAGCTTATTTAGACTTGGGTACATATTTTCTCAAAAATGAATAGAGTCAGCTTATCTGTTCAAGGAAAATGCTGATGGGTACTGTGAGTCAGCTCTGACTCATAGCAACCCTGTGTACTATAGAACGAAACACTGCCCAGTCCAGCACCATCCTCACAATCATTTCTGTGCTTGATTCCATTACTGCAGCCACTGTGTCAGTACGTCTTACTGAATATCTTCCTCTTTTTCACTGACCCTATACTTTTCTGAGGTTGATGTTTTTCTTCAGTGACTTCTCCCTTTCGATAACATGTCCAAATAGATGAGATGATGTCTCATCATTCTCGCTTCTAAGAAACATTCTGGCTGTACTTTTTCCAAGACAGATTTCTTCATTCTTTTGTAAGTCCCTGGTATAGTCAATATTCTTCTACAATATCATATTTCAAATGCACCGATTCTTGTTCAGTCTTCCTTATTCATTATCCAGATTTCACATTCATTTGAGCTGATTGAAAATACCATGGTTTGGGTAAGGTGCATCTTTGCTTTTTCACACTTTAAAGAGCTCTTTTGCTTTCTTGACTGCTGTTTCCATGGGCATTGATTGTGGATCCAAGTAAAATGAAATCCTCAAGAACCTCAAGGAAAATAACTGACAATATTTGTTGTCTGTAAAATTCAAGTTTCAAAGGAAAGGCAGAAATTTCATAAAATTTGAAACTACCACCATGATACTGGAAATCTTCCTAATATTTTAACACTTTTCTATGAGATAGGCGGTGATATTGGCACACTTGACTTTTGGATATTATAACAAGTGTACATGACCAATACATGTTCTTATGAAATGATGGGGAAAATTTTCATTCCAATTGCAAGATACACCGATAGATTTTAATGTAAGAGAGGATGAAAAGTTCATTGGTAAGGTTTCAGATTCTACTTTGCAACTATGTTTAATCAACTGCTACTTGTCAAGTTTGGGAATAGTGTTAAGGAAGATACCCATAATTATGTGAAAAAGCAATTGGAATACTTTTTTCATTTCTATCTACATATCTGTGTCAGACTATGTTTTCTTCATACCCCAATAGACTGGATGTAGATTCAGATATGAGACTCTAGTTCTTCTCTAGGAGATTATAAAAAATCTGAAATGATGCCATTCTTCTTGCTCAATTTCTTTTGTTTAGAAAAATAGTTATTTTTCATAAAAATGTGTTACTTGTACTAACATATAATGGATTCGTTACTATTATAAATAAAAAGTAAACATTTTAAGCATCTTCATTTTAATTTCTAGTACATTAAACATCAATAGATAATCCACATAAACAAAAGAAGTCTAGAATCTCAAAATTTTAAAGAGTGTAAAAGGACCTGGAGACGAAAAACTCCATGGACCTCTGCTCTCTGAGAAACAACGCCCCACAAGGAAGGCAGAAGAGTTTTATTTGCTCCCAGAGACTGTTAGTGGGAAGACATTCATGTGGGACGTCAATGAAATGAAGGTAATAACATGCCACAACAGCGGATCAGGGCCAGCCAGCAAAATGGATTAGATTGTCTATGTTTTATTTTAGTTTAGTAAGGAAATTTTTCCTAAAGTGATTTTTAAAGCAATAGTACTAGCTTGTTCTTTCTCTAAAGACATTTTGTTTTTATAAAATTACAGCCTGGAAAACACACTATGTGTTTAGTCTGAGTAGGTAGCCTGAGTTGTTTTTTAAATACCAGATCTTGGATTTGTGACTGTTCCTCAAAAATACCTACAAGACACTGGCAATTAAATTTATGTATCATTTTGATTATTTATACTTTAGCTAATCAAAGGAGGTAAATCGTGGTCTGTAGCCCAACACTTCCCATCAGCATTTCATCAGCCAGCTCTTTAGAGTCCCTCAGTTATGGTGCTGGACACAACACATAATCTTCCCATTAAACAGTCTGGAAGGAACCATCATCTGCTCCTATTTCAACACAACATTTGCCATTTCTGGGATTGAATGTTCCTGCCTTGCAAACACGCCCTCTGAAGGCGTGCGTGTAAAGCAGGCATGTTTAGTCTCAACCATTTTCACATTTCTCCTTCCGTTTACTTATAACATTGTTGATCACTTAGAGTTTAGGTTTCATTCATCTGTCCTCTCAGAGTACTACAGCACTGGACATAAAAATAATACTGCACCAAATCGGGCCAGTGATTGATGCCACCCTATGAGAGCTTTGCAAATTTTGTGTCTGGTTACTGAATAGGTGGTTTCTTTCTCTTTCACAGTTGTCCCTGACCCAACTGATTTGATTTCTCTCCATGTGATGAGTAAGTATTTAATTCAGTATTGCTGAACAAAGTAACTGGATAACTTCCAACTTGTCTCAGAGGATAGTCTCAGTGACTGGGATCTGTATATTAGTTGAGGGCGTAATGAAATTTTTATTTAATTAAAATTAAATAAAGATACCTTTAAGATATCTTTCCACATTTGCCATTCAGTTGCTTACAGATTTATTCTGCTCATTAAATGAAAGATTGTTGTTTTGTTGTTGTTTGTTATAATTGAGTCAATTCCAATTCATGGCAATCCTACACGTGTATCAGAGTAGACCTGCTCCATAGGGCTTTTAAGGCTGTGACCTTTAGAAACAGATCACCGGGCCTGTCTTCCCAGGTTCCCCTGGACAGGTTTGAACTGCAAACCTTTCAGCTAGTAGTGGAGTGCTTAACTGTTCATGCCACTCAAAGACTCCTAAATGAAAAACTGCCTGTAAGTAATGCTGACAGACGGGAGCATATAAAGCAATTGGTAATTGGTCTCAGACTCTTCATCTGAAAGGGCAAAGTAGTGAAGCTCAGCTTCCAGATATTCATTGCAAGAGAGTCAATGAATATCCACCTCATGTTATGCCACATAATAATCTTAAATATCTTCTTGTCATATTTAAAAATGAAAAAAAATGCACTGTATTTTGAAGTAGATTCTACAGAAATACTTGGTTATATTGCAGAAATTCTCTGTATAACTGGGGACAATTACTGTGTTTGGGGAATTCCAAGTTAAGTTGTTATGGGTTGAGTTGTGCTCCCCTCTCCCCCGCAAAAAATGTTATGTTGAAATTCTAACTATCGCTGCTTCTAGAGGAGAGGGCATTGACACAGACCAAGAGGTCAGGGCAGCCACCATGGTGAATAGCAGCTCAAAGCTATTCATGGGCTCTTAGGCCCTCTGCAGCACAGAGGGCAGATCAAGCTACAGAGGATTATTACGAAACTTTTCAATCTAATGGAACTGTCCCTGCTGGGTTTTGGACTTGCTTGGGACCTGTGACTACTTTTTTCCCTTCAATTTCTCCTTTTGGAGTGAGAATGTCTATATAGCCCTTGCCTGCCCACCATTGTATTTTGGAAGCAGGTAACTTGTTTTCTAGATTTCACAGGTCCATGAACATGGAAGAGTTTTGCTTCAGGATAGACCATACTCACAGCCTCATCCATACCTGATTTAGATAGTTTAGAAGATGAGATGTAAGACTTTTGAGTGAATTATATTTAGATAAGATTTGAGACTTACAGTTGCTGCAGGAATGAGTTAAGATTTTGGGGGATGTTGGGATGGGGTGACTGTTTATAAATTTGGGGGGACTAGGGGGAACTGTTATGGGTTGATTTGTATCTTCCCAAAAAGACATGTTGATGTTCTAACCCTGGAAGCTCAGAATGCAACATTATTTGGAATTAGGGTTCTTGTAGATGTAATTAGTTAACAAGAGGTCATTAGGGTGGGCCCTGATCTTTTTAAGATTGATAACCTTATAATAACAGGAGAAGAGACACAGAGATGTGAAGATGGAGGCAAATTGGAGTTATGCTGCTACAAGCAAGGAATACCTTGGACCACAAGAAGCTAAAATGGATATGAAAAAATTCCTCTTCTAGAGCCCTCAGAGAGCACATGGCCCTGCCAACATCTTGAGTTCAAAACAATGAGGGAATAAATTTTTGCTTTTTTAAGTTACCCAGTTTGTGGTACTTTGTTATGGCAGCCCAAGGAAACTAATGCACAAGCCAAGAAATAATTTAAGTTTATGAAAGGGGTCAAATTACACACTTAAGTAAAATTAGTGGTTTTTATCTTTCTGCAGAACTTTCTCATTAATAACAGTGAAACCTTCCTTACTGTACTGAAACAATATTTTCATCTTACTGGCAAGTCTGATCAGTTAGGAGTGGTTGGCTCTCTGAAGCTCTGTGTTAAGGGTTCTGAGGATGAATCTGGATTAGAATAAAAGAATGACATAATTGACTGATAATTGTATTTAACTTTCCCTACAGTTTGTGTTGAGCATGTATTTTATACATGAGCTAACAGTGCAAAGAAGTTAAATAACTTGCCAGAGATACACGATAGAGCTGGGATTTAAGTACTAAGTCCCTCTGAGGGACTATTAGTCATTGTGATAACGTACACAAACCATTATTTCTCATTTCTAAAATGGTTTGGATTATACTGCTTTCTAAACCCCTTTCTAGTTCTAATACTCATCCTGAGTAGCCCATTCAAACACCTCACACCCTGGCAATCTTGGCCTCCTTTCAACCCCTTGAAGATTTATTATCATTTGGCATTAATTCAGTTCTGGTCTGGGAACTGTACTGCTGATTGTCCTTTTATGTGTTTAGGTCCTGTTTCTCCAAATACATGGGAAATACTTTGGGAGGAGAGATGCTTCTACATCCTCCATAGTGACTAGCATAGTACCTTGCACATGGTAGATGGTTGATAAATACTGACTTATTGTTTGAAATGACCCAGGCCACCAGTCTGTATTATAATGTAATAGGCTGAATCTATTATTTGCCACAGACTGAGGAGCAATAGGGTGATTGTTTCTGAGTCAGCACTACCCCTGTATATTTGAGTTAGTGATCTAGAATTGAGAGTGCTCTCTCCCCACAGCCATTGCTCCCTGCCCTTCTGACCGTTATGAATGCCTGTTTATCTTCTTTCCTTCATCAACAGCAGCTGTTTATTTACCAGCCTGACTTAAGACATTCCGTATATATACTCAATAAAGGCTTTCTTTCACTATTATTTTTCTGTGGAGGGTAAATACTGTCTTGTTTTTCCAGTTCTCCTCCTAAGTGTGATGATTTAGATGTTCCTGCTGTTAACTGGCAGCTTTTCCATTTCCTTCTAGCATCCAGTGCCTCAGACTTCTCCATAGAAGCCACTAATGAGCTTCTTGCCTTTCAGGCTCCTGGTTCATTAATAACATAGAATTTCAGCAGTGCCTAAAGCTGGGACCTTATCTTTTCCCTCCATTAAGAAAACAAACAAACAAAGAAAAAACTGTTACTTGCTGCAGTCACTGATTCAACCATGTCTGCTTTAAGATGCTAAGCAGAGAATTTATGTAAGAAGCTTGGACATAGACTTCCAGGTGGGCTGAAAGCTTACATATTTGACCTCAACTTCCCAAATGAGTGAGCCCTCTCAATTTTTATTTATTTTTTCTCTCTTTCTTCATGTCCAGTCTTTTCCAACTATACTTCATGCTTCTAAGTGTGCTTCTTCCTTCTTCCTAATTAATATTGACTGAGTTCCCAAGTATATAGGGAACAATTCTAAGGACTGTGTGGATGGAACATAGAAATGCAAGCATTCCTGTCCCATCCCTTCTGCTTGACTTCTGGCTCTAAATGATGCCATTCATTCTGCCTGCCTGCTGGCCCCTTACACAACTTTCTCTCATTCAGACGGTGCCAGAAGAGCATCAATGCCCTTTTGTCTGGCTTCCCTTATAGGCTTGCAACAGCACAGAGCACAACAGAACTGTCAGCAGCACAAATGCCATTCCTGTCAAACCTGCTCTTCCTCGTGTCCTCTTATGAACCAGCAATCTTTGCAGCTGTGTCTTCCTAGAGTGGATTTCTGAATATAAGGCCTGACATCCTTCCTCTCATGTTCTGCCATGGTTTTGTTGGAATGGCTAGGTCGACAGAGACCAATGTCCACACCTGTCAGGGGATAACTCAGCTGGTTGGTCCCTTCACCTTTAGGTTCTCAAACCTCATACCTCAGAGCAGAATGTGCCATAGTTTTACTTTCCTTTAACGTCTTTTTTTTCTTCTGTGTCCGTGCTTAAGAATTCTTTATCTCAAAAACACACAGAGATATTTGCAAAGGAAAAATAAATATGTTTCTGACTTCTCCAAACATGCATAGATAGTCACTCCCATGTTCATAAACACATGTCGAGTTGGCCTCAGAGATCTTGCCCAGACATAGATGAGGTTTTATATTTTGTAATGTGAAAAAGTCTAAGTTTCTTCTCTTAAGAAATTCACATTCAAGTCCAAAGTGTATGAAGACGTACAGATTAGAGTGATCTGTTCTTAGAGGCTGTGAGATCACAGGAAGATTTCCCAGCACTTCGGGCCATTTCCTCATCTTGTCAGCTTAGGGGGGTTAGAAGCGGTAGCTCTTCATGTCATTACATTCATTATGCAGGGTGGAAGTATTTTCAGGTTGTTTTTAAAAAGACAGAAAATTAGAGATTAAAATTCTTTTATGTTTGTGAGGTACTCATCACTGCTCCACTTACAGGGTTATAGATATTTTTTCTTCTGAATGTTCCTTTTCTGAACTTTGAATCCACTAATGGGAATTGTCTTTTATAGGAGAATTCAGGCAGTAAATGTTTTTTCATTTCTTTTTTACTTTCTTATTAGTGAAGTATGTTTAGGATTTATTTTCTAAAAAATCACAGAAAATTCTTCCCATTTTGCTGAATACAATAATCTTAAAAAAAAAAAAAAAAAATTAGGCCTTTTTGTGTTTTCCTTTACCATATTTCTTGTTGTTAGTTGCTGTCCAGTCCTTTCTCACTCATGGTGGGCCCTGAAAGTGGAGAGGAGAACGGCCCTATAAGGTTTTCAATGTTGTGACTTTTCAGAAGCAGATGACCAGAACTGTCTTCCAAGGCATCTCTGGGTGGGTTCAAACCACCAATTTTTCAACTAGTAGTCAGGCACTTAACAGTTTGCACTACCCAGGGACTTTATCACATAGTTTTCAAAATTTAATAGCACAAATATGACAGCTTACTTTACCTTTTAGTTATAACCTATTACAAAGAGAAAAGACATTTGTCCCCCAATGCCTTTCCCCTCCCCAAACTTTTGTGAATTTGTTTCTAGGATCCCTGGTGCCTTCAACTCCATTTCCAACTTGGTTTCAGCTACTTCTGTTAAGTAGCTGTTGAGAATTTATTCATTGTTTAGTATCTGTTGAGAAATTACTATGTTTCAGACTTGTACCAGGGATAAAAAATATAAGTAAGAAAAAAACTTCTGCCCCAATTAAACTCTGGTTTTGGGATAAAGGGGTAGCGTTTATGGGGAGAAAAGTCAAGGGCATATTTAGTTACAATATAATAGGACTAAGTCTCTAAGAGGAAGGAGCATATGAAGAAGTTTCCAATTCTGCTCTTAAGAAATGTTTAACATAGGGCATTCTAGTTGGTTTTAAAGACTGTCTAACTCTGTAACACACCCCAGGTAAGAGAAGGGCATTCTGAACAGGAAAGATAACTGTATTCAAATGCTTACTCATCACAAAAAGGCCAGGCTGGTTTGAAGACAGTAGAGGTATGGTAAGGCTGGAGTGTACAACAAATGACTACAGAGTTAAGCTATTGACAAGCTTCCCATTGACACTTAGATAATGATTATCCCATCTTATTGATTGTATAGGTACAGCCTAATGATTGGTAAGAATTGATATATCCACTGCCCTGTTTTTGTCACTCTTTTTGCTTAGTACCAGCACTCTCAAAATAGTTAAGAAAGTCAGTTAACCCATGTTCCCCTTCTCAAACGGTGACTCTGGTTAATCTTCTCCTCAAACTCTTTATCTTGATGTAGATAACTCCAGGCCTTCCTCTTACTTGTCAGTTAAATGGCTGAGTAATCAAACTATCATTGTTTCCCATATTCATATCAGCTCTCCCTCACTGTCAGGAATCACTAGCCACTAGTTTCCAGATCCAGTTGGTTGTGTGTCCATTTTAAATGCCAACTGAGAGACTGATATTTATTTTACTTTGAGCAAATTGGTTTTCCATTCAACAATTCATACACATTTTGTTTTATGACATTCATTGCAGTCCCTACAATGTAATGGCACAAATTCCCACATTCTCCCTGTATTCACCATTCCCCTTCCTCTTTCTTGCCTATCCCTTTGTGCCTTCTTAGCATTATCCCTGAACAAATGCTGCCCTCTTGACATCATATGGTTGATTGTTCTAATGAGTGTGTACCTTCCTGGTATTATTTAGCTTATAGACCTGTCTATCATTTGGCTAAAAGAGAAGCCATAGGGGTGATCTCAGTTCAGGCTTGTAGGGTGTCTAGGGCCGTCGTCTCAGGGGTGCAACCAGTCTCTATAAGCCCAGTAAGCCTGGTCTTTTTTATGATTTTGAGTTTTTTTTTCCACATTTTTCTCCCACTCCATCCAGAATCTCCTATTGTGATCTCTTTCAGAGCAGTCAGTAGTGGTAGTCAGGCACCGACCATCTAGTTCTTTTGTCTCAAAGTCATGGGGGCTTGGATTCACATGGTCCATTAGTCCCTGGGACTACTCCTTTCCTTGTGTCTTTGATTTTTTTCACTCTTCTTTGCTCTAGACAAGGAGAGACAAATAGTTGAAACTCACAAGCTTTTAAGATCCCAGTTGCTACTTACCAAAGTAGGATGTAGAACATTGTCTTTGTGGACTGTGTTATGCCAATTGACCTCAGTATCCCCCAAGACTATGGTCCTGAGTCCCCACGCCCAATAACTTATTCTCTCAAGGTGTTTGGTTATGACTATTAATTTTTCATAAATTTGCCCCCTGTATGCTTTGCTATATTCATGGATATATTTGCAGCACACATAGATACTTAGGTAGAAATATCCTCTGTCAAACTTATGAAAAGGTACTTTTAGAACAAACTAATTATTGATTATGAGTTACTATGTAACTCATTGCCGTCTAGTGGATTCAAATTCAGTGACCTAGTGACAAAGTACAACTGCCCCATAGGATTGGTTTCTAAGGCTGTAATCTTTATGGAAGTAGTCTACTACACTTTCTCCCATGGAGTGGTTGATGTGTTTGGACCACCAATCTTTTGGTTAGCAGGCTAGCATTTAATAATTGTGCCACCAAGGCACCTCAAAATATATAGTTTTTGTTTTGTTGTTTGTTTGTTTAAAGATTAAGGAGCCCTGATGTTACAGTGGTTAAGTGCTTGGCTGCTTACTGAAAAGCTGGCAGTTTGAGCCCACCAGCAGTCATGTGAACAGTCAGGAGTGAGTGACCATGAGGTGATGGGGTCTGGCAGGGAAGCCACACATGATGTGTAAGGGATTACCTGGGGTCTGATTAAATTGTGGAGCACCAACAGCTACTACACAAAATACTATCACTGTCTGATGAAACTAAAGGATTCAGTGTGTGCATTTTGTTTTGTAGTTCCCTGTTAGGCATACAAAAACATGTGCAAGAATTATTGCAGTAAACATTGTATTAGAGGAATTACAATCACAGAGAAAGAAAGATGACAAAGAAAACAGAAAGAAAGGTGAGGAAGAGGAAAGAGGAGGATTGAAGAAAAATGGGCTGGGTAGGGCAGGACAGGGTCAGAGTGTTCTCACCTAGTGGGTTACACACAGTTGCCATGGGGTGTCGTATTAAATGTCAACAGTCAAGAGAAGACAACAGGTCTGGAGGTAGACAGCAATGGAGGAAAAGAATGGAATTCCTTTCTGCTGAAAGCATTGGGTAGGCATGTGCTCTGGTGCAAATTCCCCTTGGGCTTGTAGCCTTTTCTTTCATGAACTTCTCACTCCTGTTATTTCTGGACCATTTGATGAAAGAATACTGGAATTTCCAACTCTTGAGGCACTAATTTCAGGGGCTGAAACAGCAACCCCTCTGTAGTTCCTACCACAAGCACTGCTGCCCTGCTGGGCTGTGGGGTTCTGCCAGCCCAGGCACTCTTGCCCAGGAAATAGAAGGTGGCATTTAAGTGACACTTAGGACTCTCCTAACCAATCCTAAAGACTCTGAACAAAACCAATTCTAAATTAAGCTTTCTTGGGTAAATGAATAAGAACCCAAGAAACCTCTGAGTGAAAGAAAAAGAAAAAGATGACAATTCATACCTCCAAATTTCTCTAACCTTCAGTTTTGGCAGATACTAACTTGATTCAGTGTTTCTATCTTTCCAGTGTTCAACCTTTTAGAGTATATCTGAATCAAATCTTGATACTTAAAATACTCAAATGATGATATCATAGAATCAGAAGAGTTTATTTTTTTGTTTTGTTTTGTTTATTCCCTCCTTATTTTGATGTAGAAGGAAAGGTCAGGAAAAACAAGAATCTTGATCAGAGTCTCAGCTGGCAAAAGACTAAAAACCAGACCTCTTGGTATAGGATAAAATATGCTTTCCTTTTAAAATCCCATTGGATCTGTTTTGTGAGATATATAATAGAAGGATAGAAAAATGAGTTTATTTTTGTTTCGTGTTACCTTTTCAAAATCTTTCAAAATGTAATTTTGGATCAGCTCCTTGCAATTTTTCTTGCTGTTCATCTAAAGGGTGAATTGCTTGGTGTCTCCCTGTAGCCTTACCTAGAAACCAGTGCTTTGAAAGAAAGTGGGTAGAAGTCTATGGCTAAGATGCTTTGTCTTGACCTCAGAACAATTACTTTTCTGGAATAAAATGCACACTAAGGCTGCCAGTGCCTACTTTTCTGGAAAAGGGCAACATTTGCCTTAGGATTCATACCCAGATTTCCACAATACAGCCTGTGACTCGGAACTGGGTCACTGGGCCGAAGGACTGAAGCCAAGGAGTGTTTAAACCACTAGACTAAAATCTTGCGCACCATGGGCCATAGCCATGTTCTCAGATGTGACTCAAACTGTGGTTTTAGATTTCTCTGTGTGGAGCTCGGCAAAGAATGTTGGTTTGAGTTTGGCACACTGAATTCTAGTCCTCTAATCAGGTTGTCTGGAACAAATTCTGTAACCTCCCTGAGCATCCGTTACTCATCTGTAAGGCACCTCTGGCTTGCCTAAATATAAACTTGTTCCAACTATCAAATGATGTAACTGAAATGATGAGTATTTTGTAAATGTAATGGGTTAACTCGACGGCACATAACAACAACAACAACAATGGGTTAAAGAATTGTAAAATGTTTTTAATTTTTATTATTCCTGATATCTAGACAGTGTTGAAATAGTTAAGCTATTGTTAAACTGTATGCAGTCAAATGTCTCCTAAAAGTTCCTGTATCCAAAATTACTAAGTTGAGGATTAAAGTCCACGTCCATATAGACACACATGGTGCTTCAGAGGAAGCTATTCCAACTTGTTCTATACTTTACAGGTTAAATGTACTGTAGGCCATGGATTGACTTAATAGATGAGGGGAGACACGTTAATAATTTGTGGACTTTTAGCATGTATATTCATACTTTACTGTTGTTTCAAAAAAGCCTTTTCCTTCTGGACCCATTTTCTGTACTAGATCTTCATTTCTAAGCAAATTCCATAAACTGCCTTTAAAATCAAAGTGAAAGAATATTTTCTTCTTTTGGATCTTTTTTCCAAGTAATTTTGCTCCTTGGCCTAGATATGTTCCATGTAGTATTATCAATAAATTCAATCATTCATTCAACTAATATTTTTTGAGAACCTACTGTGAGTCAGGGAGCTCTGCTGGCATAGTACTTAAAGTATTTGACTGCTAACCAGAAGGCTGGTGGTTCAAACCCACCAGCCACTCCTTGGAAGGAAGTTTGGGCAATCTACTTCTGTAGTGACACCACCTCAGAAACCTAAGGAGGAGTCGCTAGGAGTCGGATCCGACTCAACAGCAGTGAGTTTATTTATTTTTTGGTACTGTGAGTCACCATTGTTCTAGGGAGAGATCAGTGAATAAGCCAGATAACATTTCCTGCCAGTATCATCATAATTTGCATTTATGTGATATTTCCATCTGTCTCAGTTTATACTGTAGATTTTTCTATGCATCCAAGACTAAAAGAGACCAATGTCTAATGGCCAATTTTTGGGGCTATTTGTTGTTATTGTTAGGTGCTATCGAGTTGGTTATAACTCGCAGTGACCCTATGCACAACAGAAAGAAACACTGCCTGGCCCTGCGCCATCTTCAAAACCATTGCTATGTTTAAGCCCATTGTTGCATCCATCTTGTTGAAGGTCTTCATTTATTTTTACCGACCATCTTCTTTACCAAGCCTGATGTCCTTCTCCAGGGACTGGTCCCTCCTGATAACATGTTCAAAGTACATGAGATGAAGTCTCATCATTCTCATTTCTAAGGAGCAATATGATATACATCTTCCGAGACAGATTTTTCCTGTTTACTCACCTACATTTCCACCTGGAACAGGAGCTCTGGTGGCATGGTAGATAAGGTATTTGGCTGCTAACCAGAAGGTCAGTGGTTCAAACGCACCAGCCACTCTGCAGAAGGAAGATGGGGCAATTACTTCCATAAAGATTTATAGCCTTGGAAACCCAACGGAGGTCACTATGGGTCAGAATTGACTCAATGGCATGAGTTTTATTTTCGTTTTACTTCCACCTGGGTTTCTTCTAGCTTTAATCTGCCACTCCTCTTTTCTCCACAAATCATATATTGACCTTTATACAAGGTAAAAAATACCAAGTCATAAGTTTTTGGATGATGGAAGCCAAAAGGAGCAGTTCCAATATAATTATTTATGAAAATTCATAATCTTCCACTCTGTCATACTAATCCTCAGTCCTAGAACATGCTCAAAGTCTTAATCCTCCTAGGTCACTTAGCATTGCTGGATAAAGTTTTATAGCAGTTGTTGACTTAATCCATTGCACATTCATGTTACTTATCATTAATTAGGCCCTTATTGATCAGAAGAAAATATATGCTTAGCTTTGTTAACAACACAGTGATCTCTCCATCATTACTCCTTGAAATTATTAGTCTTTAGGATACCCACTTCTATTCTCAGTCCAAACCTGAGCTTTACTCTCAGCCAGTGACTCTCCTTCCATCACTCCTTAATCTCTGCTTTCAGTCTTACTTCTCCTCAAACCTTTTGCCACATGGCATCCAGAGCAATTTTTTTTTAAGTCCCCAAGTCATATTGTAGCAACCTTATCTCTTATTAATGGGTGCTTAATAGTCTTTTCTTAAAACCCTTAGTTAGGAAGACCCTACATAATCTGATCTTGACTACTGTTCAACTCTATACAATCTGACCTCAACTAATATCCTGTTTTACCACTGTGTTCTAATCATATCTTTTCAAAATTCTGTGTCTTTGAATATATTTTCTTCCTCATGGATTACTGTTTCTCCTCCTCAATGAACACTTCACACTGATAACTCCAATTTATCCTTCACATCTGGCTTGGACATTAATTTCTCCAGAAAGCAGCAACTACAACACTAGCAAATTCTCTGAGCCTTTCTGTGGGTTCTCATAGATATGAACCTCCTCCTAATACAACCTATCACAGTACATTCTAATTATTTGGTTAGTTGTCCATCATGCCACGTTAAATGTAAGATTTCTGTAAGATTTCAAACATCTAACTCATTTCCTGGCACTTAACAGGTGATCAATAGGGAGCTCTGGTAGCATAGTGGCTAAGGCACTTGACTGCTCACCAGATGGCTGGCGGTTCAAACCCATCAGCCACTCCCCGGAAGGAAGGTTGGGCAATCCTACTTCCATAGTGATACTGCCTCGGAAACCCAAGGAGGGGTCGCTATGAGTCAGGGCTGACTCAATGGCACATAACAACAAAAT
The DNA here is from genome assembly GCF_000298275.1 of Orycteropus afer afer. Taxonomy (NCBI): domain Eukaryota; kingdom Metazoa; phylum Chordata; class Mammalia; order Tubulidentata; family Orycteropodidae; genus Orycteropus; species Orycteropus afer. The sequence goes on from NW_006921598.1 coordinate 18,803,796, forward strand.
AGTTATTTATGAAATGAATTAATGCAACTTACTTTCTGTGTTCATTTTTCTCTCCAAGATTACCAACAGGGTTTTACTCTATAACCTATCCAACACTTAATTCTTCTCCACATTTTCCCAATAATTTTGACACTATTGACAATTCCTGTAGAAGCTGTTTTGCTCCTTTGATAAAGATGAATTTTCCCTCTCTTGATTGTCTATTTTCTGCTACCAATATGCCTCCCATAATGGATTCCCTTTATCTTTTAAGTCCTGAATATGGACACATCCTTTGTTGTGAATTTTTCTTAAATTCTTACTTAAGGATCTTACCTATTTTCATGGCTATAAGAACCCTTTGTGTTTATATGTCTCCAAACCTTCTGGTCTTACCTATCACACTTATTTGATATCAAGTCCGTTCTTATTGTTCATCTTCATTGGATTCTTTTCCTCTTGGAATTTAACAGTTCTAAATCTGAGCTTAACTTCTTTTGCCCCTAAATAGCTTTCTATAAGCATGGCATTATATCTATTAATATTACTAAATACAGTTAACCTAGATTTCTCTTTTTCATTTTTTTCTGACATTAAATGAACCACCATAATCTATGTATTCTTCCTTTTATATGTTATTTGATTCCTCAATTACCTCTTGTTTGAATTCTATCACAGTTCAGATGTCATGCTTCCTCACCTGCCTTCAAATATCTCAAATCTACCCATTTGTTTTGGTCCTCTAGTGCTGCTCTAACATAAAAATACTACAAGTGTAGATGGCCTTCACAAACAGGGATTTATTTTATTACAATTTAGGAGGGTAGAAGTCTGAGTTCAAAGTGAAGACCCCTAAACCTTGGGATTCAACTCTGCCTCTTGCTCCTGGCCCACTGAAGCTGGAGGCTTCTCGTAATGTAGGCAGCTGCTGGCTGCTGACACTGACAAACCCAAGGTCAGCAGTAAAAGGGCACAGTCCCAAGATTATCAAACAACACAGCGGGGCACTAATTAAACAGTCCCAAGATTGGCGACAACGTGATAGAATGATGGACTCGCCAAATGCAGGGTCCAGATGTGCCAAGAAGTTCAAGACCTTTCTCAAAGCTGCTTCTTATATGCTGGAAGCAGACCACATCCCTAAGGCAGCTATTCAGCTACTCACAGCAGATGCCACCATTGAGTTGATTACTAGTCTTATCAAGGAGAATAACCACAACCAGCTACCCAGCCACTCAAAACCAGGATGAGCCAAATTGACACACAACCTTAACTACCACACCACTGGTCCAAATACATGTGTCAGGCTTTCTACTTTTATTATATCTTCCTAGAATACCCTTCTCTAACTGTTCTATCTACCTGAGTTCCACTCTTCTCTCAACACTCAACCTAAAACTGTCTTTTATTATAAGCATTCCCCAGTTGCACCAATCCATAAAAATCTCTCCTATAGAAGGAAGGGCTGCTTATGCACAGGGAGATAGCTCAGGGTGCAGAAGAGTATGAAGGGATGGACACTGGGAGGAGGTAACTATGGGGAGGAAGTGGGAGGGGAGCTGCTGCATTGTAAATTTTGGTCAATGACATGAGACAAAGTATATGTGAACTGCTGTATGAAAAGTGAATTTACTCTGTAAATCTTCACCCAAATCCTAAAAAAAATTTAAAAAATTAAAAAACTTAAAAAAAAAAATCTCTCCTATAAGTTAGGATAGTACTTATCTTCTTTACTATGTTTTTGACATTTAACATGCACTGCAATGATATCTGTCACTTATTTCCCTTTTAGTTCATTAATCTAATTCAGGACCTAAAACTGGAGAAGTAGATTAGAGTGACAGCTTTATGATATCTAGATGATATCTTGATGAAAAATTCTAGAGTAACAAGTTGTATTTGCATCAGAACCGCGTTTCAAGAAGGTTAATCTAGTAGCAGTGTGTTCCACAGAGATATGTGTGTTCATGCACTACATACATGCGTAATGAAGATGTGCAAAGGAGGAAAAGGAGCCTAAGTCACAGGGAAACCAGGTACAGAGAAGGCAGTTAGAAGGCTTTGCAGTAGTTAACCAAAATATATTAAGAATCTGAATTAGGATGGAGAGACTGGACAGAGAAAAAGGATATAAAAGTTAATGATACTCTGGAATAGGCAGTAAACTAAAAACCAAACCCATTGCTGTCAAGTTGATTCTGACTCATATCAACTGTTTAGGACAGAGTAGAACTTCCTCAAAAGATTTTCAAGGCTGTGATGTTTAGAGGAGCAGACTATCACATCTTTCTCCTGTGGAGCTGCTGGTGGGTTCAAACCACCAACATTTCAGTTAGCACAATAGAAAAAGAAATGGAACTAAAAGTTTATTAGTTTTTACCAGAGGTACAGGGGAGGAGGAAGTGAGGATACAAAGTTTCCATTTAGGGTGATGAAAAAAATTGAAAATGAATAGTAATGACGGTTGTACAACAAGTTGAGTATAATTAAAGTCACTTAAAATGATAAAAATGGCAAATATTTTGCTATATATATATATCTCACCACAATAATTTCTTTAAATGAATGACATCACAGAAGACATTAATAGGTTTTAACAGGTGAAATGTTAAGAGTAAGGAAGAGAAAGAATAATCATGAGTCATTCATCCATTCAATGACTGTTCTTTTAGCTCCCAACGTTAGGCACAAGCTACACAATACTGATAGAGCAGTAGCCTAGACAGCTATATACCTAATCCTCATAAAGTTTATATACTAGTGCATGATACAAAGATTGCAACCTGAGTGAATGCAAAATGGAAAAGCCATTAATAAAGACAGTAAATTCAGTAAGAGGATATTTCAGAGAAAAGATGATATACTTAGGTTGTAAATACTTATCCTGTGCTCACTCTGTGTCAAGAACTGTTTTAATTACTTTGCATGTGTTAACTTAGTTAATCCTCATTATAATTCTTTGGAATAAGTATTATTATTATTTCCATTATACTGATGAGAAACCAAGGCATTGAAAGGTGTTAAGTAGTAATAGAGCTAAGCTCTACTTAGCATTAGCTGGATTCAAAAGAGGAAATGGAATGAGAAATATCATTGCTGATGTCATATGGAGCTTAGCTGAAAGAAATACCAGAAAGATGTTTACTTGTGTTTTATCGACTATGTAAAGGGATTCAACTGGGTGGACCATAACAAATTACAGATAGCATTGCAAAGAATGGGATTCCAGAACATTTAACTGTGCTCATGAGGAAGCTGTACATAAATGAAAAGGCTGTCATTCAAATAGAACAAGACTCTACTGCATGGTTTAAAATCAGGAAAGGTGTGTGTCAGGGTTGCATACTTTCACCATACTTAATTAATCTGTATGTTGAGCAAATAATCTGAGATGCTGGACTACACAAAGAAGAACAGGCATCAGGATTGGAGGAAGACTAGTGAACAACCTGTGACATGCAGATGACACAAACTTCCTTGCTGATAGTGAAGAGGACTTGAAACACTTACTGATGAAGATCAAAGACTACAGTCTGCAATTTGGATTACATGTCAACATAAGGAAAACAAAAATCCTCACAACTGGACCAATAAGCAACATCATAAGTGGAGAAAAGAATGAAGTTTCATTTAGTTGGATTCACAAACAATGCCCATGGAATAAGCAGTCAAGAAATCAGACAACATATTGCACTGGGCAAATCTGCAAAAAAAAAACAAAAATCAAACTCACTGCCATTGAGTCCTTGGTTTTCTGAGGTGGTATCTCTACGGAAGTAGATTGCCCAGTCTTCCTTCCAAGGAGTGACTGGTTACCAGCCTTCTAGTTAGCAGTCAGATGCCTTAGACACTACGCCACCACAGGTCCCCAAGAGCAAAGATGCCACTTTGAAGACTAACATGCGTGTGCCTAACCCAAGCCATTGTATTTTCACTGCCTCATATGCATGTAAAAGCTGGACCATAAATAAGGAAGGTCAAAGAATTGATGTCTCTGAATTGTGGTGTTGGCCAAGAATACTGAAAATGCAATGGGCTCTCAGTAGAATAGGAGCTCTGGTGGTGTAGTGCCTAAGGCTTTTGACTGCTAACCCACCAGCCACTCCTCGGGAGGAAGATTGGGCAATCTACTCCCATAGTGATACCACCTCGGAAACCCAAGTAGGGATTGCTATGAGTCGGCTCCGACTCCATAGCAATGAGTTTGGTTTGCTGTTTTTGCCAGTAGAATGAACAAATCTGTCCTAGAAGAAGTGCAACTAGAATGTTCCTTAGAAGCAAAAATGGTCAAACCATCTCACCTGCTTAGAAGGGACCAGTCTCTGGAGAAGGATATTATGCTTGGTAAAGTGGAGAGTCAGAGAAAAACGGGAAGGCCCTCAATGACTTCGATTGACACAGTGGCTGCAATGATGGGCTCAAGCATAACAAGGATTATGAGGATGGTGAAGGAGAGAGCAATGTTTTGTTGTTGTGCATAGGGTCGCTATGAATCAGAATCAACTCAACAGCACCTGAAAACAACTATCTAGTATTAAATAAAGGAACAAGGATTAATCAAATGTATCTGGTTCTTGAGTCTACAGTCTTGTTTCTAAAACCTACTAGGTTTTAGATACTTTTAAACTAAGAGGAGATTTTTGGCAGGTAATTAGAAATGCTTATGAGATATAGAGAAGAGTTTAGGACTCTATGTAGACAAACTTGGGAGTCATTTACAAACAAGTAATACTTAAATCCATGAAACTAAATGCTGTTGCTCATTTAGAAGAGATGTTGCTCATAAAGAAGAGGCTTTTATACTTAAATTTATTTTGTAACATATTAGTGAAACTTCTTAAAACTCTTTAATTAATTGGCTTTCATGTCATTATATGTTCCTGATTCTTCTCTTATCTGTCTGGCTGCTATTTTTCACTCTAAGGTGGCTTCTTAAGAGCTCTTTTAATAGGTCCATTTTTGTCACTCAACATACTCTCTTTGAGTGGTCTTGTATAAACCCATGGTCTCTTTTATCATTTGTATGTCAATAACCTCCAAATACGAGTGTTCTAGTCAGTTTTCTTTCCATAGCTCTAGACTGAAATATTCCGCAGCCTTCTGGATATACAGTTCGATCATCAAAGTGACCAAATGGAATTCATCTTCTTTACCCCAAAATTTGCTATTCTTCTATATGCCTTGTTTTCCTGAGTGAAACCATTATTCACTGAAACATCCAGGCCAGAAAAATGAGAGTCATTTTGAACACTTCACTTTCATGTATCTTTCCATCCCTCTGATATAATAGATCATCAACTATGTTTTAAAGTTTTCTCATATTCATTACAGCTAATCCATCCTTGCTTTCATTCTGTTCCCACAACTTTTGAAATGGAGTTCTGCAACTGTCATCAAATTAGCCGTACACTTTTTTCTAGGCTAATCATTAATAAATTTAAATGGATCTTGTCAAAGCCCTGGTTACATTTTTCATTGGATCTGCATAGCTTTCAGAATAATTTAAAATATCTTCATCAGAGCTTCCCTATCTGCCTTTGTAACCTTGTTTCTTGCTTCTCATGGTCATGAGTACTTTATTGTTCAGCAGCTTCTGGAATACATCATGTTGTTTAACTATTTATTGTGTGCACTTTCACATTCTAGTCCCTTGGTTGAGAATGGTCTTTCCACTTCTTCACTTGACTGAAAACTACTTCTTCAAGATTTTGATTAAGCTTTACCTCCATTAACCCAGAAACTCCATGGACTTCCTCTCTGCCTCAAGAGTGATTTAAATAACCTCTTTCCTATCCATATCCTATCATATGTTCCTCTGTCATAGCACATACTTTCCATTCTATGTTTGTTGATAAATTGGTCTGCTTTCCCCTAGGTTTTAATTCCTTAAGAACCAGAACCTATTTAGTCCTAACGGAGCTCTGGTGGCGTAGTGCCTAAGACATTTGATTGCTAATCAGAAGGCTGGCGATTCAAACCCACCAGTCACTCCTCAGAAGGAAGACTGGGAAATCTACTTCCATAGTGATACTGCCTTGGATCATATGAGATGATAACATGAAAACCACTTAGTATAATGCCTGGCACAGAGTAAGCACTGAATAAATGGAAATCATTATTATTTGTAGTTCTTACAATTAAAATAAAATTGATTATTAAAACATTTTTTCCTGCTTTTTGTTCATTTGTTTCAGAAATAAATCACTATTGGAAAGAAAACTCTAAAATCTGTTGAAAGAAGTGCTTCCAAAGCTATTTCAATGTCTTCTGTTCCTCTAACTCTTTTTTCCTAATTGAGTACATTTGATCTTTTGTGACAAGAGTGGCTACTCATTGAACTCGTACTTTTTGTAAACACAGTGTATGTTTCTAGTCAGAGGTCTCTAAGGTTTTTATTTATGGATAATCCATTGCCCCAAACCAATAGTGAAAACTAGTGATCTTTCAAACATGGAAACACCCTATAATTTTCTTCTGGCACTGCAACAACTTTGATGTTAATCTTTCTCTTTTCTGGCTGAACCTATGTACACTTAAGTACAGGATCACATTAAGAAAATGCTCAGACCACATGTAAACAACCTGTGGCTAGACAATTCCTGAACCCTATGCAATGTCCAGTTTTCAAAGGATGTAAGTTTCTGTGTTGTTTTCTCTACCATATATTTTTCCACTGAAGTCCTACTTACTACTTTATCATGAACTGATGTATTTGGGCATGAGTCTAGACATGCTGTGATTTTAAAGAACTAGATCTTTTCCTGCCTACTCCACCCTTTGTTCCCCTGGAGGGGGGTTTGGATATCTCTTGTGCCCCGGAGCTCTGTGATAAGGCTAGATGACACATCTCTATTGAAAAGATATGGGGGAAATATTTGGAAAGATGTGCTAATATAATTTGGATCATCTGGTGGATGAGATTAAGATATCCATAATGAGGTATAAGGGTGCTCTGCTAGTGTAGTGCCTAAGGCACTTGACTGCTAACCAGAAGGCTGGCGGTTCAAACCCACCAGCCACTCCTCGGAAGGAAGGTTGGCCAATCTACTTCCATAGTGATACAGCCTTGGAAACCCAAGGAGTGGTCTCTATGAGTCGGGTCTGACTCGACGGCACATAACAACTACAACAACAATGATGTATAAAGAGAACAGCAAAGGAGATTGAATTCAGTTTATTCAATTGGTCATCAATTTTATTTTCTCAATAAATAAAGTTAGCACTTTAAAGTGTAAGTAAAGTTACCACTTTGAAGGAAAGGAGAAAAAAAATACTTTTCTTTTTTTCCCCTGTGAATGTGTTTGATAAATCAGATGACTCCGTAACATTCAAGTATCAGTTAGTAGAAAAACAAACTTGGAATGTCTTTTCATTTAGTCAGTGGGTTTTATAAACTAAATCAGGAACGTCTTTCTTTCAGCTTTTTCTTTAGACCCTTTCCCTCAGTAGTTAAGATATGACTCACCAGGATTGATTATATAGTTGACAAAAACAACCATGAGATGACAGGATGAGTGGTGAGAGGTGGGGGTGAATAAAGCTCATTGAAATAATTCAGAAATGGCCCCATTTATAGCTCTTATGCAGGAGATTTCTCATAAGCATTACTCAGAGCTCAGAATTGGGCAACTCAATCTTTACAGCAAATCTAGGACTAAGAAGGCATAGGGGATATTCTGTCAGACTGAACAGGGCCTCCACTGAGGGCCACAGGAACTGAATTGAACAGGCCCAGCCACTGCCCATTGTGATCAGCAAGTAGAATGAAGATGACTGTTGTACTTATGGAAGGATGCAAGCACAAGGCTGGGAGCATTAAATGATGCATTAAATGATGGCATCATGAAATAGGCTAGTTGTTGTTATGTGCTGCTGAATCAGACCTGACTCAGAGTGACCCCTCCTTAGGTTTCCAAGGCAGTATCACTACAGAAGTAGATGGCCCCATCTTCCTTCCGAGGAGTGGCTGGTGGGTTTGAACTGCCAGCCTTCTGGTTAGCAGTGAAGTGCCTTAGGCACTATGCTACCAAAGCTCCCCAAATAGGCTAGTAGAATGGGCTAAAACTAATAAGATGAAGTCTAGCAAGGAGAAATTGCTTTAAAAATGTAGCATCCAAAAAAGAAGAGAGGAGAAGAAAAAAGTGGAGAGGAGAGAAGAAAAGAGGAAGGGAAGGAAAAGGGAAGAGGGGAGAAAATTCTTACTGTAGATAAGTGTTCAAAAAGATTCATACCATCCAGCTACATAAGATTCCAAAAGTCTAAGTCAGGAAGTAATAGAGATAATAATTACAGAGAATTTTACTTATACATGAATTTTTAAATATCATTTGGAGAAGTTCAAAACAAAAAGAATACAAATGCCTCAAAAAGTGTATAAAATGAAGCCAAACTTTACTGTTAGTTAAAGAAATGTAAACTGAAGTAAGAACAGATATTATTTTTCACTTGTCAGATGGACAAAGATAAATACAGTTTGATAATAGAGTGTTGATTCCTGGGATGAGCCAAAAAAACAACAAAACAAAACCCACTGCCATTGAGTTTATTTCAACTAATAGTGATCCTTCCGGACAGAGTAGAAGTGTTCCATAGAGTTTCCAAGGCTGTAAAACCTTACAGAAGCAGACTACCTTGTCTTTCTCCTGTGGTGCAACTGGGAGGTTCAAATCACTGATCTTTTGGGTAGCAGCCAAATGCTTTAACCCCTACAACATCAGAGCTCCTTTTGTCTCTATTGTTTCAAGCACTTGATAGAGAAAGTTGATAATTGCCACCAAAATTGAAAACAAATACTCTTTTTAACTCAGCAGTTTCTAGCTATATTTTCATACGTATTCAAAGACACATATACACACACACACAAGCACATTCTTTACAACTTTTTTTGTAATTCTACAAAAAAAAAAAAAAATCCTAAAGTAAGATTTGTTAAATAGATCATTATTTGATCCAATGGAATATTTTGTAATGGATTGAAAATATACCTATATATATATAATGATATATAATGATGGAATATGGGATAATTTCTTAGTTATGTTGTTAAATAAAAAGAGCCATTTGTAATACTATACATAGAGTATTCTCTAATATTAATATTAAATTTAATATTAGAGTATCCTCTAATATTAAAAGGAAGACAAAAGAAATTCAGTCTCCAAGGATTAATAGAAATGCATTGTTGAGAAAAGAAACGGGTATTCTAAGCAGGTAGGACAATTAGTGTACTTAATACAATGAGTATTTAAAAAATGAGTAAAAGAAGTGAGACAGAGTGTAGATGTCAGGAAATGGTGAGTAGTCCAATTAGGATATATTCTGAAGCACCTAGTTGCTAATTATATATTGCCATTTTCTCTCCCTGCATTCTAGTATAAGTGCCAGTGTAAATGTGTATGACATTCAAAAAAAGAAAACAATTCCTTGTTACCTAGAGTAACTAATAACATTGTTAGAAGTGATTCAAACAAACAAATTGTCAGGGCTGATCACATAAAGACATCCTATGTTTCCTTAGTAGAAATCATCTACTCCTCCGCAGAGTAGAGATATTGGTCCTTTCAGGTACAGTATGAAATCAGTCTTAACCATCTCCCATAGCAACATGGGAATCAACACCAACCTTGTAACAGGTACCCATACTGTTTAAGTACCTATACCAACTAGCAAAGAAGGCAAATATTTATCCAAATGCTGGCAAATACTGATGATTCAAGATTCCTTTTATGGAATCTTGAGTAAATTCTGGAGACATTACATATGTGTGTGTATGTGTGAGTGTGTGTGTGTGTTAATTTGTACCGTCGCACTATATTCTTCTATTCAATCTAATCTGTAGAGCCACATTCTACAGCAGATTTGCTTGGATAAGACACCTGACACATTTTGGTCAAAATCATTCCTAAGTAGAACAAAAGATGTCCCAGTAGAAAAAGGTGTCTTTCTTTGTTTTTGTTGTTATCTTACTCTGTCGGTGATTCCTTCTCCAATTCCTTCTTAATATATTGGTAGATGTAAGTGAAAGGAGTCTGATGATAAACCTTATTTCCATTTTTTTTTTTGCCAAGGACTCTTGATTCTTGGTTATCCTTTTCCATGTAGTATCTTGAAGTTCTTCCCCACATAAATTTGGCTGCCTAATGGTGAATGTATCACTTGATTTTTTTTATTTTTGTGGAATAATTATTTGTGTGTGTGTGTATGTGTGTGTGTGTGTGTGTATGTATATATATATATATATATATATATATATGGAATTTGCAATTGGTGGCTGTGTGGCCTTGGAATGCTTTTTCCCTTTCAGTACAATAAGTAGTAAAATAAAAATGTCAGAATAGATTTTTTCCTAATGTACTGTTGGACTTAAAACTCTATAATCCTATGAATTTTGTTTCTGTAAGTCAGCTGATGATATTTGTGGTAACTTGGAAGCTAGTCACCACATCAGACTCCCCTGCCTGTTTGGCATCAGCCTCTGATCACCCTGTACTCCATGGACCTCCTTCTCACACAGGAATCTCTTTGATCTCCAGACAGTGCTATAAAGTACAGAGCAAAACAAATACTAGGCTATTTCCCTCCATGGTGCTTACAACAGTATGAGTTCAAGAGAATACGAAAGCTGAAAAAGAACTGATAATTGAAGCACTTTTTGCAAGTGCCAAATTAATTTTTATCAACACTAATATGTTGTTTCAAAGAAATTTCTGAAAAATAAAAGGAACAGAATGAATGACATTTCGAAATGGCTTTGACTCTCTATAACATAACAGCACCCTGGGGGCAAGGAATAACTTCTGCTTTTACTGTTACTAAATTCTCTACAGCTTTGAAGGGGTGATTTGTATAGCAGCCTTTCTTTATTAAGTAGTCATTTAAACTATTTCCATCATACATGCAATTCACCAGTGAGCTTACCAACTTTGAATAAGCTGTTTCATGAAAATAAGGAGTGAAACATGCATGAATATACATAAATTGATGGTGAACATGCAGAAGGAAAAACTCCTAATTAAAAGATAACCTTGAGGCCTTACAAGTAAAATGTAAGGATAGCTAACATTGAATCTGGCAATGCATGAAATATGTATTACATTTAAAACTTGGGGATGAACTTGTTGTTAAGTGCTGTCTAATTGGTGCCTACTCATAGCTATCCTGTGTTCAACAGAACAAAACACTGCCTGGTCCTCACAATCATTGCTATGTTTGAGCCAATTGTTGCAGCCACTAGGTCAATCCACGTCATTAAGAGTCTTCCTCTTTTTCACTGATCCTTTGCTTTACCAAGAAGGATGCCCTTCTCCAATGACTGGTCCCTTCTGATAACAAGTCCAAAATACAAAGTCTCACCACCATTGCTTCTAAGGCACATTCTGGCTGTACTTTTCTAAGACAGATTTGTTCAATCTTCTGGCGGTCCATGGCATATTCAATATTCTTTACCAACACCATAATTCAAATGCATCAATTCTTCTTTTGTCTTCCTTATTCATTGTCCAGCTTTCACATGAATATGAGATGATTGAAAATCTCATGGCTTGGGTCAAGTACATTTAGTTCTCAAAGTGTCATCTTTGCTTTAAAGAGGTCTTTTGCAGCAGATTTGCCCAGTGCAATATGTCACTTGATTTTTTTGGCTGCTGCTTCCATGATTGCAGATCCAAGTAAAATGAAATTTTTTCTTTCCCCCCCTGCCCCTCCCACCCCTGGTAACCAACAAAGAAAATTTCCTTCAATAGATAAACCTTTTCTTAACTTTTACAATAACGGACTAATACAATATTTGTCCTTTTGTGATTGACTTATTTCACTCAGCATAATGTCCTCCAAGTTCATCCACGTTACGCGGTGTTTTGCAGATTCTACATTATTCTTTAGTGTTGCATAGTATTCCATTGTGTGCATGTACCATAGTTTGGTTATCCATTCGTCAGTTGATGGACATCTAGATTGGTTCCATCTTTTGGCTGTTGTAAATAGTGCTGCGATGAACATGGGCATGCATATATCTGTTCTTGTCATGTCTCTCATTTCTTTAGGGTATTTAGGGATTTGGATCCGATTCCAAAGCAGTGAATTTGGTTTGGTTTGGAATGTTTATGAGGGAGCTCTGGTGACACAGTGCCGAAGGCATTTGACTGCTAACCAGAAGGCTGATGGTTCTCACCTACCAGCCACTCCTTGGATGGAAGACTGGGCAATCTGCTTCTGTAGAGATACAACCTCAGAAACCCAAGGAGGGGTCACTATGAAGAATCTACTACATCCTGGCATTGTCCTAGGTACTTCTTATTCCTCCCAATCATCCTTGATGTAGATAGCATTGTTATTGATTTTGTTGATGTTCCCTTCAAATTGGCATTGACTCATGGAGACCTTATGTATAACAGAACAAAACATTTGCCTAGTCCTGTGCCATCTTCATGATCTTTTGTATGTTTGAGTCAATTGTAGTGCCTATTGTGTTAATCAATTTCATTGAGGGGTTCCTTCATTTATGTTGGCCCTCTATGTTACCAAACATGATGTCTGTTTCTAGAAATTGGTCTTGTCTGGTGGCATATCCAAATAAGTAAGTCACAGTCTTACCATCTCACCTCTAAGGAATATTCTATTGTTGTTGTTGTTATGAGCCGTTAAGTTAGACCCGACTCATAGCAACCCCTCCTTGGGTTTCCGAGGCAGTATCACTACAGAAGTATATTGCCCTATCTTCCTTCTGAGGAGTGTCTGGTGGGTTTGAACCATCAGCCTTCTGGTTAGCAGTCAAGTGTCTTAGGCACTACTCTTCTAGTTAGTAATAAATAGATAGATGACAGACATGAAGCTAGATTTAAGAGTTAGTGTATAATTTTCACACAGGTAGTAAGAGGCAGAATTAGAACTCAGGTTCTGGCCTAATTTCAAATCTTAGACCCCTCCACCAGCACCTTTTTTTTTTTTCTATTCTGTCACACTTTACAATATGATAAAATAACTAAGACATTTCTATGGTATTTTAATTAATTGTTTGAGCCACAAAAAAAAAAGTAATTGGAAAAATTAAATCTCAATTTGCTGCTCTTTTCACAGAATAGTATCAATCCTCACAAGATCATTGTGAATCAAAAAGTTATCTAATTTCCAATAATTTGGAATAACTTAATTCACCAAACAATCAAGAGTGACTGTGGGGAGTTCCGGCAAGATGGTGGACTAGGCAGAAGGACTGCACAGATGCTCTTCAACAAAGAAAAGGGAAAACAATTAACACAAACACAGAAGATGATCTTGGACCCCTGAACCTTGAAGGGAAGGATACAAAAGTGGACTAAACCCCAACTAGCAGTAGAATTTGCGTGAAAATACCAAAAAAGGAGACACATGGAGCTGCAGCCTGGCAGTGGCCTGAGCAACCCTGACGGCACAGACAACAGGGCTTGGAGATTCTCGAGTGGTGGTAGGACCTAAGAATTAACCCAAAACTCAGCCTGCTAGCCAGGGACTGCATGGAAGACTGTGCACGATGGCTGGTGAACATACGGAGAAGGTGAAGAGAAAGGTAGGCTGAGCTGTGGACTTTTGCCAATCCGGAGGGCGCCATCATTTTGTAGGTTTAAAAAGTGGCCTGACTATTTTGGATATTTAAAAAGACAGCGCTCTCACAGATTCCTGTGGTGGTAGGACTTAAGAATTAAGCTAAAAATCACCCTGCTAGCCAGGGACTGCACGGAGGACTGTGCACGGTGGCTGGGGAACAAATGGAGAAGGTAAAGAGAAAGGTGGACTGAGCTGTGGACTTTTGCTGGTCTGGAGGACGCCGCCATTTTGTAGGTTTAAAAAGCAGCTTAACTATTTTGGATATTCAAAGAGACAGCGCTCTCACAGATTTCTGGGGCTTAAGAACACGTTCTGCTTTCCAGC
>NW_006921598.1:18820471-18823868 GCF_000298275.1 Orycteropus afer afer
GAGACCAGAAGAACTAGATGGTGCCCAGCTACCACTGTCATCCACTTGGAAGGGATGCAGGAGATCCTGGATAGAGAGGGAGAACAATGTGGAACAAAACTCAAAATCATTTGGAGGCGAAAAAAAAAAAAGGAAGTTGAGGACCAGGTTTGCTGGTCCAATAGAGCCCAGTGGAACCACTGAGACTATGGCCCCTAGCTGCCCTTCAGGTCTGGAACTGAACCCACACCTGTGGTTGCCAGCCAAACAATGTACAGGCATGTGAGTTAAACATTTACCTCAAGTACACCCTGGAGAGAACAATCATGGGAGAAGGAAGGGCTACTTATGCACAGGGAGACAGCTCAGGGCTCAGGAGAGTATGGAAGGATGGTTACTGGGAAGAGGTAACTATGGGGAGGAAGTGGGAGGGGAGTTGTTGCATCGTGGTAAACTGTGGTCAATGACATGAGACAAAGTATATGTGAACTGCTGTATGGAAAGTGAATTTGCTCTGTAATTCTTCACCCAAAACACAATAAATTAAAAAAAAAAAAAAAAAAGTGACTGTGGGAATAAAATCGTATGTCAATGCCAAACTTGACCTTTAGGTCTACAAGAGAAAGTTATGGTCAGATCATTAGATTTGATAATAAAAATTCCCAGCCACTTTTTAAGTTTTTAGCAGATTAAGTACTATGTTTTCTAAAGTGACTTGCCAGATAAAGTTTCAGGAAGAGGTTTGAATAAAATGTTCTAGCAACTTTTTCTTTTTCTTCCATGTTTTCTTTTTGAATACTTTTCTTTTTGGCCTGAAAACATTTCTTCTTTGCCTGACAAAATAACCAAGATTAAAACTAGGCAAAGAATAATGTACTTAAAAATATTACAGTATGAATGTATTTATTTTGGCTAATGAAAATATTTCAGTAAAATCCAAAATCTCCATAACAGCTACTTCAATTGGAACCTCAGTGTTCAATCAGATAGAAAGCTGCTCTAACTCTGCTTTTAACATAGTGACTCATCATGTGTGTTTGGGCTATCAAATAAGACTCTTGGTAAAAAATTCAGCTAAATTTAATAAACATTTACTATACACTATATGTACTCTACACTAGATTTAACATTCTGGATAAATGAAATAAGTTGAAATACCTGCCATTAGATACTTTCTAGTCTAGTGAATTGTGGTGATGGCAAGGTAAAGTCACAACCTATTCAAGTCAGAGAATCACAAACTTTCCTCAGGAGTCATGAAGATAATCATGGTAACAATATCTAAGAATGAAAATCATATATTTTGTAATCATGGTTCACTAGATGTGATGGCAGGAGCTCCAGTAGTGCAGTGGTTAAAGCATTTGACTGCTAACCAAAATGTCAGTGGTTTAAACCCAGTAGCCGCTCTGCAGGAGAATGATAAGTCTGTCTGCTTTCATGAAGATTTACAGCCTTTAAACCCTGTGGGGCAGTTCTACCCTGTCCTGTAGGGTTGCTATGAGTTGGAACCAACACTATGGCAGTGGGTTTGGTTTAGATATGGTGGTAAACTCTTAGTGCATGTTATTTCCTTCATCCCTCATAACAACTTTTCCATGTTACTGTTGCTATCGTACAATTGAGGAAATTAAAGGTCAGTGAGGCTAATCATGTGACTAAATGTTGATTACTAAGTATAGTTAAAGCCTGGCCACAGGGTCTGTGTACTGTTCTTTTATATTCTGGACATTTCCAATCCCCAAAATGGCCGTTATAATGTTGGCATTTTTATCAAGATTGCTGTTTGGGGCAAGATACTGAATAGTTTAATCCTTTCTAAAGAATAAATGAGTTATGCACATGAATGAAATGCATAATGAAAAAAAAATGGAATTCATGTAACTGACACAGCTATAATGTAGTAATAATAACCTCACAAATAATCACATCCATTAAACAAATAGCTAAGTACTTATCATTTAAGCATTTTTAACTATTTCAATCCTACAGCAGTGCTATTAAATGGGTAGTACTACAAGCCCCATTTTAAAACTGAGGAAACTGAGGCACAGAGACATGAGGTTGCTTAAAGTCACTCAATGTTTTGGAAGATTTAAAAGTTACCATTCTTTTAGATCAATTCTTTCTGTCCAAGATAATTAAAACACACACACACACACACACACACACATAGAACTACCTATTTAAAAAGATTAGGTTGCCTTAACTTAAATTCATTAAGCAAACATTTATTGAGTACTTACTGTATGCCAAACAGGGATTGTGCTAAATACTAAGGATAAAGACATGAACATACTTCTTAATCATCTTTTTATTCTGTCTTCAAGGAGTTCAGCATGTGTGGCAGTTAAAGTCGTGTGTCAACTTGGCTGGGCCTGGTTTTGAGTGGCCAGGCAGCTGGATATAGATATTTCCCTTGATGAAACTGGTAATCAACTCCATGGTGAAATCTACTGGAGCAGCTGCCTTGGGGATGTGGTCTTCTCCCAGCATACAAGAAGACAACTTTGAGAAAGGTCTCTGAGCTTTATGGGATACTTGCACCCTGCCACGTCTTCATTCAGTAGCCTGCCATGTTGTACGCCAATCTTGGGACTGTTTCTGGACTTGAACTAGTTACCTACTCTGTTGCTTAATTATCTTGGGACTCTGCCATTTTATTTGTCAACCTTGGGTTTGTCAGCCTCCGTAGCCAGCAGCTGCCTGAGTTAAGAGAAGCCTTCAGCTTCAGTGGGCTGGGAGCAAGAGGCAGAGTTGAAGCCCAAGGTCAAGGGAACTTCCCCTAGCCTCTAGAACTGGCACTTTGAACTTGGACTTCTAGCCTCCAAAACTGTAAGAGAATAAATCCCTGTTTGTTCAAACCTTCCATTTGTAGTATTTTCTGTTTGAGTGGTACTAGAGAAGCAAAACAGCTTGGTAAGGCCAAATTATAGCTCCCAGCCTGTGCACCACATGTGCAGCCATCACACATCAGTGGAGACTTTGTGTTGTTATGATGCTAAACAGGTTTAAGCAGAGCTTTCAGACTAAGACAGACTAGGAAACAAGGTTGGTGATCTAGTTTCGAAAATCAGCCAGTGAAAACTCTATGGATCATGGAGATGGCTTAGGACTTGGCAACATTGCATTCCATTTTCATGGACATGAAAATTATAGTGATGGATTATGGTGATGAATTGAGCAGCTAATAACAATTAGGTCAATGGGACATAGAGGCAAGAAGTAGTTTTCATAAAACTAGAAATTCTTAGGCTTGCTTATAAGCTTTGGAGAAAGATAAGACAATGTTGGAATTATAAGAGATAGAAGATAGAGAGTAAGTAAATGGCATCTTCAAAAAATTGTCAATTCAAAGGCCCCAAATCCATTAAATGGGGAAGAGAATGTTTGTTTAATAAATGGTGCTGGCAAAACT
>NW_006921598.1:18825655-18832458 GCF_000298275.1 Orycteropus afer afer
CCCAAATCCTAAAAAAAAAAAAAAAAAAAAAAATTGTCAATAATTAGTTTTGACAACTATACAGTTTACTGTAGATGGTAAAAAGATGACTTTAATTTTTTTTTTTAAACTCTGTATTACAAAGTAATATAACCCTCATGAAGGGCTGAATGGTCAGTAAACTGAGCTGGAGCTAAGGGCTTTGATCATGGACAGATGATTAATTTTATGTATAATTTTGGGCATTTTGATTTTCATTGACTAGGAAGCATACAAACTTTAGTTAACTCAGGTTGAATTTATCTCTCTGTTATGTGTTTCACATACATAATATAAGGGTGATGTAGTCCCTGAATAACTAGGAAGGATAATTAACCAGAATGTTAGCAATAACAAGTATTTGGCAAGTAAAATATAAACATTTCTCAGAAAACATGCCATTTACTAGATAATTTCAAACTACTTTATGGTGTATTCTACTTAGTGCTTAAAATCCTAGTCTTGAAAAAAAATTAATAATGGTAGAATTTCAAAGACTGGAGAAGCATGGGTATTATTTATAAAGGAGTCAGAAAAACCACAATCAAGAATTCCCTTGAATTTATTTTAAACAGTACAAGTTAGCAGATATCATCAGTCCATGAAAAGCTTGAAATAACACCTTTGTAGTCATTTGGTATAGATTTGCTTTCTGATATCCCAATCAGCAACTTGCTTTTGTGAAATGGGACAGCCCTCTAGCTTTTGCTCAGTTTGCAACCATGTAAGTATGATATTTAGAGGTCATGCTACAATGCAGAAGGAAATTGTTCTTGTTGCTTATTGTTTTAATTCATTTCTTAAAAAAATTAATAGTGGTTGAACATTGTTCATCTCTGTCTGATAGATAGCCTGATAAACTTCTTCCTCAAAGTGGTTGTGGTTTGACCCCTCCTCCACTTACAACTCTATTCTAATCTGAAATAAGAAGTACTTAAAAATTATAATCCTTGTTTTCCCTGAAATGCATTTTCAATTGACTGCTAGTAGCCACTCTGAGCAGTGAGTTGAAAAAGCTAGTGAGGTAAAGTCCTAACCTGATGGGCAATATTATGGTGATGAAAAATTGATGTCTGCCATGGATGTAGGAAAAGGAAGGACTGTGAACACCATGTGTTTACCATCCTCATGTTGACCAACATTTTGAGATATAGCATTACTGTGAGTTCTGATCCTATGCCATGATTATCATGAGTGCTTTTCTATTTTGTTCGATGTTCTGAGAATTTTATAACCAAGTTATGTCCTGTTCATGACTCAAACTTGGTAATGTTCAGTCAACTGCTTGAGTTTTGAAATCTGACAAATATCTATGTTATAAAAGGCCATTCATTAATTACTACAAGAAGAGAAAACATAAAAAGCTAGGGTTTCTGTTCATATGCATAAATCATTCTAATTTCTATTGTTCTTTGGTTTATTTTTGTTACTGTCCAATTTGCTTTCTGTGATGGGTGTTATTTGGTTGACTAGCTGTAAAACAACTATTTTAAATTGATTGGGTAGAGAGAGAAAAGGGAAACTCATATAACTTATATTTAACAAATGTAAGCAAATCTCCACATTTAAAACTACTATTATGAAGTAAAATATTTTAACCAGCTCAAAAGACATTAAATGAAACACTTGAAGCCCCATATTTTTATATATTAACAATGTTCATTAATTGAAACTTCGACACTCATTATATATAAATCATATTCTGTAAACTGATAAAATAAGGGATTAAAAAAGAATAATCTGTACTCCCATGAACAAAATGACCAATGTATACTGAAATTTTCTCAATTGTCCCAGTAATATATTTCCTTGGTAAAATATTTTTTAGCTGAATCCAGTCAAGGATTACACACCTTGTTTTTAGTTATCCTGTGTCTTTAGTGTTCGTTATTCCTGTATTTTTCCTTTCATGAAATTGCCCTTTATTATGAGTGTAGGATGGTATTCTGGTTACCTAGTGCTGCTCTGACGAGAAACATACTACAAATGAGAAGGCCTAACAAACAGGAGTTTATTCTTACAATTTGGAGCCTTTAAGTCCAAGTTCAAAGTGCCAGGCCCTAAGGGCTGGGTGAAAGCCCCTCAACCTTGGGGTTCAGCTCTGCCTCCTGCTCCTGGCCCACAGAAGCTAGAAGCTTTTCTTCCCTCAGACAGCCGCTGGCTGCTGAGGCTGAGAAGCCCCAAGGTTGACAAGTAAAAAACGCACAGTCCTGATATTACCAAACCATATGGCAGGTCATTAACTTAAGTCCATTGTAAGTCCCAGGGTTGGCAGAGCATAGCAGGCTGCTGAGCAATGACACAGCTACATGGAGGGTCCAAGCATGCCATTTGCTAAAGACCAGTCTCAAAGCTTCTCCTTATATACAGGAAGCAGACCACATTCCCAAAGGCAGCTACTCAGCTGCTCACAGTAGAGTCCACCATGGAGGTGATTACCAGTCTCATCATGGAGAATACTACATCCAGCTGCCCAGCCACTCAACCAGGCCTAGCCAAGTTGACACACAAACATAACCACCAAGATTGCTATCTTGTAGAATGACTCTTAATCCACCTGATGATTGTGCCTTCATGATTCGATTCAGGTTAAACATCTTTAGCAAAAATACTACAGAGGTGCTATTGTGTTCACCACATTGCATCACATTAGGAACCAGACTACGTTAGTTTTGTGCTAAATTTGTTCACCTAGTTTAGATCATATCTGCCATTTTTGTTTTCATTTTAAAGATAATTTTTTTCTTTATAATTAATAAGCAGTTTATGGAATGACATTTTCCTTGTCCTTCTCCAGAGAATGGTCCCTCTGACAACATGACCAAAGTAGGTGAGATGAAGTCTGGCCATTCTTGCTTCCAAGGAGCATTCTGGCTGCACTTCTTCCAGGACAGATCTGTTAGTTCTTTTAGCAGTTCACAGCACTTTCAGCATTCTTTGCCAGCACCACAACTCAAAAGCATCCACTCCTCTTTGGTCTTACTTATTCATTCTCCAGCTCTTACATTGATATGAGGCGATTGAAAATACCATGGCTTGGGTTAGGTGCACCTTAGTTTTCAAGGAAGTATCTTTGTTCTTCAGCACTTGAAAGAGGTCTTTTGCAACAGATTTGTCCAATGGAATACATCTTTTCATGTCTTGACTGCTGCTTCCATTGGTGTTGATTGTAGAACCAAGTAATATGAAGTCTTTGACAACTTCAATCTTTTCTCCATCTATCGTGATGCTGCTTATAGGTCCAGTTGTGAAGATTTTTGTATTTCTTTGTATTGAGGTGTAATTCATACTGCAGACTGTAATCTTTAACTTTCATCAGTAAGTGTTGCAAGTCATTCTCATTTTCAGCAAGTAAAGTTGTGTCGTCTGTGTATCTCAGGTTGTTAATGAGCCTTCCTCCAATCCTGATGCCACATTCTTCTTCATATAGTCCACCTTCTCAGAATATTTGCTCAGCATAGAGATTGAATAAGTATGGTGAAAATACAACTATGATGCACTCCCTGCCTGATTTTAAACCATGCAGTATTCCTTTGTTCTGTTCAAATGACAACCTCCTTGTCTATGTACAGGTTCCTCATGAGTAGAATTAAATGTTCTAGAATTCCTATTCTTCTCAATGTTGTCTACAATTTGTTACAATCCACACAACTGAATGCCTTTGCATCGTCAATAAAACACAAGTAAACATCTTTCTGGTATTCTTTACTTTGAGCCAAGATCCATCTGACATCAGCCTTGATATCCCTTGCTTCACATCTCCTTCTGAATTCAGATTGTACTTCTGGAAGTTCTCTGTCAATATATTGCTGAACCATTTTTGAATTATCTTCAATAAAATTTTAATTGCATGTGATATCAATGATATTGTTGGATAATTTCCACATTCTGTGGGATCACCTTTCTTTGGAATAGACAAATATGGATCTCTTCTATTCAGTTGGCCAAGTAGCTATCTTCCAAATCTTTTGGCATAGCTGAATGAGTGCCTCCAGTGTGGCATCCATTTGTTGAAACATCTCAATGGATATTTTGTCAATTCCTGGAGCCTTGTTTTTCCCCAATTCTTTTAGTGCAACTTTGAGTTCTTCCTTCAGTATCATTGGTTTTTGATCATATGTCACCTTCTGAAATGGATGATCATCTACAAATTCTTTTTGGTACAGTGACTCTGTGTATTTCATCCATCTTCTTTTGATGTTTCCTGCATCATTCAACATAGTGCCCATGGAATCTTTCAATATTGCAATTCGAAGCTTACATTTTTTCCTCAGTTCTTTCAGCTTGAAAACTACCAAGCATGTTCTTTCCTTTTGGCTTTTTAACTCCAGGTCTTTGTACATTTCATTATAATAATTGACTGTCTTCTTGAGCTGCTCTTTCAAATCTTCTGTTCAGCTCTTTATCCTGCTGATTCTTCTATTTGCTTTAGCTACTCTCCATTCAAGGGCAAGTTTCAGAGTCTCTTCTGACATCCATTTTTGGTCTTTTCTTCCTTTCCTGTCTTTTTAAAGAACTTTTGCTTTCCTCATGGATGATGTTTTTGATGTCACCCTACAATTCCTCTGGTATTTGGTCATTGATGTTCAATGCATCAAATATATTCTTTAGATGGTCTCTAAAATCAGGAGGGATATAATCAAGGTCATATTTTGGCTCTTGTGGACTTCTTTTAGTTGTTTTCAGCTTCAACTTGAACTTGCATATGAAAAGTTGATTGTCTGTTCCACAATCAGCTCTTGCACGTTTGGTCAGCTTCAGACTGCTGAAGTTGTTGAAAGTCTTCAATTTCCTCATCTTTGGCTTTGGCAGTTGGTGAATAAATTTGAATAATAATAGTATTAACTGGTCTTCCTCACAGGTGTATGGATATTATCACTGACAACATTGTATTTCAGGACAGATCTTGATACATTCTTTGTGATGATGTGATGATGAATGTCACACCTTGCTTCTTTAGTTTGTCATTTCTGGCATAGTAGATCATAAGCTTGTCTGATTCAAAATGGCCAAAACCAGTCCATTTCAGCTCACTAATGCCTAGGATATCAATCTTTATGTGTTCCATTTCATTTTTGACAACTTCCAATTATCCTAGATTCATACTCCATACATTCTATGTTCCGGTTGTTAATGGATGTTTACACTTGTTTCTTCTCATCTTGAGTCGTGCCACAACAGCAAATGTGGGTCCTGAAAGCTTTATTCCATCATTAAGGTCAGTTCTATTCTGAGGAGGCAGCTCTTCTCCAGTTGTATTTTGAGTGATTTCCGACCTGAGGGGCTCATCGTCCAGCACTATATCACAAATGTTTCATTGCTATTCATAAGGTTTTCATTGGCCAATTATTTGAGAAGTGGAAGGCCTCTTTCTTCTTCTGAATCTGTTTTACTCTGGGAATTCTGCTGAAACCTGTCTACCATGGACAACCCTGCTGGCATTTGAAACAACAGTAGCATAACCTCCAGCCTCACAGTAACATTTAAGCCACTACAGTATGACAAACTGACAGACAAGTTTGTCTCCCTTAGTTGTTCCAAACTGCTCTGCTCATTTCCTGGCCTACCCCACTCTGCTCGCTTACCCAGTCTGCCTCAGATGTGCAAATACCCACCTTCCACTGCTCCTGCAGCTGGCTTACCGCAGCCTGCCTCCATGCATACAGACTCCTGCCTTCTGCTGCCCCCAGGGCTGGCTTACTGCAGCCTCCCTCTACACACACAAATTCCCACCTACCACTGCTCCCAGGGCTCCCAGTGCTAGCTTACCATGGCCTACCTCCATGCACACAAACTCCCACCTTCCACTGCTACTGGGCTGGCTCACCATGGCCTGCTTCCATGCACATTTTCATATTAATTAGGTGAATGTCATGTTCTCCAAAACCCTTTCACCCAGTAGTTTTAGCATGCATTTATAATCCTTGTCTGAATCCCACTATTCATTGCAAAATACTAGTTTTGTAATTATTATTTCTAATTTATTATTTCTTATGCACTTTTTGGCCAGTACTCATCTGTAAAGGAAGATAAATAAATAAATAAATAAATAAATAACCTTCCCTCCCGCCATGTTACAATGGATTTAAGGATTTTTAAAAAACTCAGTATGTTATAATCCACTACTTTTATTTATTTATTTTAATAGCTAAATTTTTCCATAGTTTGCCCTTTCCTGCATGCTGCTTTGTCCTTTTGATAAGTCCTTACTCTTTGGGCACTTGGTTTGTTTTCTAGCATAAGATGTTATAGGCTCAACTTGTACTTACCTGTTCCTGATCTGGAATCATCATCTCTCCAGGGAACACTAGTTCCTTTCAGGAGCTGCTAATATTTAGACACCAAGATCTTGGCATTAGGATGTTCATTGCCTCTGGGTGACATTGCTCTGGGCCCCCGCAGTAGACCCAGAATAAAATGTACATATTTTTTTAAATCATAATTTCATAGTGATAGTTCCACTTCAAATCAAACACTTCAGGGTTCCCCCTTGCCTTCTCTATCCCATATTTGTACATTGTTTTTTCCATAGTGAAGGAGCTCTGTTGGCACAGTGAGTAAAGCATTTGGCTGCTAACCAGAAGGTCAGTGGTTCAAATCCAACAGCTGCTCTGTGTAAGGAAGATGAGGCAATTTACTTCTGTAAAGATTTACAGTCTTGGAAACCCAATAGGGGTAGCTATGAGTTGGGATTGACTTGATGGTAGTGAGTTTTTGGGTCTTCCACAGCGTGGATCCTGAGTCCCAACATCAATGTATTTACTCTTTTTTTTTTTTTTTTAAAT
>NW_006921598.1:18832558-18834114 GCF_000298275.1 Orycteropus afer afer
AATTCTAATACATACATGTATTTATATATTTAAATAATATTTTATTTTGTTTTCAGTGAAGGTTTTCACAAAAGTTTAGTTTTCCATTCAGTAATTTCCACGCAAATTGTTTAATGAATTGTTCATTCTTCGCAATGAGTGAATATTGTCCTTATTTCTGTTCTGGTTGTTCCTTTAAGTTCATGATATTTGTGCTGTTCTTTTTAATCTCATAAAATATTTTTTAAAGTCAGAAAAATATGTTCAAAAACTATTTGAATACTTTTTTTTTCCTGTGAGGTTGTGTTATATTTTAATATATAGTTGTTGTTAGTATCTGCTGTTGTGAAGTTGGCACCCAGGTCATGCTGACCCCATGAACAAAGGAACAAAATGGTCTGACTGGTCTTGGGACATCACCATCATCAGTTCTATATCATACTGTTGTGATCTATAGGGTTTTTATTGGCTGATTTTTGGAAATAGATTGCCAGCTATTCCTTCCTATAACATTTTAGTCTGCAAACTCCACTGGAACCTCATCAGCACCATTGCAACATGTAAACCATCACTGATAGATGGGTAATGACTGGGCTTGTGGTGAATTGGCTGGGAATACAACCTGGGTCTGTAGCATAGAAGGTAAGAATGTTACCACTGGAGCACCAACAACCTGTTGAATATATAGATAGTTCATTTACTTCTGCTCAAATTCAATTTTAGAGTTTGGTTTTTTCATCCATCTTCATATAATCTTAATTTTGAATATGTGAAATATTTATATAGTTCAAAAACACCCCAAAACTACAAAGAAAATTGTACTCAGAGAAGCCTCATAGAAGTCCAGATTTCTACCTGATGTCATTCCTACTGACCTCAGGTAGTGTAAAAGTTAAGGTTGTGTGTCAACTTGGCTGGGCAATGATACTCAGCGGTTTAGCAACTTTGATGTAGTCATTCCCCATGATGAGATCTGATATAATGTAATCACCTCGATGATGAAATCTGCTATGAGTGGCCAATCAGTTGAAAGGGAGTTTGCTAAGGGGTGTGGCCTGCTTCCAATATATAGGGACATTGCAGCAAAGCTCTCTGACTTCTTAACTCTATTTGCATCTTGTATCTGCCTCCTCAGCTTCTGACCTTCAGTTCTTGGACTTGAACCACTGGCCTGATGTATTGTCTGCTGATCTTGGGATTGTGACTCTTGTAACCTGTAGCCTGCCATTTTACCTGCTGATCTTGTATTCATCAGCCTCTGCAGCTAGCAACCTCATGTATTGTCTGCTGATGTTGAGTTCATCAGCCCCTTCATCTACCTGGTTGGGAGAAGCATCCAACCTGATGTCTGAACCATGGACTTAGGACTTTCCAGCTTCTACTTCTTCCTGCACCATTTCCTGGAGATAAATTCATTTCTATATCTTTATCATCTATCGATATCTACATCTCTCTCTCTCTAGGAGCTCGGTGGCATAGTGCCTAACACATTTGACTGCTAATCAGAAGGCTGGTGTTCAAACTCATCAGCCACTTCTCAGAAGGAAGATTGGGCAATCTACTTCCATAGTGATACC
>NW_006921598.1:18834364-18864138 GCF_000298275.1 Orycteropus afer afer
TATATATATATATATATATATATATATATATATATATATGCTTCACTGGTTTTGCTTCTCTAGAGAACCTACCCTGAGGACAGTTAGGGAGGCTTTTTTCTTTGTTTCTAGTTTATCATTTTCCTTTTTTTCCCAAAAATTAACAATTATATCTCCATGTAGATGTAAATATATAAGATTGGTAGCATATTCTTTTGCATTTTGTTCTTTTTTTCCCACTCCATATCCATTCTCGGAGATCAGTCTTATTCTTTTTATAGCAGTACTGTAAAACAATAATCAATTTTGTGGATATACTATAGTTTGTCCAACTAACTAGTTTCCTAAGGTTAGAACATGGTGATTTCTAATATTTTTCTGTGACATAAATAATAAATAACCTTGTGTGTATTGTTTGTTTCTAAAGACGTGTATCCCCTTGGTAAAAATTCCTAAAAGAGGAATTTCTAGTCAAAGGGAAATATTGTTTTGGTTTTGGTCTATGTTACCTAATCCTCTTCCAAAAGGATTGGAGCATTTTTTTTTTACTTTCCTACTAGCAACATATGAGAAAAATCTGTTTCTCCATAGTTTTGCCAAAGGAATGTGCTATCAAGTTTTTGAAATTTAAAACTAGACACTTTTCAAAACTTCCAGGTAATTCTGATGTGCAGTCAGGTTTACAACTATTGGCCTAGATGTCAGCCATTCGAGGATATAAAATGAAATCAGTGGTGATGGTAGTGGTGATTGCTGTTGTTGTTAGATACTAATGAGTCAATTACAACAGCATGAAACACTGCCCTATCCTGTGCCATCCTCACAATCCTTGCTATGTGGTAACTAGGAACACAAAATAACTTAAAAGGAAGGGATAGGGAACAAGTCATGCTATCTTCATTAGTTTTCAATTTTCACCAGATTTGATACTGCTCAGTGGTACAGAATAAATACCATGTGATACTTGAGTGAAAAATATATCACATGCTCATCTTAAAAAGGACTGTGTCATTAGATAAGAATGTCAGGAGCAGTGAGCTTACGTGAATGGGGAGGAAAAACTTAGTAAAAGAGGGTGAGAATGGCTTCAACACTCAAAGAATGCCATCAATGTCACTAAATGGTATATGTAGACACTGTTGAATTGGTGTGTACTTTGCTGTATGTATTCTGAACAACAGAATAAAGCAAGAAATATATTTTCTAAAGAAAAAGCCTGTGCCTGTTTGGCATCATTTATATACCTTACTTATCTGACAATATCTAATCTTGGTTGGCACCTGTTCAGGCACTAGCTGAGGAGTACATGACAACCTAGAAGACTTATTCAAGTTAATATTCCAAACATGAGTACTGAAATGAGCTGATGGATTCCAGGTACCATATTTTATAGGTTATAAGATATCCATTTTTACAAAATATCTCTGAGATCATTTCACATCTTAAAATTGACAGTATATCACAAGTGAATTAACAGCTTTTTTTTCTCTTTTATAAATACATAAAATAATAAGGCATTTTAGGATTAAAGGTATCTTAATTTTAAAGAAACATGGTATGGTATATTTATAATACCTTTGATATGGGATTTTAGAAATAAAAGGATATTCAGTTGTGAAGAATCACAGTGCAATTCTAGGAAAACTATGTGCAAACTTTCTTAGTGATGCTGGGCACACATATAGCTTAATTATAGTAGAGAATAACATGGTTGTGGTTACTCTCCAATGACTCTACCCTAAACTCTGTGGCCCATAGGGACTACAGGCAGTCTTGGTCCTACATTCCTCTGCCTCAGTGGTCTAGACTTCAGTGTTCTTCTTTTGACCCTCAAACTAGTCTCTGCCTCTTGGGCTACTTCTCTTTTTCCCCACTGTCCAGTTATTTATACAAAAAAAAACAGGGCTGATTGTCTTCACCCCTAACAATCTTCTCTACCATGAATACCACCACACTACTTTCTCTCTCTATGGTGTTCTTCAACACTTATGGGGTCATTTGCTCCCTAAGACCAGCCATAGGCTTCATGGACCATGGAGGGAACCTACCCATACCTAAAAGTTCAATAGCTTTCCAGGCCATATGTCCCTAATCTAGCATTTGATCTCTGAATGACAGATTTTAAAAGTATGTTTTAATAACTTCTTTTGTTTTTGTTTTTTTTTGGGGGGTTACCATCACAGCAGTGCCCAAAGTATTTTGAATCTGACTAGTGAGCTTTTGGGAAAAATGGTTTCTGATGTTATCTAGAAACACTGAACGTTAATTCTGGTTTTAAATGCCAATTGAAAATTTTATTTTAATTTTAATTTGTCAACCCCAAATTCAAAAACACAAAAATGTTTGTGTTGTGAGAATTTTTGGTCAGATAGAGACTGATAGAACCCCCAAGATTATGGGCCTGGGTTATTCTTTGGGCCTGGAACTGGACTCACTTCCATGGATTAGCTCTCAGCCAAACAGTAGAAAGGCCTACAAGCAGAACACCTACTCCAGGAAGGTGTATCCACCTACCCTAAGGAGATGCACCCCTTAGATCAATCAACCAGTGAGACATCAAAAGGGCAGCATTTGCATAGAGAGAAAGGTGGAAAGATAGGAATGCATAGATAAGAAGGACACAGGGAAGGGATAGTCACAGGGAGGAGATGGGAAGAGAGCCTTTTTATTGTTGGGATTGTAATTGGGGCCATGAAACCAAATGTGCATGAACTGTTGAGAGTAAAATGTTTTCGTAAATGTTCACCTAAATTACAATTAAAAAAAAATTGTCAGTCCCACTAAGAGCTCACAAAAAACTTCAAGTCAATATATAACTTAAATGCAAACTTGTTTTTTTGTTTGTTTTTCTCAATTGACCTGGTCAAATTTCATGATATTAAATCTAATGTTTTTGAAGTTCTCTAACTAGATAAAGAGATGTAACTTTCTTTTGTATGTTGAATTTCTTTGATGGTCACAGGAAATACAAAGAGGAAACTCAGTCTACCAGGTAAGTCGGCACATAAAGGTATATCCATAGCAGAATTAAACAGAACTGAAAAAGATAGCACAGGAAAAAAACAACTGCCAGAATGTTGAAAAGGGAAGTTTTCCTGGAAGAGGTGCCAGCTGAGCAAAGTCCTAAGCATAAGTTGGAGCTGGTTAGGTAAAGATGGAAAGTATCATGGCAGAGTGGCTGAGAAGACCAGGCACAAAGGAAAGCTGTAGGAAAAAGCATTGTGTAGGATGATGATGGGTGGTAAATTATAAGGCATGAAAGATAAATCGGAAGATTGGTTGGAAACCAGGCAAGACATTGTATCCCTTATTAAGGAGCATGAATATTATTCAGTAAAGCAAGAAACCATAAATGTCTCTAGTGAGGTTGTGTTATGTGCTGGTCCCCCAGCAATCAGGAGAATGACAGTGATCTCTCTAGGAGAGGTATGGTGGCTGACTTTTGAGGAAATCAGGATTACCTGCATGGAGTCTGGTTAAAAGGCTGTTTCAAGAGGTCAGGGAAGTGTTGCTCCCTGCAGAGTTTTAGGGCTTCCACACTTTAATCTACTTTTGGACTCTAACTCCTAATAGTTAAAACTAACCAAACTCCTCAATTGCTGAAATTCAGTGCACATTTTTTTTCACTTTTCTTACAGCAATGTTTCTAAACTTACTAAGTTACCCCTTTGACTTCACTCATGCAAATCAAATACGAAGTAGGCAAATAACCAAATGAAAGTCCAACTGTGGACACACAAGAAATACCTTGGGCAGATGTCTGCTTATAGGGGTAATTTTAACCAAATGCAATTGTTTTAATAGGTGACAATATATATTTGTCATTAGAATTATACTAAAAATATACACAAAGAAAATATAACCTGGGGTATGTTAAAGAGTTTCTCAGGCACCTTCACCTCTGAGTGAAAACCATAATAAGGACAGATTGAAAATCATTTTACCTTGAGCTGAAGGTGTAGTAAGTACAGAAACAGGGCAGACTTTAGTCATAATTTGACTCAGACATTCATGATTTTATATCAGAGTTGTGGGTAATTTGCTCCATTTTGCACTCCTCATCTGCTCCCATAAATATTACCAAAAAAAAAAAAAAAATCAAAGCCCATTACCATTGAGTTGATTCCTACTCTTAGTGACCCCATTGGGTTTCCAAAGTTGTAAATCTTTACGGAAGTAGATTGCCTCATTTCACTCCCATGGGGCAGCTGCTGGTGGATTTGAACCACCAATCTTCTGGCTAGCATCCAAATGCCTTACCCATTACACCACCAGAACTCCTTCCCATGAAGGTTACAGCCTAGAAAACCCTTTGGAACAGTTTTACTCTGTCATATGGGGTTGTTTTGAGTCAAAATCAACTCAACAGTACCTAGCAACAATAGATACAGATTCACTTTGAGGTTGGCTTGCGTCACAGTAAATGCGAGGACATCCCAGAGCCAAATTCTTCGTCATTTATTTCCAGGTAGAAAGAAAGAACTTCTTGAGCACTCATAGATGAAAAGCCCTGAGCTTCACTCTGACCAGACCAATCTCAAACACATGCCTGTCCTTGAACTAATTAAACAACTTTTATTACCAGGAGGTAATCAGATGCTGATTGGCTTAGGCCTGGGCTCTGCAGCCACGGCTGAAAAAATGACTCTGACAAGGAGAATGACATTACAGCAACTGGCTCAGATCAGTCAGGGTCCACAACAGGCAAGAAATGACACAGTCCTGTGCAAGTTGCCCAGCCAAGAAGGTAAATGTGGACTGTAATCCAAGCCATATTTTCCTAGCTGTGCACTCCAGTGTTGGGCTATATTTCCTGAAACAAGGTAGATCTCTTCCTAATTCTGGAACACAGATGTACAGACCTATGTACTCATGGTCTGTGTCTACTCCAAAAAATAAAAAAGCCAAACCCACTGCTATTAAGTCAATTCTGACTCATAACGGCCCTATAGGACAGAGTAGAACTCCCCCATAAGGTTCCCAAGGCTGTGAGTCTTTTTGGAAGCAGATTGCCACATGTTTTTTCCATGGTGGGTTCAAACCACTGACATTTGGTTAGCAGCTGAGTGCTTTAACCACTGAGCCACTAGTGTTCCCTGTGTCTAACCAGAGAGTATCATTTTTTAAATAATTCATACATAGGTGCCTATAGCTAGCAAGGAACCTGGTTGTGCAGTGGTTAAAGTAATCAGTTGCTAACCAACAGGTTGGCAGTTCAAACCTCTCAGCCTCTCCATAGGAGAAAGATGTGACAATGGATTTCAGTAAAGACTTACAGTCTTGGAAACCCTGTGGACCAGTTTTATTCTGTCCTATAGGATTGCTATGAATGAGAACTGAATCACATTTGGTTTTTTGGAATGGTTTAGCAGTGGCCACCACCCTGGAGTTGAAGGCTCAATCTCAACTATTTTAGTATGTCTATTTGCATCTTCATATTCATTCTCCACCCTGGTGATTCCCCAAGAGTATGCCCAGCATCATCAAGTCCCTTACCCTCTGGATACCTGTTACAGAGCTCAAGGAGGAGTTCACTATAGACCAGCTATAACCCTCCAGTATAGGCCAACTCTTACCAATAGTCTTCTCCACATGCTTCTCCCTATCTCTGCTCTCTATCTGTAGCTTCTGGTGACAGCTTCCTTCCCTTGCTCCTTCAGGCTCAGAGTGACACCAATCCTTCCAACCAATCCTGCTAATACTAGTCTCAGGATGTTTTTGGTTTCCTCTCCTTGCCCTTGCCTTCATAAATGGTTCCTCAATTAATCTTTACGCAAAGGACCCAATTGGAGTATATAATCTGTTTCTTGCCAAGACCCTGAATGATGCACAATCCAAAGTGAATATCTCTTCATCATGATGGTGCACTATGATGAAAGCTGAGAATGAAGCTACAATGCCCACAATGTCCCACAGTTCACTCAGTGATCTTCTGGTTCCCAGTAAAACTGAGCTCAGTTGGCCCAGGCATAATTCACCTGATAGGAAAACTTCTATTTCATGACAATACATACTGTAAATGCTAAAGATTTGTAAGTTTTAGAAATTTAGAGGAAAGGATAATGCCACATTAGGATATTTTACTTTAAATTTGGACATATATACATCTTTTAGAATGTTCATATAAAAAGGTTGAAATGTTCCAGACCATTTCTGTTAGGAGAGAAAACAAACAATATTTTATGAGGCCAAAATAAGAAAGCAGGAGAGGAAAGAGGTCAGGAATCCCAGTAGAGTTCATCCAACACTGCCTTTATCTTAGACAGCTTTTGTAGACAGCTCTGCTAATCAGGACTGAAGACACCTAAAGGAGGGAGTTTTTAGCTGAAGGAAACAGATGTCACTACAAGCAAACAGAATGCAATGTGAGTTTGTCTTGAAGTCTGTTCTGTGATGCACAACTTTTCTAAGCCAAAATTTTAACCTTGTGAGCAATCAGCTTAGTGCTGCCCTTAGCGGAGAACCATAAATTAAAGATAAGCAATAGTTCAGACTTTCCAGGGCCTTGGTTCAGAAGTAATTTTGGAATCCCAACCAAATCTGCATTTGGTTAAGCAATTTGGCGTATTTTTCTATTTTGAGGCATTAAAATATAATTATAACTCATTCATTTCATTCCAAATAAAAGTCTGTAGAGTAGATGTAACTAGGGAAAATTCTGCCTTTTGTTTTAAAGGGAAAAGAAAGACAACAACAACAAATAAAACCAAGGAGAATAAAAGCAAAGCAAAACACGGTCAACATGGAAAATGTGTTTATGATGCATTTTATAATTTGATCAATATATAAAATTGATTTTGCAAATACATCCAAAAGATTAAAATATTCACCAGGTTATCTGGAAGGACCAACAAAATTCTACCAGGCTTCTCTAATGGGGATTTTGAAAAAAAAAAAAAAATTGATTAATTAAAATTCTTGTGAAAAATCCACATATCAAGGGAGTGATGATTTAACCTTTTTACAAGTTTTTACTTGATTAAAACAAATCCTTTTGGAAGATGCTGGGAGTACAAGAGTTAAAGGTAACAGAGACCCAAGGGAAGCCCTACTTCTATTTCACCTGGTTCAAGGTGGAAGTACAAGGCACCCAGATTGGCGTATGGCATCCCATATTATAAATCTGCATTTGAAAGAGAATGGCAGATTCCCTTGAAAAATTAGGAGTTTGAAGTGATCAGTATAGCAGTAGCCCACAAGCCCATGGCCTTCAAGGCTAAGCTGTCCAAGCTGGTGATTGTGGCCAAGGTTTCCCACGGCAAGATGTGAGTAGGAGCTAGGCTGAACGTAGCTTCTCCTCATCTTCTCTGAGGGAAGTTAGGATCTAGAGGATTGGCATATTCCCAATTTTCTGGGGATACTTCTAGCTTTCTGCCCTGTCTAGAGGAGTTCACACAGTATAGATGCCCTGGTGCTGTATTCAAAGGACCTTCCTGGCTCTCTGCAACCTTCCCTGTCTGCTCCTCCTCTGCATGCCTGGAACACAAGAATCCCCTTGCAACATCTAGCTGATTGTTCTTACTAGAAAGGGACTTGGGGTTCTCTTTCTAGTGAGGACTTCAAGGCTTTTCTGGAGCTGTCTCGTCCCCCTCCCCTGCACGAGTTCTGGGAGCTCTCCCTGGGAGAGCAGCCTCACCTCACCCTGACCATTTCAGGGTCCACAGGCCTCATTTCACTTCCAGAATATTTTTCTTAACAACTCATCCAGGAAAGCTCTTTGCAGATTGGGAAGAAATACAGAATTCTTTGGAATTTAAATAAATAAGGCAGGATTGAAATGTAAAATAATAATAATAATGAAATTAATAAACTTTTTACTATTTTTCTCTAATCTTTATTTTAAATAGCTGAACAAGACTGGTGTTTTCTTAGTTGCAAGTGGAAGCTGATGTAAGGGGTAGGGAGAGGAAGGACAGAAATTTATTAATAGTTAGTAAGTTAAAATAAAATAGTCAGCAAGCCAAAATGAAAGGGAAGGAAATGTAGGGTTGGTGGAGAGTGTCTGTTCTGCCTCCTTACTGCACACAAGCCATAAGTAAACCCCACTATAAATATGCTGTGCCCCTAAGAAAAATGTTTCTGTGCTGAATTACATGGGTCTGTATGAAATCAAGATAACGGGTAAGAAAACATCTCAAATCTCTTCAAGTCTTATGTCTGATTCATTCATTTGGTGCGATTTCTTGTGTAACTACTGGGGGAAATTTTGCTCATTTCTAGTGGGAGGTAAATAGAAGAATATAATATAGTTTCTGCCTTAAGAGAGTCTACAATATAATTAAAATACACATTGCTTAAAAAATGTAGCTTTGATTTCTATAACATATCTAACCTTCCTTTAATGTTCCTAAAAGTGTTCACTTTCTACAACTTAATGTTCCTTCACCCCCACTTTTCTTCTCTGGATAGCAAGGAAAAAGATAAATATCACTACTTACTGGTTTCTCTGCTTTCTCCACTTTAAACAGTCAGTTTTGATTTCAGATCTCTTTTTGAATTCTAAATTCAACTTTATGTTATGGTGGCATGTTCCTTTTCCTTCCTCCTTCCCACGATTGTGTCACTTTGTACTCTACATAGCAGGGAGGAGGAGTCACCTCTTCTCTTGTTGGTCTTTTGCTGGTTTCCACCGTGGGAAGGCTAATCCAATTCTTGGTCTGCTGTGATCATGTTCTGTGCATGAAGTTCAAATTTCCTTCTGATGACAGCAAACAAGGAACTCAATTAACTACTGATAATTGTTTTCCATTTACTTTTTAAATGGAGAAAGAAAATCAAATAATATCACTTTTCACTTCAAACTTGCCAAGTCATAACATGCATGTACATTATCACATAAGTAAAATGAAAATTGGTTTAGAGGTAGTGTCATTAACAGCAGGTAGTGAAAATATCATTTAAGAATAATTTCCAAACATGATGTTATTAAGTGCCCTTGGGTGAGTTCTGACTTATAGCGACCCTATTGTGTTTTGTATAATAGGACAAAACACTTCCTGGTCCTGCACCATCCTCAAAATTGTTGCTGTATTTGAGCCCGCTGTGGCAGCCACGATGTTGATCCATCTCATTCAGAGTCTTCCTCTTTTTTGTTGACCCTCTACTTTATTTACTGTGCACGATGTCCTCCTCTAGGGACTGGTCCCTCCCCACCAAATACGTGCAAAGCATATGAGATGAAGTCTCACCTTTCTTGCCTCTGAGGAACATTCTGGCTGTACTTCTTACAAAACATACTTGTTTATTCTTCTGGCTTGTTGTTGTTATGTGCCGTCCAGTGGGACCCAACTCATAGCTACCCCTCCTTGGGTTTCCAAGGCAGTATCACTACAGAAGTAGATTGCCCCATCTTCCTTCTGAGGAGTGGCTGGTGGGCTTGAACCGCCAGCCTTCTGCTTAGCAATCAAGTGCCTTAAGCACTATGCTACCAGAGCTCCCATTCTTCTGGCAGTCCATTCAATATTCTTTGCCAACGTGAGAATTCAAACACATCAATTCTTCAGACTTCTTTATTCAATGTCCAGCCTTCCCATGAGTAGCAGGCTACTGAAAATACATTGCTTGGGTCAGGTGCACCATAGTCCTCAAATCGGCATCTTTGCTTTTTAACACTTTAAAGAGGTCTTTTACAGCAGATTTACACAACACAATACATTTCATTTTTCGACTGGAGCTTCAATGGACATTGACTGTGAACCCAAGTAAAATGAAATCTTTGACAACTTTAGTATTTTCTCAGCCAAAGGCAATATAAACTACCAATTTGTTAAAACATAAGTAGGTTAGTTTTAACATTATACTTTATATTGTTTTTAATTAGTTATTTATTCTTTAAGCATCAATACAGAACATTATGAAGAAATTTTACTAATGATCCCTCTAGACAAAACCCAGTTGCTTTCTTCCAATTTCTTTATTTCCTTTTATCACATAAAACCCACTGCAGTTGAGTCGGACCCAACTCATAGTAACCCCTCCTTGGGTTTCCGAGGCTGTATCCCTATGGAAGTACATTGTCCTATCTTCCTTCCAAGGAGTGGCTGGTGGGTTTGAACCTCCAGCCTTCTGATTAGCAGTCGAATGCCTTAGACATGACACCACCAGAGCTCCTTTTATCATATAGTTATATTTAATATTTATAAATGTGTCCTCACAAAGCTTCAGGAATAGGATATATATACTTTTCATGGTCTTTTTTTCTCTTAATAGTAAACACCATTTTCCATGTGGCTAGGTGTTATTTGCATAATTTTATAATATTCCATCAATTACACATTTCCCTATGAGGCCCTTTGGCCATTCTCAGTTTTCTTTGTTATGCAAGTACATTTTTTTTTAATATAGTAGAGTTGATCCCCCCTTGACTACTTTCTTAGCACTTATGTTCCCAAAAAGAGTTCTCTGAGTTGCAGAGAATACACATCTGGAGAGTTTTGATATGTATCCCTGGACTGTATGCCAAAATGATTGCATCACCAACAATGCCGGTGGAGTCAGTTTTATGGGCAATTCTTTCTTCTTCTGGTCTGACTGGATTTCTCTTATCAGAAGTTTTCCATTTCAATTCCAAGTCAGATTTAAATGTTTTCTTCCACAGCTTATATATTTTATTTTATTTTATTTTACATATCTCTTACTTCAAACACAGCAGAAATTATTAAAAAAGTTTCATCAAAAAAAAAAGAGAAGTTTTTTTTTTTTCTTTTTTTTAGTGAAGTATACTGGAAAGAATAAGTAAAGCCATAGTGCCTAAGGCATTTGACTGCTAAGTGGAAGGTTGGCAGTTCAAACCCACCAGCCACTCCATGAAAGGAAGACTGGGCAATCTACTTCCGTAAAGATTTACTGCCTCGGAAACCCATAGGGGGTCACTATGAGTCGGAATAGTCTCAATGGC
This sequence comes from Orycteropus afer afer, assembly GCF_000298275.1. Classification (NCBI taxonomy): domain Eukaryota; kingdom Metazoa; phylum Chordata; class Mammalia; order Tubulidentata; family Orycteropodidae; genus Orycteropus; species Orycteropus afer. The sequence continues at coordinate 18,845,241 of NW_006921598.1, forward strand.
AGTGAGTTTGGTTTCGGTTTGGTATTGAACATTTATTATATTCTAAGTAAATAGCTGGCATGGAGTTGATTGTGACTCCTGGTGACCCCACGCATGTCAGAGCAGAACTGTGCTCCCCAATGTTTTCAGTGGCTCATATGCCCAAAGTAGATTTCCAGGGCTTTCTTCTGAGGGGTTTCTGGGTGGGCTTGAACCTCAAACCTTTCAGTTAGTACTTTACATATCTTAACATTTTGAACCTTCACTACTCTACGTTATTCCCTCAGAACACAGAACAGTTAAATAATTTGTCCTCCATCACCTAGCTAGTAAGTGGTAGAGCGGAAATTCCAATCCTGGAAGTCTGATTCCAGAGTCTATATACTAAATCACCATAATGTTTTGAAAATGACAGCAGAAACTATTATCTACTAAGTAACAGTTCAATGGAACACTTAACTTTTTTCTTAAGAACTCAGATTTAGATTAGAAAGTAGCTGGAAAGATATAACCCTGTTTTAATAAAGCTCTTCTCTCATCATCCCCCCATCCTTTCTTAACACATTTGCCACTAGTCTTCCTGGCCTTCATAAGTATTTTATTCAATGAACATTACCAAACAAAATATGAAAACAATTGTTCTATCAACAATTTCCAAGCCAACACTAGTCATAGTGAAACCTAATGTCACCATGTCACATAAAACCAAAAAACAGCCTCACTGCCATTGAGTGGATTTTGACTCGTAGCGACTCCTCCTTGAGTTTCCAAGGTGGTTTCTGTACAGAAATAGATTGCCCAATCTTCCTTCCTAGGAGTTGCTGGTGGGTCTGAACCTTCAGCCTTCAGGTTAGCAGTCAAATCCCTTAGGCACTACAAAAATAATTTGTTGTGCTGCATCTTTTCCTTTAAGCTCACCTAGAAGTTTACAAATATTAGACTTAAGAAGTTCACAAATTATTCATTTTTTGAAATTACAATTTTTGTTCATTAGTTACATTTTTTCTTTGAGATTACTTAACATCTTAATGATCTAGAAGTTATATGTATGTGTGTATATATATATATATATATATCTCAATTATTATTATGTGCTCTGTTTTTATTATTGACCTCACCAATTTTCCTTTGTATTTATAAGTATTAGTTGCTCCCATACTACAAAGGTGAGAATGTAACCCAAAGAAATGGCATTATAAAAAATAGCAATAGCATAAAGAAGAAAATCACCACTAATAAAAATTACACTTTGCATTTTTAACTTTTAAAACACATTTTCTTATTTCTCTATATTATTTTCAACTCTATACTAAGAGGTATCTTCATTTTATAGATGAATAAACTGAGGTTAAAAAAAAAGTCAAAATCATGAATCTAAATGAATGCATCCTTTCTGTGCTTCTTCACTCACTTAATTCACTTAAAGGGATAAATGGGTGCCGAATCTACACTTCTTTGCATATACCGCTACCCACCTGATGATTAACAACATAAAGTATATAAAAGCATGTTTTAGGAAAATTTTAGGTTTAGCACAGATATTCTGTTAAATAGTTGCTCTCTTAGCCTGCCAGAATCTGCAATTTGGCAGCTGTAGCCAATTTGCTGAAGACTCATATCTCTGTCATCTTTCCTTTCTTTACCCAGGTGGTAAAATGATAGCCTACTCCTACTGATCTACTAATTTAGTTCCCTGCTATCTAATTAGAAAAGAAGTGCACTGTTCTTTCTCTCACATCAGAGGTGAACAGACCAGCTCATGGCTCCTTCAGCCAGGTGAGCTCTCAATCCTGCTTAGCTGGCCTTTCTGAACTGAGACAGCACAAGTCTGGCAGAGCTGACTTTCACTAGGGCCTCTCCAGAGGATGGTGGTTTGTGAAGGTAACTTCAGTGTCAACACAGAAAAAATGCTCTGGGGTTTTAACTGCTGGTACAGCTACTGGCAAGCTATGACTAATCATATATACAGATTTTTTTGTTTTGTTTTTTTAATTTTTATTTCCTTTCGAGCCCAATTCAACTAAATTTTTGTAGACTCAGCCTCAATACTTGAAATGAAAGTCCTATGATAACATTCAGCTCCATATTCAACATAGACTTGAGACTTTGATCTTGAGATCTGGGATGTAAGTGAGGGTAGATATTGGAGTGGATGGATTTTGAAAGGATAATTGCTTTTAAAAAATGATCCAGGTGTATTAGTTACAGGTATTGACCAGAATAGACATCTAATTAAGATTATTCTAGCTCTTTAGTCTACAATACATGGGGTCACCATGTTATTGACTGCATGACAACTCGTTTGGTTTTGGATTATTCAGTTTTTTGCTTTTTAGATATAACTAAATATTCATATCTGTGTTTTCTGTAACTAATTTTTCTGTGTTTGTACGTTTTCTTCTTGTCCAATGAATTTATAAATGAGCTTTGGTGGCACAGTGGGCAAGACATTTGACTGCTAATCAGAAAGTTGATGGCTCAAACCCACTAAGTTGCTCCACAGGAAAAAGATGAGGCCATCTGCTTCCATAAAGATTGACAGCCTTGGAAACCCAATAGGGGTTGCTATGAGTCAGAATTGATGACAGTGGGTTAATGAATATAAAAAGCAAGGATTTTTTTTTTTTTTGGTGGGGGGGTCATATACTCTTTCACAGGAAGCACATTATTAAGCTGCATCTCTTTGCCCAATACATGGTCTTATTCATCTTTTGCCAGGGTGGAATTTCTGCTTTCTTGCATGTATACATTCTATTCTCTATGTGTAAAATGACTGAAAGTTGAGCATTCAGAATAACTTTTTTTGGCATGTGATTTGAGTAATGATCTTAGCATGGCTTTCACCCTAAAGAGGAGCACTAAATGCTGTTGCTGTTGCTTTATCTTATAGAGACTATATTTGTGTTTTGACAATATCCAGTGATATTATATCTTTTTCTCCAAAAGTGTTTAGGATGATACTTTGTTAGATAATTTAAGTCATTATTTGTTAGAGATTCATATTAAAGTATTTACAAGTTAAATAGACCAGCTATCTGACATTTGCATTTAAAGACTCAAGGAAAAAAATAAAATAAAGTGGGAGACAAAACAAGATTGCCAAAATGTTGATGATAGTTGAGTAATAGTATGTGGAGTTTATTTTGTCTTATGACTCGTCTGTCAGTTTGTTGTACAGTGGTGGCTTGCGTGTTTTTGTGAGGCTGGAGGCATGCCACCAGTATTTGAAATATCAGCTGGCTCATTCATGGCAGACAGGTTTCAGTGAAGCTCCCAGATGAAGACAGACTGGGAAGAAGAACAGTGCCATCCACTTCTGAAAAAGCTGGAGACTGAAAACCTTATGAATAGCAGTGAAATACTATCTGACATATTACCAGTAAACTTTATGAATAACTGTGAAACATTGTCTGATATAGTGCCTGAAGATGAGCCACTCAGGTTGGAAGGCACTCAAAATATGACTGGAGAAGAGCTGCCTTCCTAAATTAGCAACATAATGCAAGGCATTGCCGGGGAGTCAGATCTGACTCATAGTGACCCCTCCTTGGGTTTCTGAGGTGATATCACTACGGAAGTAGATTGCCCAACCTCCCTTCACAGGATTTGAACTGCCAGCTTTCTGGTTAGCAGTCAAGTGCATTAGGCACTACATCTGTGTTAGACTGAGTTCTCTAGAGAAACACAACCAGTAAAGCTTATATATATATATGTATTGTTGTTGTTGTTGTTGTTGTTATGTGCCGTCGAGTCGGCGACCCCTCCTTGGGTTTTCGAGGCAGTATCACTACGGAAGTAGGATTGCCCAACCTTCCTTCCGAGGAGTGGCTGGTGGGTTTGAACCGCCAGCCGTCTGGTTAGCAGGCAAGTGACTTAGCCACTATGCTACCAGAGCTCCTATATATATGTATATAGAGAGAAATTTACTTTAGGAAAATGGCTCACACACTTATAGAAACTGGCAGGTCCAAAGTTCCTGGATCAAACATCAAGCTGGAGGCTTTTCCCGACTCTTGCAGCTGCAGGAGCTGAGGAGCTCAAGGCTGGCAGGCAGTACACCAGCTGCTGACTTCAGTGAATGACGAATCCAAGATCTCCAGGCTGAATGGTGGATTGTTCATTCATGGACAGTTGTAAGCAGCACAACAGAATCCCCATCCACAAAAGAATGTCTCCTCTCCCAGGATGTCCACAGATATACTAGAAGCAGGCCACACGCCTAGGGAAACTCCATTTCAACAGATTGGATGCTCAAAACATAATCATCTGATCCCATCATGAGAACAACCACACCACAACAGCTCAAACCACACAGAATTGTGGCCCAGCCAAGTTGACACACAGCTCCAACTATCACAACATCCAATGATATGGATGGAGTAAAGGTTTAGAGACCTTCACTTTCAGATGAGGCATGACTCAAAATAGGAATAAACAGCTGCAAACACTCATTAATAATCAGAACATAAAATGTATGAAATATGAATCTAGGAGAATTGAAAGTTGTCAAAAAGGATGGGGAATGGATAAAAATCGATATCCTACATATTAGTGAACTGAAATGGACTGGTATTGACCATTTTAAATCAGACAGTCATGTGATGTTCTATTCTAGGAATGACAAATTGAAGAGGAATGATATTCATTCATCCTCAAAAAGAACATCTCAAGATATGTCCTGAAGTGCAATACTGTTAGTGATAGGATAATATCCATATGGCTACAAAGAAGACCAGTTCAAAGGAATAATATCCAAATTCATACACAAACTACAAAAGCCAAAGATGAAGAAATTGAGGATTTTTACCAACTCTGCAGTCTGAACTTGACCAAACAAGCTATCGAGATGTTTTGATAATTATTGGTGATTGGACTGTGAAAACTGGAAACAATGACTCATTGGTAGCTGGAAAATAGGGCTTTGGTGATGGAAAGAGATTGCATGATAGAATTTTGCAAGACCAATGATCTATTCATTGCAAATACCTTTTTCCAACAACAGAAATGGTAGTTATACACGTGGACCTCACCAGGAGTACACAGGAATCAGATCGACCACATCTGTGGAAAGAGGCGATGGAGAAGCTCAACATCTTCAGCCAAAACAAGGCCAGGAGCTGACTGTGGAACAGACCATCAATTGCTCACATCCAAGTTCAAGTTGAAACTAAGGAAAATCAAAATAAATCCACAAAAGAGAAAATATAACTTTGTTTATATCCCACCTGAATTTAGAGACCATCTGAAGAATAGATTTAATGCATTGAACATCAGTGACCAAAGACCAGGTAAATTGTGGGATGACATCAAGAACATCATACATGAAGAAAGCAAAAGGTTATTAAAAAAAGACAGGAAAGAAAGAAAAGGCCAAAATGGATGTTAAAAGAGACTCTGAAACTTGCTCTTGCATGGAGAGTAGTTAAAGCAAATGGAAGAAATGACAAGATAAAAGAGCTGAACAGAAAATATCAAAAGGCAATTCGAGAAGACAAAGTCTATTATTATAATGAATTGTGCAAACACCTGGAGTTAGAAAACCAAAAGGGAAGAACATGCTTGGCATTTTTCAAACAGAAAAAAAACTGAAGAAAAAAATTCAATTGAGTTGCAATATTGAAGGATTGCCTAAGGCATTTGGCTGCTAGCCAGAGGCTGGTGGTTCAAACCCACCAGCTGCTCCACGGAAGGAAGACTGAGCAATTTACTTCTGTAAATATTTACTTCCTTGGAAGCCCAAAGTGGGCTGGTATGAGTCAGAATCGACTTGATGGTTGTGAGTTTGTTCATTTTTTTTTTGTTTGTTTGTTTATGGGAAAAATATTAAATGATGGATTAAATTATGGATAACATTACAAAGAATGGGAGTTATAGAACACTTAGTTGTGCTCATGAGGAACCTGTACATAGACAAAGAGGCTGCCATTCAAGCAGAGCAAGAGGATACTGCATGGTTTGGAATCAGTAAGGGTATACATCATGATTGTATCCTTTCACCATACTTATTCAACTTGTATGCTGAGCAAATAATTTGAGAAGCTGGACTATATGAAAAAGAATGCAACATCAGGATTGGAGGAAGTCTCATTAACAACCTGTGATATGCAGATGACGCAACTTTGCTTGCTGAAAGTGAAGATGATTTGAAGTGCTTACAGATGAAGATTAGACTACAGTCTTTGGTATGAATCATAGAAAATTAAAAACTACAGTCTTCAGTATGGATTACACCTCAACATAAAGAAAATAAAAATCCTCAAAACTGTGCCAATAAGCAACATCATGATAAATGGAGGAAAGATTGAAGTTGTCAGGGATTTCATTTTACTTGGATCCATGGTCAACACCCACGGAAGCAGCAGTCAGGAAATCAGACGTTGTATTGCACTGGGCAAGCTTGCTGCAAAAGACCTCTTTAAAGTGTTAAGAAGCAAAGATGTCACTCTGAAGACTAAAATGAGCCTGTCCCAAGCCATGGCATTTTCATATGCATGCTAAAGCTGGATAATGAATAAGGGAGAGTGAAGAAGAGTCGATGCCTTTGAATCGTGATGTTGGCGAAGAATACTGAAAATATCATGGACTGCCAGAAGAAGGAACAAATCTCTCCTGAAAAAATAGCAGCAGAATACTCCTTGGAAGTGAGGATGGCCAGTTGTTGTCTCATCTACTTTGGTCATGTTATCAGAAGAGGAAGAGACCATTCCCTGTAAAAGGATATCATCCCTGGTAAACTGGAGAGTCAGAGAAAAAGGAGAAAATCCTCAACAAGATGGATTGACACAGGGGCTACAGTGATGGGCTCAAGCATAAAGGATTGTGAGGACGGCACAGAACTGGATAGTGTTTCGTTCTGTTGTACACAGGGTTGCTATGAGTTGGAGCCAATTTGACACACCTGACAACAACAACAACATGCAGTTTTTTGATGTTTGAAATTTTAAAGAATAAAGAACCACATTTACTATTTCAGAGGCTCATTCTACTTCTGCCTTTTGCTTCAAAGAATCACATATTTTCACCCTTAATCAAAGAGAACTTACCGTCTTTTCTGTCTCATGCCTCTAAAACTTTATTTCTCAAATACTCCCCTCACTAAGGTACTCTGGTGACATAGTCACTAATGTGCTCGGCTGATAATTGAAAGGTCAGTCGTTTGAACTCACTAGCTGTTCCATGGGAGAAAGATGTGACAGTTTGCTTCTGTGAAGATTACAGCTGTGGAGATCCTGTGGGGCCGTTCTAACTTGCCCTATAGGGCCTCTATGAGTTGGAATCAACTCTATGGCAAATCGTTTTTGAGTAACTTGGTGTCTTAGTTATTTAGTACCACTCCTCGGAAGGAAGGTTGGGCAATCTGTTTCCGTAGTGATACTGCTTGGAAACCCAAGGAGAGGTCGCTGAGTCGGGTCCGACTTGACTGCATGTAACAACAACAACATAACAGAAATATCACAGTGGGTGGCTTCAACTAACAGAACTTTAGTTTCTCACAGTTTAGGAGGCTAGAAGTTCAAATTCAGGGTGCCGGAGCTAGGGGAGAACTGTTTCTCTGTCAGCTCTGGGAGAAGATCTTTGTCTCCTCAGCTTATTTCCTGGTTCCTTGGAGATCTCCATGTATCCTGGTATTTCTCTTATCCCATCTCTGCTTCCCATGCTTGTTTATTATATTACATATGTCGAAAGAAATTGACTGAAGATACACCCTAACTGATCCTGTCTCATTAATTTAACAAAGTTAACCCATTCCTAAATGGGTCATAACCACACACATAGAGGCTGAATTTATGGCAGATATTTTGAGGGGACATAATTAAATTCATATCATGTGGATAAGGAGAGAGTAGAAATGTACACTTTGAAATCAGACAGACTCTAATTTGAACACTCATTCCATCACTACTGACTGTATGACCACAGACAATTTACTTAATCTTTCTTCCTCTCATACTTTTCACCTGTAAAGTGAGGATAATGTTCTCTTAGCTGAGTTATGAATTAAGTAAGATTAGTATTAATCTAGCCTAGCATCAAGCACTACATATTTTTAATATTCACTAAATCATAATTTTAGATGAGAAATTTTTAATACATGTTAGAAATAGCAGTCCTAGCAATTGTCATGATTGTTAGTGCTATTTTAGAGTTTGGTATACTTGAGATCTACTGTGGCTGGCTTATTTCTTACAAAGTAATTCATAATATCAATCCATTCTCATATGGCTTGATTTTCCTGCATAAAGTTCCTGTTTCAGCAGTGCAGTGGATTGCCTCACTGCTCTATGGGGATTTGGGTTGGAAAATATACCTACACCTGTAGGTATATAGGCTGCTCAAGGGCTACCTCCTCTTTTGAGGCTTGAACCCTACAAGAAACATTAGCACTTCTTCTTCTGTGGTCTTCTGGTACTTTGCTTGTTTTTTAAGCACTTAGCCAACGTTAAGTATTGGATTTGAGATTCTGATTACCGAGTTCAGCACCTTGTTTACTGTTACATGTTTTAATTCGCCTTCCCCTCCTCCTGTAGCCCTAGTCCTAGCACACATTATCATCTTAACAAGTGCATGATGATTTCCTGCCTGTCTGAATGAATGAATGACCTTTCTCATTCTTTCAGAGTTTTTGTTTTGTTTTGTTGGACAGATTGGTATTAGACCTGAATGGGAATTAAAGTCCACAGCTATTTCTTTTGTCCTATTTATATCACTCTATATTTGTGTTTTATGGTAGTCTGTGAATGATTTTCTTACATTCTGGGGAAGCCATGTTGCTTTTATTCCACTTTTTATAAATGAGGAGTGGCAAAGTAGAACAATTGAGAACCACATTATCCATCCAATTGTCTCCCATCTTTGCTAAAAGACAATATTTTGAGACAGAATATATAGTTCTAATAGGTCAAAAGTTAATGTCACAAGTAAGTACACTTTATATTGGTGGCATAGCCATCTTATAAAGAATTGCATGCAGCCAAATGCAAGGAAAAGGAATTTTAATCAAAATAAGTCAGACAAAACTTCCTGCCACTGTCCTTCCTGATAATTTGGTCCATTTTTCTAGCTGTTTTTTTTTTTTTTAAACTCATAGCTTCCTATTATTACGAAAGGCAAACTACCTTTCTGGACAGACTCTTAAAAAATTATAGCACTAGACACATCAGGGTAACTCTAACTCTTGTTAAATGAAATTGAAAACATCAGAAACCCAAGATAAGTGAGAGGTTTACTGGATAGTAACCTAGGAACACTTGACAAGCAAATGCACTCTAGTTATCTTTTATTTTATTTGTCAAACCTTCTGTGATGTCATATACTTTATGAATAATTTTGTAGTTACTGAAGGAGTGTACCTGCATTTATAATATCTACAAATATTCTGAGAGGGAAATCAGGTATATGTGATTGCAAACATTGTAGAAGATCACGATAATGGCATTGGGAACAATTAATAAAATGCTTTTGCTACTCATTAGCAGCGAGTGACATGTAGCTCACCTGCTTAAAAATGGTATTGTTTCCTTTATTTCCTCAATATGTCCACTGGAATCTGGTGTTTGTCTTGATTCTCTAGTGCTGCTCTAACAGAAATACCACAAGTGGATGGTTTTAACAGGGATTTATTGTCTTACTATTTAGGAGGCTAGCAGTCTAAAGTCAGAGTGCCTGCTTAAGGGGCTGAGTGAAAGCCTCTTGTCTTGGTTCTCCAGTGGTGCTATCTATAACAGATGTACCACAAGTAGATGGCTTTAACAAACAGAGATTATTTTCCTCTTATAGTGTAGGAGGCTAGATGTCTAAATTCTGAATGCTAGCTCTAGGGGCTAGGTAAAGGTCCCTTGACCTTGAGCTACAGGTCTGCCTATTATTCCATGCCCACTGGAGCTGGAGGCTTCTCTTAACTCATGCAGCTGGTGGCTGTTGAGGCTGACAAACCCAAAGTTGGCAAGTAGAATGGCATAATCCCAAGATCAACAGGCACAAAACAGGCCACTTGTTCAAGTCCAAGAACAATTCTAAAATTAGCAGGCAATATGGCAGGTCACTGGATGAAGACTGAGACAAATTCAGGATTCAAGTATGCCAAAAAGCTAGTGACCTTTCTCAAAGTCTCTTCTGATATACTGGAAGCAGACTACACCCCAAAAGCAACTACTCAGCTACTCACAGCAGATTCCACCATGGGGGTGATTACAATCTCATCTACATCTAACTGCCCAGTCACTCAAAGCTATAGCCCAGAGAAATTGGCGTACAAACTTAACTACCACAGTGGTGTTTTATGAGAAAATGGCTCAACAATATTGAGCTGAACATCAAGGGTTCAGATGGAAATAAAATCATTTTTAGGTTCTCCAAATCATATAAAATGACCTAATGGAGAATATACTCATCCATTTCCTATCTAGAGATGCATCAGTTTAAAGAGCAGTAAATATTCATTTGTGAAGTACTTTTACTTCTTCATTAATTTACTTCAACAAATACTTTTTAAGATCCTATATGTGTTAGTTGATGCTTTTGAGTTGTGGTGTTGGCAAAAGTTTTGGTTACCTAGTGCTGCTCTAACAGAAGATGCCACAAATGGGATGGCTTTAACAAACAGGAGTTTATTCAATTTGGAGGCTTTAAGTGCAAGTTCAAAGTGCCAGGCTCTAGGGAGGGGCTGGGTGAAAACCTCTCAATCTTGAGTTCCATCTCTGCCTCCTGCTCCCAGCCCACTGAAGATAGAGGCTTTTCTTCACTTAGACAGCTGCTGACTGCTGAGACTTGCAAGTCCAAGTTGACAAGTAAAAAGGCACATTCCCAATGTTACCAAGCCACATGGCAGGCCATTAATTCAAGTCCATTGTAAGTCCCAAGGTCGGCAGAGCACAGCAGGCTGCTGAACAATGACATGGCTACCTGCAGGGTTCAAGCGTGCCATAAGCTAGAGACCATTCCTCAAGGCTTCTCCTTACATACAGGAAGCAGACCACATCCCTAAGGCAGCTACTCAGCTTCTCACAGAAGATGATAGATTCCACCATGGAGTTGATTACCAGTCTAATCATGGGGAATAACTACCACCAGCTGTCTAGCCACTCAGCCAGGTCCAGCCAAGTTGACACAACCTTAACTACCACAGCAAAGAATACTGAAAGTACCATAGACTGATAAAAGAACTAACAAATCTGTCCTGGAAGAAGTGTAGCCAGAATTCTCCTTGGAAGTGAGAATAGCCAGACTTCATCTCATTTATTTGGTCATGCTGTCAGAAGGGACCATTCTCTGGAGAAGGATATCATGCTTGGTAAAGTGGAAGGTCAATGAAAAATGGGCAGGCTCTCAACAAGATGGATTGGCACAATGGCTGCATCGATGAGCTCAGGTATAGCAAGGATGGTGAGGCTGGTGCAAGACTGGGCAGTGTTTTGTTCTGTTGTACATAGGGTTTCTGTGAGTTGGTGATGACTCAAAGGCACCTAACAACAACAACATATGTATTGGGAACTATAGTGTACTGTAGAAACACAAGAGTGAGCCAAACAGATGTTAACCGAGATCTCATGAAGGTAAGAGTCGAGAAAGGGAGACGGACAGCAATCCAACAGAAACATGAGAAGGCTGTGGGGAGTGGTGTTAGGAAAACTTCTCAGAAGTAACAGTCAAGTTAAAGAATGGGTTAGTCGATAGTGGGCTGAGAGAAGGATAGTTCCAGTGAAGGAAATGGCTTGTGGAATGGCACTGAAGAGGGAACAGTGTTTTTTAATTACTTAAATGCAATTTAGAAAATGCTGCAGGGCTGAAAAGGAGGAGGCAGGGCAGGAAATGAGATAGGGAGATTGACAGAATCCACAGTGCTACAGTATTCAAGTCACTGTAGTAATTGTCGAATAATATAAACTGGGCAATTCTTTGATAAAAATAGAAGATTTGTGACAATCTCCTTGATGTAACTATCTATTTAATATATAGAGTTATACACCCACAGCACACAAACATATCTCTGGTGGCATTATGGTTAAGTGCTCAATTGCCAACCAAAAGTTGGATGTTCAAATCCACCCAGCGGCTCTCCAGGAGAAAGACTTGGTGATCTGGTTCTGTAAAGATTACAACCAAGAAAACCCTATGGGGGAGTTCTACTCTCACATGTTGGGGTGGTTCGATCAAAATGCCCTCTATGGAGTCTAAGAATAACAACAAAAAGCCTGTATCACTCTTGCTGCCCATCTGGGGAATTCTGGAGCCTAAGGAAGTCCCAAAGGAGCTCTAGTGGTGCAGTGCCTAAAGTATTTGACTGCTAACCAGAAGGATAGTTGTTCAAACCCATGAGCTGCTCTGCAGAAGGAAATGGGACAATCTACTTTCACAAAGATTTACTGCCTCAGAAACCTAATGGGGGTTGCTATGAGTCACAATTGACTCAATGGCAATAGGTTTAGTTTCTTTTGTAAGGAAGTCCCTATGCCCAGTAAGAATTTGGGCTAGTCACAAAGGAGATCTCACTCTATACATTTTGCAAACATGTTCAGTTCATTCACTCAATAGCTATTTACTCAGTTTTCTCTGTGTGTCAGATACAGAGTGAAAGAGTGTCTGGGAGAGCAGAAGGAATGCATTGAGGGGACAAGGGAGGCAATTGACCCCATGACCAATCATCTCTACCCTGCCAGTCATTTCACATACATTAATTTATTTGTAATTTCTAGAAGTTCCTTGGGCAGGAGTTATTAAGCACATTATAAAGATATAAAAACCTAACTTTTACTAAGCTGAGAGGATTCTCCATTTAAATGGTGCAGCATGGGTTTTATTCTGCTCTGATGGACTTCAAATGCTTTTCCCTTTCAATTATTACATTGGCGTCCCTGCCTTTGAGAAGTGGATGCTATCCCCTTTACTTCTGAATTTGGCATATTGTTGAGTACAACCATCTTTGTGTTCCTTACAGTATGCTCAGCCCAAGTCTTACTTCACCATCGGGACAGTTGGAGAAGGAAAGAGAAGCACAGAAGTCTTACTTGGGAGTACAAGTAACACCAAAGGAAGGGAACAGGGTGGATCAGAGGTGAGAAAGAGAGGGCAGGTTGACTACTGCCAAACCTTCTCTACACCAGATAATACCTTCTACTTTAAATATACTAGTTAGATAAGCATAACATAGATAAATAGTGCACTGGCTTGTTCCACATTATGGCCTATGCTCTCCAGACCCCTCAGACAAGGGTCCTGATGAATAACTTGAGGTTACAAAGAAGAAGGGAGGAGAAAGAAGGGTAAAGATCTACCAAAACAGGGTGAATGCAATAAAGAGGTAACCCTGTGACAGTAACTGTCAATTAACAAACATTGATAGGCAAAGATTAGACGAAGATGAAGTAAAGAGAGGGCAGAAGTCCTCTCCCTTCTGCTCCCTCCTTTAGATACCTGCATCACTAGACTCCACTGTGGAAAAGGAGTAGGAAAGACATTTTTAATCTTAGATAATTGGAGTTTCCAGAAGTGGTTCTAAGTTGGAAATAGAAGATGGGAGATACTTGATCTCTTTGGCCTGGAAAACCTCAAACCCAGCAGAATTATTGGGAAGCAATTACATTCACAGGGATGCCTCTTGGAACAGCTGGTAAATCTATATGTCTAGATACAATTTTCTTTTTGACTTGGTCTAAAAAAAAGTCTTTGGCAGAATGCATTTTGATTTCTTTCTTTCATTGTGCACTCATTTCTTGACAAGACCTATACACCTACATCAAATTTTCAGCTCATAGAACTCTTCCTTCTACGTCTCTGATAAAGTGCAGTAGCCACAGTGACGCACACTGTTTATCTAGTTTCCATAAAAAGACTACATGATGGTTGATGAGGTCTACAGAACTGTAAACAGGTATAGCAGAACCCAACTCTGTTACTTCCCCCTTTACTTCCTGATAGAATTACAAATGGCTTCTTCCCCCATCTAACCACAGGAGTCATATCTCTCTGTTCCACTCAAGACTTTTCTACTGTCTCTGTAGCCAAACAACTTGGAGGGATTTTCCTTTCAGTACTGTGCTTGAAAGTCTGTTGTCATTTTCATTCCTTGATTCTGAATCATCTATATGAATACTCCACCCTTCTCACAGAAGAATCTGTGGGATTGCTTTTCTCTATGATGTGTGATGTCAGAGAGGAATGAATTTAACCAAGCACAGTTATCCATTTTGGCTATAGCTGTTAGCCAAACATTCAGAAATCACATGGCCAAAATTGTCTCTAGGATGGTAAGCCTCACTTCGCAGAAAATATTTCTGAAATAGAAAAGAAAGAATGATTTCCCCAGCAAAGATTTTTCAGATGTATCTTAGGAGACTCTAGGTATTTCTAGGGCAAAACTGTACAAGGATATTTTGAAAACCTAGACCCAACTTTAATGGCTCAGTAGGGTCTTAAGTTCTGTGGCAATAAAACATAAGAATAAAAGATTTTCAAAGCTGCTTGAAAATTATCACTGCCCAAAGCATAACTTGCTCTCCTTTCTTACATAATTTTTATAGTATCACTTGTTCAAGGTTCATTTTCATTCCACAAATGGGTTTGTGATAGTATTTGAGGGAGAGTGATTACCATTAAGGAAATTTATGGAATATCAGCAGCATGCAGGTAAAAACACAGTACTAAGCCTGATTCCTTGACTCGTGGTCCACATTCAAGAATTATAAATCCTGAAAGGAAACTATGATGAAACCAGAGAAAAAAGTAAGATTTTTCAAAATACAAGGTCATTCATTTTCAGCTATCAAAGGTGTTTTACATGATTAAGTTTACTCCAAGAAACAAAAGGTGAAATGCATGAGAACTTTTGAATCACAAAGATGTTCAATGAATTGTTATTTATAATAGGAAAATATTGAAAACTGCTTAATTGAATATTTAAATAAATTATGGTATATTTACATGTTGGACTATTATGCACTAGTTGAAAATGATGTTTTTGTAGTATTTTTAATCATATGGGAGAAATGCTATGATTATATTGTTTCATAAATAAAAATTGTATATAAAATAGGATCTCACCTGTGTAAATAAATCTATACACTGAAGAAAATAGTAAACATAAACACC
Source organism: Orycteropus afer afer (assembly GCF_000298275.1). Classification (NCBI taxonomy): domain Eukaryota; kingdom Metazoa; phylum Chordata; class Mammalia; order Tubulidentata; family Orycteropodidae; genus Orycteropus; species Orycteropus afer. The sequence continues at coordinate 18,860,304 of NW_006921598.1, forward strand.
AAAATTTTAGTTGCATTTTTTCCCATGCAGTCAACTTTTTGGTATTTATGATAATGCAGAGAGAGTATAAACAAGCCTTTATATTAAAAATGGAATGTCTTCTGAAGACATCTGCTCTTCCTTCTGTTCTACTCAGCTATTCACCAAGGTCTATAGTAAATTTGCTTTATTAATAAGCAAATTCCAAACAGTTTTTGCTTCCTTAAAAGCTTGGAAATAGCAATACCATATGATCCAGAAATCCCACTACTAGGTGTATATCCTAGAGAAAAAGGAGCCATGACACAAACAGATATATGCACAGCCACATTCATTGCAACACTATTCACAACAGCAAAAAGAAGGAAACAACCTAAATGCTCATCAACAGGAATGCGCCAACAAACTATAGTACATATACACAATAGAATACTATACAACATTAAAAAACATTATTGAATCTGGGAAATCTCATAACATGGATGAACGTCCAGGCCATTACGCTCAGTGAAGTTAGTCACAAAAGGACAAATATTGTAAAAATTAAGAAAACAGTTTCATAAGAAAAGAATTATTCTTTGATGGTTACCAGGAGTGAATAGGGAAGGGATGGTAAACCACTAACTAGAGGAGAGAAATATTAACTTGGGTGAAAAAAAAGTTTTAAAGGGACACGTCCCTACACTTCAGCCTTATTTAAAAAAGAAAAAGAAAAAGAAAAAGAATGCAGGATTAACTATTCCACAGGGTTCTTGTAATAATTTAACAAGTTAATATAGAAAAAAGTACTTAACACATATAAACCAAACAATCCAAACCGACTGCCATAGAGTCGATTCTGACTTATAATGACCCCCATTGAGTTTCCAAGACAGTAAGTCTTTACGGAATTAGATTGCCCAGTTTACCTCTATAGAGTGGCTAGTGGATTTGAACCTCCAGTCTTCTGGTTAGCAGTCAAATGCCTTAGGCACTGTACCAGCAGAGCTCCTTCTTAACACATATGGTATTCATTAAATGTTAATTCAGCATATATTCAAATATAAAGAAAATATATCAGTCAAACTCATCTCCTTGTTTGTTTTCCAATTCCAAGCACCTTTTGTCAACTTCATCTCAGTACTCAATTAATGTTTATAAGCATCCTTCTATTTTGTAAGTTCTTTCCTTTGTTCTTTTGGTTAAATATTCATTATTGTTTCAGTACACATAAGATGACATTTCAGGAGGGAAACATTAAACCTAAAAGCTAATCAGATTTTACTCCTTATCGAATTTGGAAGAATTGGGAAATTCATTTAACCATTATGTTATCTCTGAGTCCACAATGAATAAACTTTTAATGAGAACTGGAAAGAGTCTTGGAAACTGACCCTTTGGGAATATGGCAGAGACATCACTTTCCAAAGGAAGATGTGCGAGAGAGTAAGTCATCTAGATTCATTTTCTGCAAGCCAAATTTCTTTTGGCTTTATTGGAAGAAGCACTTGTTTCCCAGTATTTCAGTAGATTATTGGCATTTCTTTGACCTAAGAATAAATGACAAAATTTGATTCTATCTCATGCAGCATCTAATGTTTTGAAATAGTGTGGAAAGAGTCAAGGTATAGAGGTAAGTAATTATCTGTGAAGGATATTTATTAAGGAAATATCACAAGATATTCCAAGGCCTAATAAATACTAGTCCCTACCACATAGAAGTTAATAAATATTTGTTGAATAATGAGTAAGGCAAGAAACAAATGTTGTACTCTTTCTTTTTTATCTCACAGCACCTAGTGCAGTACTAAGCACAGATGAAAACTCAAAAAACCTTAAAGACTACCATGGAGTCAGTTTGGACTTATAGCAACCCCCTTTGGGTTTCTGAGGCAGTAAATCTTTACAGAAGCAGATTGCCCCATCTTCCTTCCACGGAGCAGCTAATATGTTTGAACCACCAACTTCTGGTTAGCAGTCAAATGACTTAGGCACCAAGGGAGCACTCAGTAAATACTTGGTGAATTGAATGTAATATTTGTTGAGCATACCATATTCTTTGGATTATTCCCCTTGAGCTCTTAGGTTGGGCCCTTAGGCCAATTCTGTTGAATTACGTTTGAAATCTTTGGCTCAAAATTTGTCCTAAGAACTTGGGAAAGCCATATTAACTCATGGACATCACTTTACTGACCTCTTGAAACTAAGTCCAACTCTGAGACATTAAACTGTCTTTTTTGACAAACCATCCAATAGAATCCTTCAACTCTCCTCCAAATAAATAAATTCTATTAAATATTGTAATTTTCCATTTGTCGGCATTTCCTTTTTTGATGACTTCAGTTTTTATTCATATATACTCTTAGCACTTTTATTTACTTTTATGTACTTGCTAACAAGGAGCTCCGGTGATGTAGTGGGAAAGACATTTGGCTGTTAACCAGAAGGTCAGTGGTTCAAACCCACCAGCTGCTCCACCAGAGGAAGATGAGGCAATTTACTTCCCTAAAGATATACAGCCTTGGAAACCCTAATGGGAGTCAAAATGAGTCAAATGAACTAGATGGCAGTGAGTTTGTTTTTTTTTTTTTTTTTTTTTTTGGTACTTGTTAACATCTCTGAAACTCTCCTCCTAAGCAGTTGGCAAGGCTAAAGGTTTTCTTTAGTTTGCAATCAAATGATAAAGATTAAGCCTTTAGCCAGCATAACCGGCTCCGTGTATAGCGAGTCCATTGCAAGGCTCACTTCCTGAGGCTACAAATTTTTTCCTGTGTTCAGTGAATTTCAGTGTTCCTTGGGTTGTGCTGTGGGTGGCTGACTCCTACCCACTTCAAGTCCAGAGAAACAGGCTCCCAATCATATTTGAATCAATTCTCCCTGTGAAGTGATTTTATTGCTTCCAAAGGTCGCATGAATTAAGAGGCTGGCTGAGGCTTTTACGTGGAAAATGGCGATATAATTTGAAAGGTCATATTTTTTCCTAACTAGTTGCCTCACATAAAATGTGCTTTTATAAGCTCTATTATTAAGTCCTGGAGACCCAGATCAGGCCTGGGAGTTAAAGGAACCAGGACTTTCAAATAAGTGCTGCCACTAAGTTGCTGGAAGCTCTGGTGGCCTAGTGCATAAGGCATTTGACTGCTAACCAGAAGGATGGAGGTTCAAACCCATCAACCAACCACTCCTCAGAAGGAAGGGTGGGCAATCTACTTCCACAGTGATACTGACTGGGAAAACCAAGGTGGGGTTGTTATGAGTCAGTTTTGACTTGATGGCAGTGAGTTTGGTTTTTGGTTGTTCAGTGGCTGGGTGGGTCTGAGCAAATTTAGCCAAGAGAATCTCAATCGCCTTTGGATGATTATTATGATATAATATTATGGTAAACATGGACCATTATTATGATATAACTTATAACCAATTTTTATACAGTTCCTAGACATTGAAGTGTTACAGAAATGCTTACTAATAACTATTATATATATAATACAATTTAATATTTATTATAATTTATTAGGGGATGCCTGGTAGTGTAGTGCCTAAGGCACTTGACTGCTAACCAGAAGGCTGGTGCATACCACCAGCCACTCCTCAGAAGGAAGATGGGGCAATCTACTTCTGTCGTGATACTGCCTCGGAAACCCAAGGAGGGGTTGCTATGAGTCGGGTCTGACTTGACCGCACATAACAACAACAACGTAATTTATTAGAACATGATAAATTGTACTTAACCTAAACCATCTTAATATATTGTGAAATATATTTCTAATACTAGAGATAGGAGGAGCTCTGGTAGCATAGTGGCTAAGGCACTTGACTGCTAACCAGAAGGCTGGCGGTTCAAACCCACCAGCCACTCCTCGGAAGGAAGGTTGGGCAA
>NW_006921598.1:18864238-18866256 GCF_000298275.1 Orycteropus afer afer
TAGAGAAGTGTATAAAAATATTAATCTTAAATAATAAAAAGTGAACAACACCTGTGCAACTAATACCCAAGTTAGGAAATAGAATATTGAAATGCCTGCCCAACCATTGATTGTATTGACTTTTCTTGCCCAGGAGGTAACACTACTCTGATTTTTTTTTTTAACGTTTTGTTGTGATTTTGGTCAAAGTTTACAGAGCAAATTAGTTTTTCATTCAACAGTACATACACATTTTGTTTTGTGACATTAATTGCAGTCTCCACAATGTAAACAGCACTCTACTCACTCACTCCCTGTGCTGCCCATTGCCATTCCTTCTGAGCTTTGAACTCAGTGTCATGGATTAACTTTCAGCCAAACAGTAGACAAGCCTATATGGTGAACACGACCACTAGGGAGGTATGTACTTCTCAGAACAATCAACTGTGAGATATAGGATCTATTTCAGAGTCACTGCTCTGAAGTCATTGAAATCATTTAAATGCCCAGGAAGGAAAATATGAAAAACAAACCCACTGCCATCTAGTTGATTCCGACTCATAGCAACCCCCATTGGGTTTCCAAGGCTGTAAATCTTTATGGAATCAGGGAGTCTTATCTTCCTCCTATGGAGCTGTTGGTGGGTTTGAACTGCTGACTTTCTGGTTAGCAGCCAAATGCCTTACCCACTACACCATAATTGTACTTTTATATTTTAATTTTTTATCTTAATTTCTAGTTTTTATTGCTATATTACAAACTGGAGCCATTTATGCACTTAGAAAAGCATGATGTATTGTTTCAGCCTCTGAATGAAATGTAAACAGGGGGAAAAAAAAAGCCCACACGTTTAAAATGTACTGAACTTTCCTATTCCAATGGGGAACATCTAGAATATATATTGTACCAGAGTTAATGTGCAGTATCCAAGGTTTTTATCATTCAGCATGCAATATTTCTGTACAACATTAGCTTGAAATAACCGGGGCAGCTGGTTAATCATTAGCCAGAATGCAGCCTTTGAATCACTTTGTAAAGCCATCCATAGACACACACTCAAAAACAAGTATTAATGAAAGAAAAGGAGATTGAGAAAGAAAGAAAAATTTGTGAAAAATATCACCTTGAATCATTTTCCTACAATATCTTGATTCTTAGTGAATCTCGATACTCAATTTCACTGCTCTTGAAAATCATTTTCAGCTTGAAGAGAACTTGCCTCTTGAAAGAATTTCCTTGTATTTGACCAAGCAGTGGATTAGCTTAAACAGAACTATTGCCACAGATTAATCAATTTTTGCAGATAAAGAGTGTTACTTAGAAAATTTCCTTAATATTATTACAAAACACTTATAATATAATGCCAAAGGGAAAATATGTATATACAACCTGAGCTTGACTTACTCAAAATATGTATACACATGAAAAGGAACTAGAATGAAATATTAAAAAATATTAAAGGAGTTTGTCTTTGGATTGTAGGGCTTTTAATGCTTTGAATTTTCCTTTTAGACTTTTCTACAGTTTTTTTTTTTTTTAATTGAGATATGATTCACCTACCATAAAACTTACCTTTTAAAGAGCAAAATTCAGTGGCTTTTAGTATATTCATAAGGATTTACAACCATCACCTCTGTCTATCCTCATCACATCTAAAAGAAACCTTATACCTTTTAGGAGATACTCCTCATTCTTCCCTCACTCCACTTCCTGGTAACCAAAAGCTACTTTCTGTCTCTATGGAATTGGTTACATGAATATTGCATGTAAATGGGTTCATATAATGGTGGTCTTTTGTGTCTGTCTTCTTTCACTTCACATAATATTTTCAATGTTTATTCATGTTGCAGCTGTATCAGTACTTCATTCCTTTTTATGCCTGAATAATATTCTGTTGCATGGATATACCACATTTTATTCATATATTTGTCAACTGATGGGCATTGAAGTTGTTTCCACCTTTGGCTATTATGAATAATGTTCCTATAAATATTTGTGTACAAGTTATTGTGCGGACATACACTTTCATTTCTTTTAGA
>NW_006921598.1:18866776-18868284 GCF_000298275.1 Orycteropus afer afer
TTCTGTTGTATGTATGTACCACAGTTTGCTGGTCCGTTCCTCTGTTGATGGTCGTTCTCATCTTTTTGCTACTGTGAATCATGCTGCAATGAGCATAGGTGTGTGTATGTCTGTTCATGTTATGGTTCTTATTTCTCTAGGATATATACCTAGTAGCAGGATTGTTAGATCATATTGTATTTCTGTTTCCAGCTTTTTAAGGAAGGGCCATACTGGTGCCTAAGGCATTTGACTGCTAACCAGATGGCTGGTGGTTCAAACCCACCAGCCACTCCTCAGAGAGATGATTGGGCAATCTACTTCCATAGAGATACTGCCTTTGAAATTCAAAGAGGGGTCATTATAAGTCAAATCTACTCCACAGCAGTGAGGTTGGTTTTTGATATTAATGCTGGAGTGAGATTTTTTTTTTTTTTTTTTTTTTTGCCTTTTCCTTCACCCAAGTTAGTATGTGTTTACCTTACATGTAGTTAGTGATTGTCCTCTCTTCCCCTCCCAGACTGGTAAACATCAAAGAATATTTCTTTTTGTGTGAAACCTTCTTAATTTTTACAACAGTGATCTCTTACAATATTTGCCATTTTGTGATTGACTAATTTCACTTAGTCATTGTTGTTTTGATTTGCATCTCTCTAATGGCTAATGATTGCAAGTATTTCTTCATGTGCTTGTAAGATGGCTGAATGTCTTCTGTGGTGAGATGTCTGTTCAACTCCTTTTCCCATATTTTAACTGAATTACTTGTCTTTTTGATGTTAAGGTGAAGCGTGGACTTTTTGTAAATGTCCTCTACCAGGATGAAGAGGTTCCCGTCTATTAGTTGTTGGTTGTATATTTTTGTCATAAAAGATGGTGGACTTTGTCAATTCCCCCTTCTGAACCTGTTTTTGTGTCTCTATTTATAATGGATATTGGTATGAACTTTTCCTTTCATGTGATTCCTTTGTCTATTTTGGTGTCAGGCTTATACGGGTCTCATAGAATGTGTTGAAAAATGTTCCCACTTCTACTTTTTGGAAGAGTTTGTGAAGGACTGGTATTGATTCTTTAAACATTTGGTAGACTTCACCAGTGAAGCCATCTGGCCCTGGACATATGAGAAGTTTTTTGATTGTTAATCCATTATCTTTACTTTATTATAGGTCTATTCAGATATTCTATTTCTTCTTGAATCAGCCTTGCTAGCTTGGACATTTCTAAGAATTTTTAAAATTTTTATCTAGGTGTCTAATTTGCTAACAAACAATTATTTATAGTAGTCAACTATGAACATCTTTATTTGCGTAAATTCAGTAGTATTGTCCTTTATTTTATTCTTGATTTTAGTAATTTCACTCTCTTCTCTGTCTCTGAGTCTCTTTTTCCCCCCCCACCCCCATGCACCATCTTTTTTCTGTTTGGTTAACTTAGCTAAAGGAGGAGCTCTGGTAGCGTAGTGCCTAAGGCACTTGACTGCTAACCAGAAGGCTGGGAGTTCAAACCCACCAGCCAATCCTCCAAAGGAAGGT
>NW_006921598.1:18868384-18884756 GCF_000298275.1 Orycteropus afer afer
CCAATCCTCCAAAGGAAGGTTGGGCAATCTACTTCCATAGTGATACTGCCTCGGAAACCCAAGGAGGGGTCGCTATGAGTCAGGTACGACTCAACAGCACATAACAGCAACACAATTTAGCTAAGGGTTTGCCAATTTTGTTGATCTTTTCAAAGAACCAAACTTTTAATTTTGCTATTTTATTTATTTCTGCTTGAATAGTTAATATTTCTTTCTTGTTTTGAGTTTAGTTTGCCCCTTTTATTTTAGTGTCTTAAGTGGAAGATTAGGTTATTGACTTGAGAGCTTTCTTCATTTTAATATAGGTGCTTACAGCTATCATTTTCCCTCTAAGCACTGCTTTAGTCTCAACCCATGTTGTGTGATATTGCTTCTTTCATCCGTATGTATACATATGGCCTGCTAGATTCCCAGGAATATGTCAAAAATCCTGGGAATGTGTCAAAATTTCCTAGTTTTCCTTTAAAATTTTTTGATCAACTTCTTTTTGCTTCAGCTGTTTTCATCACCTCAGATTGCTTGTTATTAAATAATTATCACTGACCTTTCCCCCCACACACACCCAGCCAATGTGGCTTGGGAAAATACTATTTTCACTAAGAGAGTTCTGAGTCCAGGTCAAATAAAGGCAAGCATTGCTGAATGGAGTTTTCCAGGACACTACCAAACAGGCCAAATAATGACAGTGTCTAAGAGTGGTGTTTTCAGGAAGCTCCAAACCCACTTTTTCTCCTCCAGTGGTTGCTAGGCTGCTAATTTCCACCATGATTATTGACTTTTGGTTTTCAAGACCACCACAGAAACAGGAAAAGAAAAAAGGTACAAGCAATTCAAATGACACAAAACTCACTGTTCTTATCACAATCTAGCCATTCTCCTTGGGGGAGTGGGGAGAAACACTTCACAGATTTTTGCAAGCTTTGGTTAATATATAGAGTCCTGAAAAAGTTGATTTTGACATTTTTTGCAGTGATCTTAGTGCTTTTATGTAAAAGAGGATTTTCAGAGGTTCTTCCTCTGCCATTCCTACTGATGTTACTCTCAACACTTTTTTAAAATGATAATTTTAAAAAAGAATTACCCATCTCCTTTCATGGATATTTCTTGATTACTAAAATCAACCTTTATTAATCAAGGGCAGTGCTATTTTATGTACATTTAGAAAGTTTTCAGATTAAAAGAAACTAAATCTTCACAACTTTATTTCCCAAAGTTTTCCTTTTTTCTTTTCAAACAAGATTTAAGAAAGTCTCCAAGTTGCTATTTCTTCTTATATTATTCCTAACTTTATAGTTGACAAGCTTTTCTGCTCTTATTATCAGTATTTTCCTCCTTCCTGTCTCCTTAATGCCGTTTCCCTCTTCTCCCTGCTATTTCCCACTGTCCCACCTCCTTACTGATTCTCTCTGTCTCCTTCAAAGTTCCAGGTACTATTATTACCCTCAAATCTTCAGATATCCGGTGACAATATTGCTCAAAGAAGTTAGAATCTATTCTACAAAGTAAGCATACTATATAAACCAAGACAAATATTTAATGCCATGAAAGACATGATTAGCAAAATAGAAACACAGAAAAGTTTTGATTATTTCTATTTGAGAGGCTTGGGAAAGCTTCACAGAAGAGTTACGTATTAGCTAGACCTTGCTTTAGATTGCCTTGAATGGCTCACCTCCTCCATCTTCCCTTCTCATTCTCCAAGTTTCAATTCAGGGACAGAATTGACTGAATCACTTTTAATCAAGAAACTTTCTCTAAGGCAATGTTTTCGTGAAAGTAACAAAGACACATATATGTTCCAAACTTTTTTTTCTGAGTCCTAACATTGATTGGTGCAGATCACCTTAAACTAATTTGACCATGAACAACTTCTTGTGTTATTTTTGTTAGATAACAATAGTTTTTGAAGAAGTTTGAAGTGAACATAGGTTAACTATGCTCTCAAATCACTCTACCAGGTTATGGTGAATGAAAGTCATTATTAAACACTCATTAGCAGGCAAACATAAAATAGTTCATAATCCTCTTCTGTATATTCAATGACATTTCAGACCACTATTCAGTTTCAGGTAAGCCAATGGCCAGTTTATATAGGCAAAAATACAAAATCTAGAACAGTTGGCCAATCCATGTATCCTAAACACTTTTAGCATTAGCAATAAGAACTCATCTCTAATATTCACCATAGTAAATAACAAACCACTGATTTTTCTAATAAAAAATTATATATATATATATATATATATATATATATTTGTATTATTATTAAACAAATTCTCTTTTGTCAATCAAAAATACAGGAAGAGAGGCACTTGTACAGACTGCCTTTGACATAAAGCTAGCTGACTACTCAGAGTATAGATTTCTGATTAGAAAGCTTTTGATACAACTTTAGCTAACTAACACACTCTTTGTGCTGAACTATTTTAAAGTGCAGATAGCAAGACCCTAAGTAAAATAATGTATATTGTGATTATTCTGTCTGATGAAAAATGTTTAATCTTAAAAATTTCACTTGAATAAATATTACTATAGCAATGGGCTATAACATTACTGAGGAGCTCTGATAGCATAGTGCCTAAGGCACTTGACTGATAACCAGACGGCTGGAGGTTCGAATCCACCAACCACTCCTCGGAAGGAAGATGGGGCAATCTATTTCTATAGTGATACTTACTGCCTTGGAAACTCAAGGAGGGGTCGCTATGAGTCAGGTCCAACTTGAAGGCACATAACAACAACAACATAACATTACTGATAGTTGGGTACTTAGAAGGCCTGTGTTCTAGATCTGTAGTTATGTCACTGACATTAAATATTTATGATCTTCAGAACTGTCTCCAGTTTCCATTCTCTTATTTGTAAAGTGTAAAGCAAGATGGTTATGTATATTATTTAAAAAAAAAAAAAAAAAACCCACCTCATTGCCATCAAGTTGATTCAGACTCATAGTAGCAACCCCTCTGGGGTTCAAAGGTTCTAAATCTTTATGGAAGCAGACTGCTTCATTTTTCTTCTGCAGAAAGGCTGGTGGGCTTGAACCACTGACCTCTTTTGGTTAGCAGCCAAATGCCTTAACCACTATACCACAAGAGCTCCTTATTTATATTATCAGTGTATAATAAATTAGAGAAGAGTACTTTATAGCTATCAAATTATCTTCATAACCTTGGAAAAATGAACAGTCATCATAGGCCTGTGGAGAAGAGCCAGTAATATTTCATAATGAAATTCTGTAAGTGAAATATTTATAGAATTATGAGTGAAACTATTTGACCCTAACATTATATGAAGTGAAGTGCCTAAGCAACTTAATAGAAGGATAATAAGTCATTTATGTGTGAAGTTAATTTGAGAAGTCTGGGTTTGAAAATTAAATTAAAGTTTTCTCATAAGTACTGTGGGCTTTGAGAGCTTCAAGCCCAGAGCTGACTTAGAGAAATTCAGTGCTCTTTTCTTTTACACTACCACTCCTTACCAAATTCAGTTTGAATACACAGTGATGACCTTATGGGATCTCAGGCTAGAAAGAGAATATAAACAGAGCCATGTATCATCATTTAAATTTCAATGAAGAAGATTATTTGGACAAAGGCATAGTTCCTGTGGAACAGTCTCTGAAAGGAAGAAGGGAAACAAAGTCTCCTAGTGATCACTCATAGCCGGCACAGGAGCCTGTACAGTTAGCTGTAATCTTGAAAACGTGTTGCCAAATCAGATCACAATAAAGTGCAGACAGAGGCTTGCTATTTAAACAGATGTTTTCCTGAATCCCTTTGTAAAGTGAGAAATCATACCTGTAATTATTTTTTTAATTAATAATTAAATTGTAATTAATTGTGTTTAAAAAGAGTTACGTCTGTACCTCTTCTGGAAGGCAAATTCAAAAGCCATAGTCTACTCTTGGGTAAGATCTTGTGTAGGGGTTATGTACAGGGCTGATGTAGATCACTGTTTACATTTTAAAGTGATTTTAAACCAGTTTTGAAATGGTTCCTGATTATTAGCTGCCTGTCACTTATCACCATCATTTCCAAAGAAGTTGTAACATTATTACTGAAGTCCATTTAAAAGACATCATTTACAGGGATCATACACAACTTTTTTTCCTGTGACCATATACCACACAGCCTCCACAGAGATCTCAGATACAGATGCATACATGTCCCCCAATTCAGCCTTCCCTGCCCAGTGGGCTTATTTTCCCTCTATCACAGCACTTCTCAATGCATGAAGTTATGAGCTAGACAGCAAGCTTTGGGCCTTACTGCATTTTCTAGAATGGCCAATCATAATAAACTCAACTCACTGCTGTTGAACTGATCTGACTCATAGTGACCTCTCCTTGGGTTTCTGAGGCAGTATCACTATGGAAATAGATTGCCCATCTTCCTTCTGAGGAGTGGGTTTGAACCACCAGGCTTCTGGTTAGCAGTCAGATGCCTTAGGCACTATGCTGGAATGTTCCTTAGAAGAAAAATGGCCATTTCACATACTGTGGTCATGCTGTCAGAACCGACCAGTTGCCGGAGAAGGATGTCATGCTTGGTAGACAGTCAGTGAAAAAGGGAAAGACCCTCAACAAAATGAGTTGACACAGTGACTTTGACAATGGACATATAGCAGGGATTGTTGAAGATGGTGCAGGACCCAGTGGTGTTTCGTTCTGTTGTATATAGGGGGTCACTATGAGTCACAGGCACTTAACAACAACAACAACCCTCCATTAGAGGAGCCCTGGTGACACAATGCTTAAGCACTCTGTTGCTAACCAAAATGTCAGTTCAAATCCACCAATCACTCTGTGGAAGAAAGATGTGGTAGTCTGCTTCTGTAAAGATTACAGTCTTGGAAATATTGTGGAGTTGTTCTATTTGCTCTGATAGGGTCTTTATGAGTCAGAATCTATTCAACAGCACACAACAACAACACCTTCTTTGATCTTCTTCTGTTAAAAATATAACATCATCCAGGATAGAAGACAGAACCCAAGGAAAGGCTTGACTATGGTGTGGGCTTTGGAGGTGAGAAACTGTGGCAGTGCTGATTGCAGCTCTTTAGCATCTTTTGGTATGAAAATGGTTCTGAATCCATTCTTTGGTTTCAGGTACTATGTGCCAATTCCTGGCTGGAGTATTTAATTGTTGATGGGAAATCCCCCAGCACCTCTTCTCTTGTGAATTGATCAGCCATCTTGAAAGTACACCTGTTAAAATAGAAGTAAAACAAGATCATAGAACCTACTGTAGGGAAACACCTTGACTAGCAGTAGACTTTATATAAAGCAGAAATAAACTTTTGTTATACTAACCCACTGTGATTTGGGGTTTGTTTGTTAGCAGCACAGGCCTACCTATCCCAGCCAATATGGGATGATATATGCACTTTGCGGAGAACATTTGTGGATTTTTCAGCATAAACTTTTTCAGAGAAAAACCATGCCATTCTGTGGAAGTGTGTGAGATTTTGGGGGCATTATTCATTGAATTTTAATGAAAACACAGTCTTCATTGACAATTTGAGGCTGAGCTATGTACACATATGCCTAGAATAGAACTGGAATTTCTTCCTTTCCAGATCAATAAAACCCTAATTTGACCTTTCTGCTCTGCTTCAAAACATTGTTTTGTGTCATATCATTTATTTATTCTTGATTTTCATTTGTTTTTCCTTTGCCCAAATACTTCTGGTGGAGAAAGCCTGCCATATGTTTTATGAATTAACCAATAAACTCATTCATCAGAACCATTGTTTGTTCATTACAGTCAATTCTCCTAAACCCATTAGGGCAGGACCAAAGGAATAATAAACACAAATCTCAATTATACTGCCTTGGCCCAACCTCCTTGTGTGTTTGGAAGTTAAGTACAAAAGATTATTATTATTATTATTATTATTATTTATCAACAATTTCTATTGAAATGGCTAACTTTTCTTTCACACATGATCAACTTTTGGAATTTTATTTTCCATTAAAGGAACCTGAAACTTCTCTACCAGTTGTCCCAATGGATTATTTCATGCCTCATTAGCATCAATTATCTCTAGGAGGAAGTGTAACAGATCTGTAAATGGGTTACTGCTCTACAGCTAACAGCTGGAAAGAAACTATGCTTCAGGCAAGCAAATGAAAATAGTGAAGAGACTTGTAACCTGAAAACTTGAAGAAAGAGGCCTGAGGCTGAGGGGGAAGAAAAGTGGTCACAGAGGCAGTCTTCTGTAGCAATATAAGTAGTCTGAGTTCTCAACTGAGGGCATCAATAGCATAAGCACTTAACATCTGGAAATTATTTTTTTCATTGGTGCTGATAAAAAATGCTAACACTCCCTATAAAAGGCTTAGCAAAGAAAGCCTAATGAGAGGGGGAAATGCCATTCTATAAGTTATTCCCTTTCTACATATCTTGTTTCCAATCTTGTTCAGAAAACTGTTAATTCTTTCAAAAAGTCTTTCCTTTCATTCATGTATTTCTTCACTCAAAAGCATTTAGTGAATATTTACTATGTACCAGAAGCACTGCAGAGTACTCAGAATAAACAACAAATGACACATATTTTTTTTCCTCTCAAAAATCATTAGTCTTTACTTGGTAACCTTTATGATCTAGCTGGGGGAAAATAGAGTTGTAAGATATCTATCAAATGATAGGAATTTGTGACCAAAGCTGTGTTAAAAGTAAGAGGTGGAGGGTTCTGGAAAGCATCACACAAGAGGTAGTAGTGAAGGAGTAAACTGCTGTCTATATCAACATTGTCTACTCCTTTGAACTTTCTTGATCTTTTCCTTTCTCCTTCTTCCCTCTCTACAGATCAGACATGAGGGATTAGGGAGAACTCAAAATGTCCTGAGAATTTCAAAGAGACAATCAGAATGGTGATGATATTCTTACCAACAGTGTGTAGGCAGGAACAGTAAAGAAGAGCAGGTTGATGAGTGGGAGACGTGTTGAGATGTTGAGTTGGAGGGCTCTGAGTTACCTAGGAAATGTTTGGTAGGCAGTGGATTATTTTTTTAATTTATTTTTTATTCTTACAAGTGCTCGACACTGCTAGTTGCTAGTGATGCAAGGACAAATAAGCAGATGCGCTAAGGACATGTATGTTATAGCTTCTAAAGTACTCTCACATTTACTATATCAATTGATTTCTGACAGGAAGCAGGTAGCATGCTCAAATTAAAAAAAAAAAAAAAAACTCACTGCCATCTAGTCAATTCCAACTCATAGCATCCCCCTTTGGGTTTCTGAGGCAGTAAATCTTTACAGAAGTAGGTTGCCCAGTCTTCCTTTCACAGAGCAGCTGTTGGGTTTGAACCACTAACCTGGTTAGCAGTCAAATGCCTTAGGCACTACATCACCACAGCTCCTTATGCTCAAATTAAGAAGAGTTTAATGAAACAGATCATTTCTAGGGCATGGACAGGGTGAAGGAAAACCAGGATAGTGCAGTACCTTAGATCTAGTTATAGTAGGAAGTCTTTACTGAGGGGAGAGAGTGATTATCAGCCCTAGAGTGGGAGTGGGGCATCCTTATGCAGAGAGCCATCTGAGAGGAGTGTTTAGTAGATAGGTGACCTGTGGAGCCTTCCTAGGGAGGGAGCCAATCTCCTGTTAGTCCTTCCATTGGTCCAACCAGAAACCAGAGGATAAAGAAGTCCTTTGGTGGAGGACCTTTAGGGTAAGCTTTGCGGGACAGAGTCTGGTGTGGAAAGTTAGAAGTGAATCTGGAATGACAAGCAGCAGATGTCCAGCACATGGCACATTGACACATGGATCACTACAATAGTCCCATAATAATAATAATGGTAATTATTATTATAACCAACTAGGATTGAGAGCTTATCAGGGACCAGACAGTGATGAAACTTTATCTTCTGTCTAACCATCACAACAACGCCATGTGTTACAGAGTAGAACTGCTCCATAAGGTGTTCTTGGCTGTAATCTTTATGGAAGTAGGTTTGAGTTGCTAACCCTTAGGTTAGTAGATAAGTAAAAACCACTTGTGTCACCCAGGGAGCTCTCATTTTCCCTTTCTTCCTTAATAGCATTTGAAGTATCTTCAGTGCTTACAGGCAGGATATTCCATTCATCAATTGATATTTATTATCTCAATTATGTGTTAGGCGTTGTTTCAAATTGCTGGTGATATGGCAGTGAACAAAACAGACAAAAATCTAAGACCTCAAGAAACTTAAATCTCAGTGGAGAGAAAACAAGTAAAATGTGTAGAATTTCACCCATCAATACGTACTATGGAGAAAAAAAAAAAAGTGAAAAGGAGAATTTGATGGAGGTTGCAATTCTCAATACAGAGGTCAGGAGATAACATTTGGGAAGGTCCTAGGGCCTTAGAGAAGGGGTCATGGGATATCTGGTAAGGAGCATCCAGTTAGGGAACAACAACAACAACAACAAAAAATGCACTGCCATAAAGTCGGATCCAACTCATAGCAACCCCTCCTTGGGTTTCCAAGGCACTATCACTATGGAAGTAGATTGCCCAACCTTCCTCATGAGAAGTGGCTGGTGGGTTTGAACTTCCAGCCTTCTGGTTAGCAGTCAAATGCCTTAAGCATTACACCACCAGAGCTCCTAGTTAAGGAACAGCAGATGCAAAAGCCTGAGGCCTCTGTATTTTACTCTAAGTGAAGTGAGACACCACTGATGTTTTCTAGCAGAGAAAATAGATGACTCAAGTTGCAAAAAGATTACATTGGCTGCTATGTGAATGGACTATAGAGAGGCAAGGACAAAAGTCAGAGACCAGTTAAGAGGCTATGGATATAGGAAGAGATTGTGGAAGCTGTGTTGTATGTGATTAAAATATTCTGGATCTGTTTTTGAGGTACAGCTGACAAGATTTGCTGATGGACAGGGTATGAGAGAGAGAAAAAAAACATCAAAGATGAGACCAAATATTCTGCCAGAAAGTTTGAAGGATGGAGTAGCCATTTACTGAGTTGGTGAGGACTGCAAGAGGAGTAGGATTGTCTGGCAAAAGATAAACAATTCAGTTTGAACATGTTAGGTTTGGCATGCCTATTAAATGTTCAAGTAGAGATGTTGAGTAGACAGCTTGATATGGGAGTCTGTAGTTCAAGGGGAAAGTCCAGACTAGAAAAATAAAACAGAGAAGTGATGATTTTGGGACACTCTGATCTTCAGAGATAAATTATGTAAGTGAAGGAAGCAGTGGGAAAGACACAATGAGGAATGGTTTGGACAGTGGTAAACTGGAATTGACAAATGTTGCCCAAAGGTGGCAACCACCTCTCAAGCCATGCAAAATCCACAGGCTTGCCTAGTGGTTGCAGGACTCCCCAAGAAAGCATATCTTCAGGTCACTAGTTGGTGGAGAGTTGGTCAGGAATTTATTCCTATTACTATAGTGCTATTCAACCAGCCTCCTCTCTGCTTACAAGCTCAGGTTTTACACAGAACTTAGTGCTTGAAATCATAGGCCTGAGTCCTATGATTCATAAATCCAGACTTTCTCTTCTGCCATGTGGACCAATAATGTTTTGGAGCTGGCTTCTACTTTCTCTGTCTTATGAGAGCCCATTGTTAAATTTTAGGAATTTTTAAAGTCAAGCTATAAATGCAGTCATAATTAAATTAAATATACTAATTTACATTATAAATTATATATTTTTTGGAAGTCATAGTTATTATTTAAGGGGCACTGGGTTTCTGTTAAGGGTCATTAAAAAATTTAGAAACAGGTAGTGGTGATAGTTGCATGACCATGGTATATGTAATTACTGTCACTGAGTTATACATATAAAAATGTTGAAATTACAAATATTTTGTTATATATCTTTACTAAAATAAAATTAAAAAAAGAATGGATGAACAAATGAAAAACCAAATGGTCATACATACTCAAAACTCATCACTTCCTGATTATTATACTACCGTTACTATTACCTATGCTTTTAAGGTTATTCATTTCCATTATATCTGCATTCTGGAAACATAATGATGTATCTTTTCCCAGCTCTGCTTTTAGTGACTGCAAGGTGGTAGCTTGATCAGCCATACTAGGAGTATTTACACCATGGAAACTGTCAAAAGCAGGGCTGTTTTCAAACCTTTACCAGCACATCAATGAGCAAATGTTATGCTTGGGACTGTGTCACACCTAGGTAATCAAAATTGGAAATGTCAATGGTAGCTTAGAGAGGCACTTAGACATTAGAGTTTAGACCCACTATTACCTTATTCCTGATGAAATATTTACTGGGTGATTATTTTGTAAAAAATGGGTCTATGAGATTGCTGCATGTAACTTCAGAGACTGACTTTGGAGAAGTCACACCCACAATTTTCATCTTTCCCTTTGCCAGTAGTGATTACAAAGACAGATGAGGGACATCACAGAAGGCCAACAGAATCAAGCTCCAAGGATTTTCCTGGAAAGCAGCTTCACATTTTGAGTTAGTGTTTCTTGACTTCCATCCAAAGATAAACTCTTTTAAAAAAATGCAATTATAAAAAGTACATAGTTTTCCCCAAAGTTCAAAAAGCATGTAAAGAGAGATAAAATTTAAATGGAATATTAGAGACATGAGTCTTTAAGGAGCAAAATATATATTCTGATTTTTTTTTTTTTTTTTTTTTTAATTCTTTCCCTTTGTAATGAATAAGTCTTCAGCCATCAAGAGTTCAAGCTGGGCCTAAGATAGGTTTCATGTAGCTAAAACCAAACAAGGTTCACTTTCCCCGTCCAAGTTTCCTGAAGCTAACCTCTTTCCTTCCTTTTTACATGCCCTCTCCACAAATAGAGCTTGTAAAAAGTATCTGTTACAATGACCCAGGTTTTACCATTCATGGTAAATCTCTCTAAATTATAGGTTTTTCCTCATAGAGACCATTTACAGTGGGCATAATACACGGCTGTGTTCTATCATGCCGTTCTTTGAACTAGATGTACCATGTTATTACCACATTAAACTAGAGTGGCCTGTTTTTCTATAAATAAAATATCCTCCTCACTGGGCAGATGAAAATCTTTAGTAGCAGTTTCTGCAATATTGATTTTCTAGTTTCCAGCTCTTCTGCTAGGAATAACTTTTGAGTTGTTTTGAAAAGTGAAGTCTTGTAAACACTTGACTGTTGCTGGATTTGAAAAAAAAAATCTGATTAGGAGGGAATCAATAACATTATTACTCAGCTGGGTTCCCTGTAATTCCTCCATCTCTGGGCCAGGTGGGTGGATGGGGGTGAGGAGATGAGCTCTTTCAAAGAGATTGTGTGTTCTTCCTGGATTCCACTCATTTCTCTGCAACCATCCTTTAATTTTGTGGTGCTGGAAATGGAGTCAATAATGACAGTTTGAATATGATTGACTTCCTCTCTGTGAGAAAGAACAAAGCAGATTTATCTGCTTTGACAAAGAGGATTAGAAGTTTAATCAGCCACTTGTGAGATTCCCCATCACTCACATAAATAATGTCCAGGAATTCATAGGAATAGATAATTCTTCATTCAGCATCAGAAGTGCACACACATACACACACAATATCTCAGGACAGTAGTTCTGTTGTTGTAGTCACTTGTTTAGTTTTTCCTTCTTTTTCCATAAACGCTTTAAGGAGATGTATTGAAGGTATTAAAAGATAAAATGTCTTCTAATAGTTTCAGAAGCCATCTGATTTCTTTCACTGCCATCTCTTGGACTCCCAGAGCTATATTCTTGGATTCTGGGAACAACTTCCTGGCCAGAAGCCACTGGTCAGAAGCCCTCCCTTGCTCCCAGAATCAAATCAGTTGTATGGATCATAACTGGGTTCTAGTCTTTTGCACTCATTCTGATATTCAGTGCTACCAGGTTCCTTTTCATTTGCACTTCCATTCTATTAACTGCATTCTCCACCCATCCACTCTTATCTCAGGGCTTGGTTGAATAAGTTGCCCTAAGCCACACTTTCCATACTTGAGTTCCTTCTACCTCATAACACTGTTCTGGCTTGCTAGGGTCTGCCTGCCTGATTGCAGAATGTGGCCACTGATCTCCAGACCCCAGGTGTGTATGCACCTACTTAGCCTTTCACCTATTACAGGTAGGTTTTCACTCCTAGTTACACATCCAAATTATTAAGGGGCTTTTAATAAATACTTGCACCACAAATAACAAATTCAAACTCATTTGGTTTTATGGGGGATGTGATTTATTTTTCCATAATTAAAAGTTCTTAAAGAAAAAAAAAATAATAAAACCTTGTCATCAACTTGATCCCGACTCATGGTGACTCCAACTGTTACACAGCAAAACTGCTCCATAGAGTTCTCGTAGGTGTAAACTTTATGGAAGCGGATCACCAGGCTTTTTTTTCTTGGAGCTGCTAAGTGGGTTTGAACTGCCAACCTTTAGTTTAGCAGCCAAGAACAAACAATTTTCAGCACCCAGGGCCATTTTAAAGGTCCTTAAGTGGATTTAATAAGGAGCTCTGGGTGTACACTACTGGTGTAGTGGTTAAGGCAATTGGCTGCTAACCAAGTCAGTGGTTTGAACCAACCAGCTGCACCACAGAAGAAAGATGAGGCAATCTATTTCCAAAAAGATTTATAGCCTTGGAAACCCAGTGGAGATGAAATGAGTTGGAATGGACTCCATGGAGGGAGTTTAGGGAGTGGATTTAATAGGTAGCTAGGGTTGAGAATCTCTAATTTACTTGTTTTCAGACTTCAGTATATATCAAAATCAACTCGTAAAAACCAAACTCAATGCCATGGAGTTGATTCTGATTCATAGCGACCACCATTGGATTTCCAAGGCTGTAAATCTTTATGGAAGCAGACTGCCTCATCTTTCTTTCACAAAGTAGCTAGGAGGTTCAAACCATAAACCTTTGAGTAGCAGCCAAATGCCTTAACCACTACACCAGTAGGGAAAAAAAAAAAAAAAAACTCACTGCCGTGCAGTTGGATCCAACTCATAGTGACGCCCGCTTGGATTTCCGAGGTGGTATCACTATGGAAGTAGATTGCCCAACCTTCCTTCCGAGGGGTGGCTGGTAGGTTTGAACTGCCAGCCTTCTGGTTAGCAGTCAAATGCCTTAGGTGCTACACCACCAGAGCTCCCAATACCAGTAGAGCTCCTTTCAAAATAAACTAGAAGACTTGATAAAATGGCTCACACACTCAGAGTTTCTGACTTAGTGGGTCTGAGATGGAGCCTGATAATTTGCATTTCTATCAAGTTGTTGGGTGATGCTAATAAAGCTGGCCCTGGAACCAAGTTGGAGAACCACTGCGCTGATTTATTATATATTGCGGTCTCCTGAGTTGAGGACTTAGAAGTCTTCAGTTTCCTCTCTCAATTATTTTATTAAACAACCTCTGTGCCCAAGGGGATCTCTTATTCTTGGTTTTAGGCCTCCCTAGGATTATCTACTCAACTGCTCTTGATTTATACATGCATCTGTTTTGGAAAATGGAAGTTCTTGGAAGAATTACAGCTTCAATAAATTTATGTGTTTGTATATTTATGTATCTCTGTACAAGGCATTTGAAGTAGCTATAATAACTTGGAAGAAGTGGGTCACTTCCCATCTGAAGACCTGAATAAATGTTTCAATTTCAAAACATTAAATATTAAATAAATTCTGTGGGTTTCTGTGGGACGTTTCCTCTCAATTATCTGTTAACATTCACTTTGTAGAACAAATAAAAATAATAATAATATTTCACATTTAAAGAGTACCTTGCTAAGAAAAGGATATTTCTGACAGCTCTATATGTATCATCTGCTAATCACATTGGAATTTTTAAGTCTTTTGTTATTGACATCCTATCTCTTTGATTCCAGATTAGCTGATGCACCAGAATGAGAGAGACTTGCTCCTAAATATGCTGTTAAGTTAAACTTGCCCAACTCACACTTTTGAGTACCCTAGTGAAAAAGACAGAATTCCTTTGTCCAATCTACCTTGTTTTAGTTGTCATTAAGTTGGCCCCCACTCATAATGACCCATGCACTATGGATACACAATGAAACAAAACCCTGCCCTGTCCTATGCCATCTCCATGACTGGTTGGGGGCTAGAGCACTGTGATCCATGGGGTTTTTTCACTGGTTCATTTTCAGAAGCAGATTGCCATGCCTTTTTTCCTAGTCCATATTAGTCTGGAAGTTCTGGTGAAACCTGTTCAGCATCATAGCAATACTCAAATGTCCACTAAGGCTTTACAGACAGTGATTGCTACGATTGAGGAATCAAAGTTTTATCTCTATCATGGAATGTGAAAATTCTTCTACTGAATCATCATTCTCTTTCCACTCCACCTCATTATGTTAGTTAGGACATCACCAGTCCTCTTTATGGCCCAATGAATAGGATTGTGTTAGGTGTGGACTAAGTGTGCTAACATGTTGTTTCAGAAAATGAAACTTGTATCCTGCACAGAATATTTTATTGCTTATTTTTATGCCTTTGTAGTCACCACTCGACTGTTAGTTTGTAACACTGTAGTGGTTTATGCATATGATACTGGAAGTTTGCCACAGGTATTCCAAATAAAAGCTGGGCCACCCATGGTGGACAGGTTCAGCAGAGCTTCCAGGCTAAGAGACTAGGAAGAAGGATGTGGCTAGTTCTAATCTTGAAAAAAAGAAAATATTGGCAACTGAAAAATTTGTGGATAGCCAAGAAATGTTGTCTAATATAGTGCAGGAAGATGAGCCTTTCTGGTTGAAAGGCACTCAAAATACAACTAAGGAAGAGCTGCCTCCTCAAAGCAGAGTCAACCTTGATGATGTGGATGGAGTAAAACTTTCTGGGCCTTCATTTTCTGATGTGATGATTCAAAATGAGGAGAAATAGCTGAAAACATCTTTTAATAACTGGAACATAGACTATATGGAGTATGAATCCAGGATGATTAGAAATTGTCAGATCTGAAAAGGAATGCATAAAATCAATGTCCTGGGCATTAGTGAGGAGCTCTGATAGCATAGTGCCTAAGGCACTTGACTGCTAACCAGAAGGCTGGTGGTTCAAACCCACTAGCCACTCCTCGGAAGGAAGATGGGGCAATCTACTTCTGTAGTGATACTGCCTTTGAAACCCAAAGATGGGTCATTATGAGTCGGGTCTGACTCAATGGCACATAACAACAACAACAACAGGCATTAGTGAGCTGACACAGACTGGTAATGGGTATTTTGAATCAAACAGTCATGTGATCTATTATGCCAGTAATGCAAATTAAAGAGAAATGGAGTGACTTTTATTGTCAAAAGGAATATTTCAAGATTTGTCCTGAAGTGTGGCACTGTCAGTGACAGAATAATATCCATATGTCTACATGGAAGATCAGTTAGTATGACTATTATTTCAAATTTATGCACCAACCATGAAAGCCAAAAATGAAGAAATTGAAGATTTTTTTTAACGAACTTCAGCAGTCTGAAATTAACCAAACATGCAACCAAGATGTATTGATAATTACTGGTAATTGGAATGTGAAAGTTGGAAACAAAAGAAGAAGTATTGGTAGTTGGAAAATATAGCCTTGGTCATAGAAATGATGCTGAGGCTCACATGATAGAATTTTGCATGACCAACAACTTATTCATTGCAAATACCTTTTTTTAACAACACAATGAGTGATTATACATGGGAACCTTGTCAGATGGAATACACAAAAATCAAAATGACTACATCTGTGGAAAAAGACAATGGAGAAGCTCAATATCATCAGTCGGAACAAGGCCAGCGACCAATTGTGAATGAGACTATCAATTGCTCATATCCAAGTTTCAGTTGAAGCTCAACAAAATTAAAATAAGTCCATGAGAGCCAAAATGTGACCTTGAATATATCCCACCTGAATTTAGAGACCATTTGAGGAATAGATTTGATGTATTGAACATCAGTGACCAAAGACTAGACAAAATGTGGATGGCATCAAGAACATAATACATGAAGAAAACAAAACGTCATTAAAAAGACAGGAGAGGAAGAGAAGATCAAAATGGATCTCAGAAGACACTCTGAAAATTGCTCTTGAACAGAGTAGCTAAAACAAATAGAAGATGCTGAAGTAAAAGAATTAGAAGATTTCAAAGAGTAGCTTGAGAGGACAAAGTATTTTAATGAAATATGCAAAGATATGGACATGAAAAATCGAAGGGGAAGAGTAAGCTCAGCATTTTTAAAGCTGAGAGAATTGAAAAAATTCAGGCCTCAAGTAGTAACATTGAAAGATTATAATGGCAAGATATTGAATGAAGCAGAAAGCATCAGGAAAGGTGAAAGGAATACACAGATCACTGTACCAAAAATAACTGGTTGATGTTCAGCCATTTTAGAGGGAGTGTATCATCAAGAAACTATGGTATTGACAGTAGAAGTCCAAGGAATTGG
>NW_006921598.1:18886420-18891704 GCF_000298275.1 Orycteropus afer afer
CAGCAGAAGAATTGATGCTTTTGAAATGCAGTGCTGGAGAAGAATATTGGAAGTACCATGGACCTGGACTACTAGAAAAATGAACAAATCTGTCTTGGAGGAAGAATAGCCAGAATTTTTTTTAGAAGCAAGAATGCCCAGACTTTATCTCCCATACTTCGATGAGAAAGGACGAGCCCCTGGTGAAGGAAATCATGCTGGGTAAAGTAAAACATCAGGGAAAAGGGAGAAGACCCTTAATGATATAGACTGACATGATGGTTGCAACAATAGGCTCAAGCATAGCAAAGATTGTGAAGATGGCCCAGGACTGAGCAGTGTTTTGTTCGGTTTTACATAGGGTCCCTGTGATTTGGAACTGACTTGACAGTACCAAACAACAACAACGTTTGCCTATGGTTTTTCTGAGTAGTGTGTACCCCTTCTTCACCTAACTGAGCTTACTCCCAAGCAGAGTCCATACTTGTGCTTTCTCCTTTTGGCAGTGAGTTTGATTTGAAATTCAGTGTCTATTGATTTATAATACTATCAATTTATAACACTATAAATTATAATTATATAATTTATTAATTCATAATACTATCAATAACAGCTGACCTTTAGAGAGCCCAGTACAAAATGTATTCACACATATAATTTAATTTAATCTCCACAAGTGTACCTAGGAACTTTTTAAAGGTATACTTTTCAACATACTTGAAACCAGTTAAAACAGAACATGGAGGTGAGTCCTGAGAGTTAAGGTTTGAAAGTCCTATAATGTTTGTGCAATATCTCAAAATACAGGCCTAATGAGCTGCTTCCCAAAGATCACAGCCTTGGAAACCCTGTGAAGTTCTACTCTGGACACAAGGGGTGGTTTTCAGTCAGAATCAACTCAAGAGCAACTAACAACAGCATAGTGATTTTGGAGTCCCTGCGTAGTGCAAGGAACTCTGCTGGTACAATAGTTAAAGCATTCAGTGACTAACCAAAAGTTGGTGGTTTCCACCCATCAGCAGCTCTGTGGAAGAAAGATGAGTCCATCTGCTTCTGAAAATGGAAACCTTGTGGAGCAGTTTTACTCTATCTGAAAGGGTCGTTACCAGTTGGAATTGACTCCATGGCAGTAGATTTGGTTTGCTTTTAGGTATAACACTAGCATGCTGCACTTGTTAGTGCACATGGCTCAATGGTACCTCAGAAGAAAGGCCTGGAGATCTACTTCCAAAAATTCAACCATTGAAAACCGTTTTTCTCTGACTGGGGTCACCATGTGTTGGAATTGACACAATAGCAACTGGTTTAGTTTTTAGTTTTTAATGTTCAGCCAGGACATTAAAATTTAATGTGAGAATCACTGAGTCAGATGGTTCAAATATATGACATATAACAAGCTTTGTCTTGATTCAATGAGCTCTTTCAATCTGAAAGAGATTTTTAAAAACTGTTCAAAAAATTCTTCATTCTTGATCTCTCTTCTCTCTTCCCATGTCAGGTTCCTTCTGCCTTCCTGTTTTTTTAACTCTTCTGAACAGTCTAGGACCCAGTTCCTCTACCCACTTTCCACAGTAAAACACTCTCTGTCACCTCTCAGTTCCTCCCATTTGTCCCCAATTACCAACAAATTCAGCAAAACACCAATAAAATATATTCTCAAGTAGAACAATTGCTGAGATTTAAGTAATCTCAACGTAAATCACAATAAAAAGTTAAAAAGAAAAAGATAGGATAGAATAGTTCTTCATGGAGATCCAGATCTAAATCTCACTGGAAAACTGAGTTAGAAACTACCTGGAAAAATTCCAGGACATCAAAATAAAAGACAAGAGGCCAATGACATCTGGGCAAGAAGTCCAGATGAGTGGAAAGCCACACTGGACAGACTCTAAGGATGTAGTGCGGTATGAGGGAAGAAAACTGCTCCCGTGTCAGAGGGCTGATTTTCTTTGCCTATCTCCTCTGGAGCTGGCTGATTGCACCATCTTGATCAGTTGATTAACCTTTCCATACCTTGGTTTTCTATCTTAGTTATCTAGTGTTACTATAACAGAAATACCACATGGCTTTAACAAATGGAAATTTATTGTTTCACAGTTCAAGAAGCTATAATTATGAATTCAAGACATTGGCTCTAGGGAAAGGCTTATTTTCTCTCTCTGCTGACTCTGAGGGAAGGATTCTCTGTTTCCTGAATATCTCCATGTTTCTTGCATCTATCTTCTCCATTTCTGCTTATTGGCTTTCTTGTTTAACCTCTTTCATATCTCAGAAAAAATTAATTCATGATACACCCTACATGAATCCTACCTCATTAATATAATAAGACTATCTATTTTCAAATGGGATTATAACCACATGCATAAAGTTTAGGACTTATAACAAATTTTTCTGGGGGGAGGACACAATTTAATCCATAACAGCAATACACAAGAATCAAGTATTTCTCTAAATTTGTCACAGATAAAGATGATATTACTTTATTCTACAGAAGGGAATTCTATTCTAGATTCTTATTTTCTAGTCTTAAACTTCTGAAAGAGAGAGCAAATCTGTGTCTTTCCAATATTTATGTAGCATTTAATTAGACTAGACTACCCAAAGTTCACTGAAGGCATTGGCAAAAAAACAAGGCTCCAGGAATTAACGAAATACAAATGGAGATGTTTCAGTACGTGGATGCAACATTGGCAGCACTCAATCATTTATGCCAAGACATTTGGAAGACTACTACCTAGCCAAGCAACTGGAAGAGATCCATATTTGTACCCATTCCCAAGAAAAGTGATCCAACAGAATGCAGAAATTATAAACTCTTTGCACATTCATTATAGTAATTGGCTTTGTCTACTTGAGCTGCTCTTTTAAATCTTCTGTTCAGCCCTTTGACCTTTTCATTTCTTCCATTTGCTTTAGCTATTCTCCGCTCAAGGGCAAGGTTCAGAGTCTCTTCTGTCATCCACTTTGGTCTTCTCTTCTTTTCTTGTCTTTTTAGTGATCTCTTGCTTTCTTCATGGATAATGTTCTTGATATCTTCCCATAATTCATCTGGCTTTTGGTCATTGGTGTTCAATGCATCAAATCTATTCTTCAGATGATCTCTAAATTCAGGAGGGATATATTCAAGATCATACTTTGGCTCTCTTGGACTTGTTTTCATTGTCTTTAACTTCAAGTTGAATTTGCATATGAGCAGTTGATGGTCTGTTCCACAATCAGCTCCTGGCCTGGTTTTGGCTGAAGATATTGAGCTTTTCCACCGTCTCTTGCCACAGATGTAGTCAATGTGATTCCTGTGTGCTCCATCTGGTGAAGTCCACGTGTATAGCCTCCGTTTGTGTTGTTGAAAAAAGGTGTTTGCAACGAACAAGTCGTTGGTCTTGCAAAATTCTACCATACGAGTTCCAGCATTATTTCTGTCACCAAGGCCAAATTTTCCAACTACCAGTGATTCTTCCTTGTTTCCAACTTTTGCATTCCAGTCACCAGTGATAATTAACACATCCTGATTGCATGTTTGGTCAATTTCAGACTGTAGAAGCTGATAAAATTCTTCAATTTCCTCATCTTTGGCTTTGGTGGTTGGTGCATAAATTTGAATAACAGTCATATTAACGGGTCTTACTTGTAGGTGTATGGATATTATCCTATCACTGACAGCATTGTATTTCAGGACAGACCTTGAAACATCCTTTGTGATGATGAATGCCACGCCATTCCTTTTCAAACTGTCATTCCCGGCATAGTAGATCATATGGTTGTCTGATTCAAAATGGCCAAAACCAGTCCATTTCAGCTCACTAATGCCGAGGATAACAATCTTTATGCGTTCCATTTCCTTTTTAACAACTTCCAATTTTCCTAGATTCATACTTCGTACATTCCATGTTCCGATGATTAATGGATGTCTGTGGCTGTTTCTCTTCAATTTGAGTGGTGCCACATCAGCAAATGAAGGTCTTGAAAGCTTTCCCTTATCCATATGAGTAAGTCTGGGTTTACTCAGATGTTTCAGCTCTTTCCCATTCCTATTATGAGAGCTTTTTAGCCTAAATGAACTATTCCTAAAGGTGTGCGGTAATGTACCAGTGTTTCTTTGCTATTCATAACGTTTTCCCTGGCCAATTCTTTGAGAAGTGGATGGCCTCTTCCTTCTTCCTAGTCTGTCTCAGTCTATAAACTGGGCTGTTACCTGTGCACCAGGTGCATCTTGCTGGGTTTTAAACACCAGAGGCTCAGCCTCAAAACTCACGTCTACATGTCACCACAGTAGGACAAACCGACAGACAAGTTTGTCTTGCTGTTGGAGACCTCTCTTATCACCCCCACCTGGGTCCCTGTGGCTGACTGTTCCTCTGTCTGGCTTCCTGGCTTTTAATCCCCTTTCTCCTGCTCTTCTGGACTGCTGCTTTGGGCGTCCCTGAGTTGTCTCTCCTCACTTGTATCCCTGGGGCTTACATATTAATGATAAAATAATATCATTAATATAACATGTAAGTAAAATTTTGCTGAAGATATTTTAAAAATGGTTACTATAGTACATCAACAGGAAACTTCAAAAAAAAATCAACCCAGATTTAGAAGAGGCCATGAAACAAGGGATATCATTGCTTATATCAGACAGAACTTGTCAGAAAGCAGACAATACCAGAAAGATGTTTAGTTATGATTGATTGACTATGTAAAGACATTCGACTATGTGAATCATAACAAATTATGGATAACATAGTGAAGAATGTAAATTGTGGAACACTTAATCGTGCTCATGAGGAAACTACACAGACAAAGAGGCTGTCATTTTCAATTCAATGACAAGGGGATATTGAATGGTTTAAAATCAGGAAAGGTACATGTCAGGGGTGTATCCCTTCACCATACTTACTCAATCTGTGTGCCGAACAAATAATCTGAGAAGCAATACTATATGAAGAAGAACATGGCATCAGGATTAGAGGAAGACTCATTAACAAACTGTGATTTGTAGATGACACAATATTGTTTGCTGAAAGTAAAGAGGACTTAGAGCACTTACTAATGAAGATCAAAGACTACAATCTTCTGTATTGGTTACACCTTAGCATACATAAAACAAAAATTCTCACAACTGGACAAATAAGCAACATTATGGTATATGGAGAAGAGATAGAAGTTGTCCAGGATTTCACCTTACTTGGATCCACAATAAATGCCTACGGGAACAGAAATAAAGAAATAAAACAATGTAAATGTAATGGGCAAATCTCCTGCAAAGACCTCATTAAAGTGTTAAATTGAAAAGATGTCACTTTAAGGATTGTGTTAGGCT
>NW_006921598.1:18891824-18893004 GCF_000298275.1 Orycteropus afer afer
TATAGTGATCTATATATAGTGAGAGAAATTTACCTTATAGAAGCTTGCAAGTCCCAAGTTCCTGGACCAAACATCAAACTGGAAGCTTTTCCAAACTCACACAGCTGCAGGGGCTGGCAAGCTCAAGGTTGGCAGTCAGGATATCAGCTGTTGACTCTGACAGATCATGAATCCAAGATCACTAGGTCAAATGGTGGATTGCTCACTCACAGGCAGTTGTAGGATTTAGATCCACAGAAGAGTCTCTCATTTTCCCAAGATGTCCATATATGTATTGGAAGCAGGCTATATCCCTAGGGAAACTCCCTTTCAACCAATTGGCTTCTCAGAACATATATATCCTATCTCATCATGGGAATAACCACATCACAACTGCTTAAACCACTAAGAATAGTGATCCAACCAAGTTGACACACAACCCCAACTGTCACAGTCTACCCATTCTCAACTTGAAAGTTGTACACATCTCCTTAACCACATATAATCTCTAAATAAGGACAATTATAAAGTCATATTTGTGCCTAACATGATACACTAACATGAGTACAACTGAAACACGTTAATCCTGTTTACATTTCATAGTTCATAACAGAAGAAAACAAAAATATTTGAAGCACACATACAATGAAGAAATACAACAATCACAGTCCTTGTTTCTGGTCACATGGTCTTAGCTGATATTCAGAACTACCTTCTTCTACACCCATTTCATGTTTCCCTTGCTCTCAGCAAGCATCTCATCTGGTCATGGTTCTTTGCCTGGTGGGGTGACCCAAACCTTCATTCCTGAAGGGTCTAAGCCATTAGTAGTCATATCAGAATTGGGTTGCTGTAGTCTTCCACTGACTTTAATCACAGGGCATGGCAGTACTAAGAGACGTCCTAAAGAATCTCCTGTATTCCATACATATTCTTCTTTACCTCCATTATATAACATCAATCCAATTTCCCCCTTGGTAATCCCAGTCTATCACACTGGACAGTACAGTAACACCTTTCTCTGTCTGCTGATCCAGAGGCAGACAAAGGATGACTGGTTTCCACAGAACATGTCATCCTATCCACCTGATTGTTAAAGTCCTACTCTGCCAAAGTCACCTTTTGGTGGGCATTCACTGAAACACAAATATCTTTACTCCTTTGGCCGATTGAGAGAGATCTATCAACATACCTCATTCTT
>NW_006921598.1:18894153-18903895 GCF_000298275.1 Orycteropus afer afer
CCATTCTATTTCAATACATTCAGTATTGTGTCTCCAGGTGCAAGTGTTTTTCCCTTTGGGAAAAAAGATCTCCAGACCCACAGAGCATAGGGTAGTAGGGACAGGGAACAAAAATTTTTTGAGTGGGTCATTAGGGGTAATAGTGAGTGGTACCACTCCCATTCCCCACCTCCCTTGGTTCTTGGACCTGTGAATCCTGGCTATTGGAGAAACAGCGCCCTATAATGGATGCTGGTTTAGAGCATATACAGCCTCCTGGAGAGCATTGCCCCGATCCTTCAAGGTATTGTCACCTAGCTGGCACCATAATTGTGTTTTTAGTAGGCCATTACATTGTTCTATCAAGCCAGCTGCTTCAGGATGATGGGAAACATGGTAAGACCAGTGAATTCCATGAGCATAGGCCCATTGCAGCATTTCATTTGCTGTGAAGTGAGTCCCTTGATCTGAAGCAATGCTGTGTGGGATACCATGATGATGGATAAGGCATTCTGTAAGTCCACAGATGGTAGTTTTGGCAGAAGCATTGTGTGCAGGGAAGGCGAATCCACATCCAGATAAGTATCTATTCCAGTAAGATTAAAATGCTGTCCTTTCCATGATAGAAGTGGTCCAATGTAATCAACTTGCCACCAACCAATTTGCTGGCTGATCATCCTGAGGAATGGTTCCATATTGTGGACTCAGTGTTGGTCTCTGCTGCTGGATGACTGGGGACTCAGCAGTGGTGGTAACCAAATCAGCCTTGGTAAGTGGAAGTCCATGTTGCTGAGCCCATGCATAACCTCCATCCCTGCCACCATGACCACTGTTTTCATGAGCCCATTGAGCAATGACAGAAGTATCTGGAGAAAAAGAATGACTGGTTTCCACAGAACATGTCATCCTGTTCACCTGATTGTTAAAGTCCTACTCTGCCAGCGTCACTTTTTGGTGGACATGAGACACAAATATCTTTACTCCTTTGGACCATTCAGAAACCTCTATCCACATACCTCTTCCCCATACCTCCTTGTCACCAATTTTCCAATCATGCTCCTTCCAAGTCCCAGACCATCCAGCCAAGCCATTGGCCACAACCCATGAATACATATACAATTATACCTCTGGCCATATCTTGTTCCATGTGAAGTGAACAGCCAGATGCATGACTCAAAGTTCTGCCCATTAGGAGAATTTCCCTTCACCACTGTCCTCCAAGGAAGTCCCAGAAAGGAGTTGCAGTGCCACTGCTGTCCGGTTTGTAGAGGTGTCTGCATATCACACAAAAACATCTGTAAACCAGGCATGAGTTTTCTCTTCCTCAGCCAAATTATCATAGGGAATTCCACATGATGCCACAGGCGCAGACTGGGGGAGGGAAAGTAATGTGACTAGAGTGGAGACCACAGGTATTTAGGCCACTTCCTCATGTAATTTACTATGCCTTCAGGTCCTGTTTCAACCTGATCTCTTATGTACCTCTTCCATTTAATGATGGAGTACTGCTGTACACATCCAACTTTATGAATCTGTGGGTCAGACAACACCCAGTACATGATGGACAGCTCAGGCCTCATGATGATTTGGTAACCCACGGTTAGGCATTCAGTCTCTACTAAAGCCCAGTAACAGGCCAAAAGATTTCTCAAAAGGAAAGTAGTTATCTGCAGAGGAGGCATAGCGTTGTTCCAAAATCCCAAGGGTCTGCATTACAATTCACCAATATGGATCTTCCAAGGACTCCAAACAGCATCTCTATCTGCTACAGACACTTCAAGAACCATTGGATCAGTAGGATCATATGGCCCAAGTGGCAGAGCAGCTTGCACAGCCTCCTGAACCTGTTGTAGAGCCTTCTTTTGCTCTGGGCCCCACTTAAAACTAGCAGCTTTCTGAGTCACTAGATAAATAGGCCGAAACAACACACCCAAATGAGGAATATGTTGCCTCTCAAATCCAAAGAGCCTCACCAGACGTTGTGCCTCCTTTTTAGTTGTGGGGGAAGCCAGATACAGTAACTTATCCTTCACTCTGGTGATAACGCCTCAGAAACTCAAGGAGGGGTCATTAGGAGTTGGATCCAACTTGATGGCAGTGAGTTCACTTTAGTAGGAATACCTCAACATGCCCCATACCACTGGACCCCTAGAAATTTCACTGAGGTGGAAGGTGCCTGAATTTTTGTTGAGTTAATTTCCCACGCTCTAGCATGCAGATGTCTCACCAGTAAGTCTAGAGTCATTGATACTTTTTCCTTATTAGGTCCAATCAGCATACTGTCATCAATATAATGGACTAGCATGATGTCTTGTGGAAGGGAAAGGAAATCAAGATCCCTATGGACTAAATTATGACATAGTGCTGGGGAGTTGATATACCCCTAAGGAAGCACTGTGCAAGTATATTATTAGCCTTGCCAGCTGAAGGCAGACTGCTTCTGATGGTCTCTTGATATTGATATTGAGACAAAGGCATTGGCCAGATCAATAGCTGCATACCAAGTACCAGGAGATGTACTAATTTGCTCAAGAAATCACACCACATCAGGAACAGCAGCTGCAATTAGAGTCACCACTTGACTAAATTTACGGTCATCCACTGTCATTCTCCAAGATCCATCTGTTTCTTGCACAGACCAAATAAGCAAATTAAATGGGGGTGTGGTAGGAATGACTACTCCTTCATCGTTTAAGTCCTTGATGGTGACAGTAATCTCTACAATCCCTCCAGGGATGCAATATTTCTTTTGGTTTAATTTTTCTAGGGAGAGGCAGTTCTAATGACTTCCACTTGGCTTTTTCTACCAAAATAGCCCTTAGTCCACATGTAGAGCCTTCTTTTGTTCTGGGCCCCACTCAAAACTAGCAGCTTTCTGAGTCACTAGATAAATAGACCAAAGAAACACACCCAAATGAGGGATATGTTGCCTCCAAAATCCAAAGAGGCTCATCAGACATTGTGCCTCCTTTTTAGTTGTGGGGGAAGTGAGATACAATAACTTATCCTTCACTCTGGTGATAATGCCTCAGAAACCCAAGGAGAGGTTATTATGAGTTATGGGGAGGGGATCCAATGTGGGATTTCTGCCAATTGCTGAGTATATCTATTCCAATTTTGCATTCTGGAACTGGGGAAATAACTATAGGATGAGTTCAGGGACCCACTGGACCCACTGCGAGTTGCACCTGAGCTAAGACTCCATCAATAACTTGACCTCCATATGCCCCCATTCTGACTGATAGGCCAAAGTAGTGCTTCGGGTCTCCTGGAATTAGCGTCAGTTCAGAGCCAGTATCCAGTAATCCCCTAGAAGTCTGATTATTTTCTTTTCCCCAAGGAGCAGTCACTCTTGTAAAAGGCCTCAGATCCCTTTGGGGAAGGCTGGGAGAAAGATTGACATTATACATTTTTGGCAATGTAATGGGGACCTTCTTCAAGGGGACCGGGCCTCCCCTTCATTCAAGGGGTTGTGGGTCTGTAAACTGACTCAAGTCTGGGAATTGACTGAGGAGCCATGACTCTGTATTCTGGCAATTCAATCTAGACTACTGTTCATGTGATATAGAATTCTTCTGTCTATACAGATCAAGTTAATATTTAATAGGTTTCTTATGTATTTCACTCCTAGGAACACCATGCTTAAGTAGCCAATGCCATAATTCCACACAAATCAGAGTATTCTGATTACTGTTTTGTCTCTGCTGTCCATTATGATAACCACGCCCACCTTGACTTTGTCAGTTAACTGCTGCCACTTGGCCCCTACTACCACAGGATCCAATTAGCCCCATCATAGTTAAGTGTCTTAGTTCAATTAGGGCAGTTCCCACTGTCAAATCCACCTTACATAAAATAACAATCACAGCAGTCCTCAAGGATTCTGGGGCTCGCTTTACAAATGTGTTCCTCACAGTACTGGTGAAAGGCATGTCCTCTGTACTCTCCATTTCTGGCTCTAGGGGTCTAATCTGATAAATCCATTTTAACAGGCCAATTTTCCTAAGCCTCTGGATACCTTCTACATTACACCAAGGTAGGTCTGGTACTTCAACTTGGCTTAAGGTAGGTCACCGCATAATCCATGCCTCAGTAAACTAATGAAATAAACAATTATATCCTTCCCTAACCTCTCAAGCTGACACATTGAATGAAGATCCACACTTAGTGGGCCTAAATCAATAAACTCAGACTGATCCACTGTTACATTCCTTGCACCATTATCCCACACCCTCAGCAGCCATT
The DNA here is from genome assembly GCF_000298275.1 of Orycteropus afer afer. Classification (NCBI taxonomy): domain Eukaryota; kingdom Metazoa; phylum Chordata; class Mammalia; order Tubulidentata; family Orycteropodidae; genus Orycteropus; species Orycteropus afer. Next base: position 18,898,378 of record NW_006921598.1, read on the forward strand.
TCCACACATAATCTGCAGGTTTCTGTCTGTACATGTTAGAAAAATTAAGTAGGTCTTTTTGGGTATAGCGTACTACTTCCTCAGTCACACTTGGTATTTCACCTTTTGGGGATCACTTGGACTTAGGTTTAGTTATAGGTCTAACAGCAACAATGGGTGGTTGGGACAGTTCCTGAGAACGTTCAGCAATGTCTTCCATGGCATCTACCTCAGGAAATGACCTACTAGGAAGAGTTGGGTTAATCCCAACAACTGAGGTGGAGGGGATAATGGTTTTCTAATAATCCCTTCAGATGGGAAGGATGGTGTTATTGGCAGAAGAGATCCAACAGAATTTATAGGTTCCATGTCCTCATCTTCCTGACTATCTGCCTATGTGTCCCCATCCCAGGTTTCAGGATCCCATTTTTTCCCAATCAATGCCCTCACTTTAACTTCAGACACCATTTTGGGTTGGCAATTCAATTGGCATTGTAGTTCAGCCACTCTTAAAATAAGACTCAGTTTGGTTTTCAACAATATCAGTTCTGTTACTAGAAGAAACAATGCTTTCTTTCAAGGCACAACTAGAAACATTGAGGTCTTTTATGTGGTGCTTGAGCTGTGACTCAGCAGCCCTTAACTGATCTCACTCTTTTACCATTTTGTTTAGCATAAGTGGGATCAATCAACTAGCTTCCTTATTCTCCTCATGCTGACAAGATTGCAGAAAAGTATCAAACATGGGATCACCCAGAGCTGCACTTCTCAAAAATACTTGGATCTACTGGTGATGCTATTTTGCGTATTAATGTTGCCACCTCACACCATAGATCAGCAGGACCCTCTTTACTAATGGAGGCAGAGCCACCAATGCCTTTACGATTAATCAAATTGGAGAACCAAAGCAGAATTGGTGAGAACAAATTTAGGAAACCCATCCTTATGATTTTGTCTTTCTAGAACCACTCTAGGTACCAAATTGTGTTAGTGGGGGTTCTCTAGAGAAACAAAACCAGTAAAGCTTATATATATGTATGTATATATAGAGAGAGAGATTTATCTTAGGAAAATAGCTCACACACTTATAGAACCTGGCAAGTCCCAAGTTCCTGGATCAAATGTCAAACTGGAAACTTTTCCTGACTCATGCAGGTGCAGGGACTGACAAGCTCAATACCAACTGTTGACTCTGATGGATGACAAATCCAAGATCACCAGGCCCAATGGTGGATTGCTCTTTCATGGACAGTTGTAGGCAGCACAAAAGGATCTAGATCCACAGAAGAGTCTTTCATTTTCCCAGGATGTCTATCTATCTATCTATCTATCTATATCTATATCTATCTATCTATCTATCTATATATATATATATATGAAGCAGGCCACAAGCCTAGGGAAACTCCCTTTCAACAGATTGCTTTTCAAAAGATATAAATCTGATCTCATCATGGGAATAACTATACAACAGCTGCCTAAAACACTCAGAATCGTGGTCCAGCCAAGTTGACACACAACTCCAACTATCACAAGGACTAAGACAGGCCTAACTCAAGCTATGGGACTTTCAATTGTTTCATATGCATGTGAAAGCTTGACAACGAATAAGGAAGGCCAAAGAAGAATTGATGCATTTGAATTATGGGGTTGATGAAGAATATTAGTATAACATGGAGTGCCAGAAGAATAAATCTGTCTTGGAAGTACAACCAGAATGTTTCTTACTTAGAAGCGAAGATAGTGAGACTTTTTCTTACTTTGAACATATTATCTTGAAGGACCAGTCACTAGAGAAGGACATCATGCTTGGTAAAGTAGAGAGTCAATAAAAAGAGCCTCAACCAGGTGAACTGACATGTGGCTATAGCAATGGGCTCCAACAGCAACAATTGTGAAGACGGTGAAAGAGCAGGCAGTGTTTCATCAGTTGTGTGCAGAGTCTCTATGGACTTGATGGCATCTAACAATAACCCATGGCTAGACTGCAACATATTACTGTTTGTCAGAAAGAATTTTCAAAATTGTGATAGGTACCTTTTTGCCTCAACATCTATGATTTTGATATAGATGACATATGTGCCCTCACACAAACTGAGTGAAATTTATGTTAATTTTTGCATCATCACAAATTCATCAATAAAAGAAAAAAAAAACTGGAACCTTGAAAGTAACAATCTAGATTAATTTTCAATTACATAAACCAGACTTAAAATTTGAGGAACTAACTGTTCTAAAATTCCAGAAGTCAGCAAAATCAATAAATACTGTTTATTTAAAAAATTCAAGCATGAAAGATTTCTTAAATCAGGCTGAGATGGAATACCATTGTTCATAGTCCAACTTGTGTAGTAGAATATTTAAAAATGCAGAGTGAATAAATATTCTTTTTAACCTCATTTTCTAACTTATTAAATATTCCTACTCCTCTTTCTACCCACATCCCCCAATACAAAATCTTACAGAAAAGAGCCCTGCTATTTAAAGTGGAGTTCCATACCAGCAGCATGAATCTTCTAGAAAGTTTATTAGAAATGCAGTATCTCAGGCCCTAACCCAGGAGTATGATCAGAAGCTATCTTTTAATAAATACCCATGGGATTTTCATATACATTCAAGTTTTAAAAGCACTGGATTAGAGAGAATTTTTCTAGAAATAGATCGTAAAAACAGGTAAGTCACACAGAGGAATAAAAGGAATTAAAATGACTTGTGTTTCCCTCCAAAATTCTATTAATCCTCTGGGAGTTATTTTTTCTTCCATGTGTGCACAATGATATCTGCCTCTGAATGTCTTTCCTTACTACTTGTTCATAGTATTTCTCTTTTGTATTATGTATGATGTGTACATGTAATTGTAGTTATACTCTGTCATTGTATTACTTTGGAAAATTTCAAACTACCTGTAAAATTACTTCACTTGCAACCTTATAATACATTCTATTTATATAGCCTATACCTATTGGCTTTTCTCTGAGATCCACCCCCCACCCCCATGAAAGCAAACATAATATGACTACAAGAATTGTTTGGCTTGTGAATGTTCTGATTCTGGGAGTGCAGCCATGGACAAATGCCAATCAATCAGATGAATGGCACTAAGGGTAACAAATCAAGTCTTGGGATCTTCATTAGTAGAGGAAGGGGCTTACTTTAGTCATAGGAAAAGATGAGAATGTCATTCTAATTGACTTTGAGAGCTGAAATATGGCATACTCTTGACAGATGACATTTTTCAGAAACACAGTGAAGGGAGGAAGATTCTTAGGGAAAAAAAAAAAAGTTTTTTCCTGCTACTTTTTCACAAATAAATTGTATAAGTTCTTCCCAATTAAAATTAAAATAAAGAATATGAACCCATCTTCATGGAAGAAGACAAGGTAGATAAAAGAGTAATCCCCTACTTATACTTGAGTTACAATGAGGACTTAACAAACACCCCCTCTTTTTTTTTTTTTGGTACACCTTAACCCACTGCCATTGGGTAAATTCTGTCTCATAGCAATCTCCATGGCATTTCCAAGGCTATAAATATGTATGGAGGTAGACTACCTCATCTTTCTCTCATGGAGTGGCTGGTGGCTATGAACCACCAACATTTTGGATCTCATTATTAGTAATAGAGACAACGTACATGGTTCCAACACATAATTTGGTGATATTATCCTTCAAATATCAACCCCAAAAGACAAATAAAGATCAGATTTATAAAAATATTATTAATAAAAGGCAATAATAATGAAACTTTTTTAAAAAAATGAAGTACTTGACTTACATCAGATTACTCTACTTATGACAGAATCCTTGGAACTGAACTCTGTTGTAAATAAGGGACAACCTGTATATACAGTTATTGTTGTTAGTTGTTGTCCAGTCAGTTTGGGCTCATGATGATGCCATGTACACAGAGTATAAGTGCTCTACAGGGTTTTCAAGGCTATGAAGTTTCAGAAGTAGATCACCAGTCCAGTCTTCTGATAGAAGTCTCTGGGTGATTTTTAACTGCTAGCCTTTCTAATCCTTAACCCTTGGAATGACCAAACCACCCTTAGTTATAATATAAAGAGAACAAAATCTTTAGAGTCAGGTGTTTTTACTACTGTTGTTCTTGTGTGTGTCAAGTAGATTGCAACTCATAGCAAACCTATAGGACAGAATAGAACTACTCCATGTGGTTTCTCAGGCAATTTTCTTTACTAGAATATATCACCAGGTCTTTTCTCCCGAAGAGCTGTTAGTGAGTTCAAATGAACAATCTTGTGGTTAGCAACTAACTGAGTGTTTAACCATTGCTCCACCTGAGAGTCAGATATCTTGCTGTTGTAGGTGCCACAGTGTCAGTTCCAACTCTAGCAACTGACCATTTGTGTGAAACTTTATATGCGTGCAAAAGCTGGATGATGAATAAGGAAGACCACAAAAGAACTGATAACATTTGAATATGGTGTTAGCAAGCAATATTGAATATACCATGGTTGGCCAGAAGAATGGACAAATCTATCCTGGAAGAAGTGCAGCAAATGCTCCTAAGGAAGTAAGGATGGTGAGACTTCATCTTACATACTTTGGACATGTTATCAGGGGAAATCAGTCCTAGAGATCAGGAGAGAGCAGTCCTAGAGAAGGAAATCATACTTGGTAAAGTAGATGGTCAGCAAAAAAGAGGAAGACATTTAAGGAGATGGACTGACACAGTGACTGCATCAATGGGCTCAAACATAACAATGATTGTTGGATGGTGCAGGACCATGCAGTATTTTGCTCCATTGTACCTAGGTCACAATTAATCAGAACTGATTAGATAGCACCTAACAGCATCCTTGAACAAAAATTGTATTTATTAAATTAAAATGTTTTTCAATTTCAGCACTTGACATGACATGCTGTTAATTTAATTTACATTATTACAATTTTTCTCCATCACTTTCTTTAGCTTGTTGTTGTTGTTATGTGCTGTTGAGTTGTCTCCAACTCATAGTGACGTTATGTACAACAGAATGAAACACTGCCTGGTCCTGTGCCAATGTCATGATCACTTCTATACCTGAGCGTATCACTGTAGCCACCGTGTCAATCTATCTTGTTGAGGGCCTTCCCCTCTTTCATTGACCCTCCACTTCACCAAGCATGACATCCTTCTCCAGATAATGTGCCCTTCTGACAACATGACCAAAGTTGGTGAAATGAAATCTGGCCATTCTCATTTCCAAGGAGCATTCCAGCTGCACTTCGTCTAGGACAGATTTGATAGTCTTTTTAGCAGTCTTTAGTACTTTCAGCATTCTTCGTCAACAGCACAACTTAAAAGCATCAACTCTTCTTAAGTCTTCCCTATCCATTGTCCAGCTCTCACATTCATATGAGGTGAGTGAAAAATACCATGGCTTGGGTTAGGCACATCAAGGAGATATCTTTTCTCTTCAGTGCTTAAAAGAAGTATTTTGTGGTACAACCATTGTGGAAAGCAGTATGGCGATTCCTTCAAAAGTTGGAAATACAAATACCATTTGACCCAGCCATCCCATTACTAGGTATATACCCT
>NW_006921598.1:18905540-18915997 GCF_000298275.1 Orycteropus afer afer
AAAAAAAAAAAAAAAAGAAGTATTTTGCAACAGATTTACCCAATGCAATACCTCTTTTGAAGTCTTGATTGCTGCTTTCATTGATGTTGATTGTGGAACCAAGTAACATGAAGTCTTTGACAGCTTCAATCTTTTCTCCATCTATCATAATGCTGCTTATTGGTCCAGTTGTGAGGATTTTTGTTTTCTTTATATTGAGGTGTAATTCAGACTATAGTCTTTAATCTTCATCAGTAAGTGCTCCAAGTCATCCTCACTTTCAGCAAGCAAAGTTGTGTCATCTGCGTATCTCAGGTTGTTAATGAGCCTTCCTCCAATCCTGATGTCACATTCTTCTTCATATAGTCCAGCTTCTCGGATTATTTGCTCAGCATACAGATTGAATAAGTATGGGGAAAGAATACAACCCTGACGCATTCCCTTCTTTATTTTAAACGATGAAGTATCCCCTTGTTCTGTCTGAATGACAGCCTCCTGGTCTATGTACAGGTTCATCATGAGAACAATTAAGTATTCTGGAATTCCCATTCTTCTCAATGTTATCCACAATGTGTTGTGATCCACACAATTGAATGCCTTTGCATAGTCAATAAAACACAAGTAAACATCGTTCTGGTATGCTTTGCTTTCAGCCAAGATCCATCTGACACCAGCTATGATATCCCTCACTCCACATCCCCTCCTGAATCCAACTTGCATTTCTGGAAGTTCTCTGTCAATATACTTCTGCAACCACTTTTGAATTATCTTCAGTAAGATTTTACTTGCATGTGATATCAATGATATTGTTTGATAATTTCCACATTCTATGGGATCACCTTTCTTTGGAATGAGTACAAATATGAATCTCTTCCAGTCAGTTGGCCAGGTAATTGTCTTCCAAATCTCTTGGCATAGCTGAGTGAGTGCCTCCAGCGCTACATCTGTTTATTGAAACATCTCAATGGATATTCCATCAATTCCTGGAGCCTTGTTTTTTGCCAATTTCTTTAGTGCAGTTTCAACTTCTTCCTTCAGTACCATTGGTTCTTAATCATATGGCACCTCCTGAAATGGATGATCATCTACCAATTCTTTTTGGTATAGTGTAGTCCATCCATCTTCTTTTGATGTTTCCAACATCTGATCCTCCCAAAAAGCAGTCTGCCTTCTTTAGCTTAGACAATCAAAAAATCAATAAATCAAGCCCTTACTTGTAGTGTTGGCTAATTTCTAAGGTGAAACACTGGGACAATGATCAATTTCAACCTACTAACCCCATGTCATTGAACTTATAATTGGGAAGAAGTACTCAGTAGCACACCATTATATAGTATCCCCATTATAGAATATTTGTATCATTGTTGTTCCTAGAGGCTGTTGTGTTGATTTAGAATCATAATGACTGCATGTGACAGAATGGAACTTCCCCACAGGTTTTTCTTGGCTGTAATCTATTTGGAAGCAGATTTTTCTGATCTTTCTTCTATGGCACTGCTGCATGGACTCAAACCTCCAACCTTTAGATTAGCAGTCAAGCACTTACAAAGTTCTCCTATGTATATCATTAGTTACATCATTAACTACCACTGTATATAGTATTTCCACAGTACTGTATTTCTGATATCACTCACTGCCTTTGAGTCAATTGTGACTCAGAGTGACCCTTCCTGGGTTTTCCGAGATGATATCTCTATAGACGTAGATTGATTAGTCTTCCTTCCGAGGAGTGGCTGGTGGGTTTGAACCACCAGCCTTCTGGTTAGCTGTCAAGTGCCTTAGGCACTACACCATATTCATGTATTTCTGATGTAATAAACTTAAAAACCAGAAAAGCATAGCTAATATTAAAGTAAAATATATAATTGGGGAAGTGATAAATCTTGAGTATTTAAGACACTTATTCTTAATATGGGAGCTCTGGTAGCATAGTGGCTAAGGCACTTGACTGCTAACCAGAAGGCTGGTGGTTCAAACCCACCAGCCACTCCTCAGAAGGAAGATGGGGCAATCTACTTCCATAGTGATACTGGCTCGGAAACCCAAGGAGGGGTCACTATGAGTCAGGTCCGACTCGACGGCACATAACAACAACAACAACATTCTTAATATAATTTATTGAATTTTAAGTTATATAACTTTTAATGATGGATGTTTTTAACAATAGGCTTTTTAAATTTCTAAAAGTATTAATAATTGGATGAGCTGACTCTAGCACATGCCTGCCTGAAGGATGCTGAATCACCTGATGGTTTTAGTAATAATCATAATAGTTCCCATTCATGTAGTACTCACTAGATCCTAGACACTGTTCCAGGCACTTTAGATTCACAATTTCATTTATTCCTTACTACAATAGCTCTGTAAAGTAGGTAATATTATTTTTATTCTTATTTTACAGATGAAGAAATTAAAGCACAAAGATGTTATTTAGCTTGTATAAACTTACTAAACTAGTGACTTCCTCTCCCAGAGATGACTTTCAACACACAATTATGTGCATGTAAAGATTAAATCAATGCCTTGCGTTGGCCCAGGATTTAGAAAGGAGAACAATTACTTTATTGACAGTGTAAATAAAGAACTAAAGGTATTTAGGAGAGGGAGGCATAAATGATGCCTCAGGAGGAAGGATAAGAATTTTGGAGAAGTTTCTCTGAGATCTGTCAGCTGAGTGACAGTAGGTGTGTATGGTGAGGAAGAATACAGACAGAGTGGTGTAAAGTTCATAGTGTGTTCTTGGAAGGATGTGAGACAGTTGTTTGGTGTGGTTGAAGTGGAGAATGTGTGTGAGCAAGTACTGGCCATGAAGATAGAAGTTAGTTTAAGACAGATAAGACAGAAAGTCTGAGGTCTGGCCTTGAGCGTGATCACATAGTTGACACGTGCAGTCTAGAAGGAAAAGAAATGAAGCTAGCATAGAACTGATCACCAGGAATTCTCTGGACACTAGAAGACTTGATGAGTTCAAAGAATAAGCTTGATAAGAATATAGGAGTGAGTGATACGACAGGATCAAAAGTTAAGGTCAGAGAATGGAACTTATGGGTTGATAATTTAAGAAGTAAAGATGCTCTATGAGGTCTTATTGTGCCTTTTAGCAGAAGTAGAAATAAAAGTCATTAAAGTTGAGGAAACTAAGGAGTATAGGTTGTTGGTAAGGAGCTCTGGTGAAGTAGTGAGTAAAGCATTTGGCTGCTAACCTGAAGGTCAGTGGTTCAAACCTATCAGCTGCACCATGGGAGAAAGATGAGGCAGTCTGCTTCATAAGGAGTTACAGCCTTTTAAACCCTACGGGGCAGTTCTACTCTTTCTATAGGGTTGTTATGAGTCAGAATTGATCGATAGCAGTGGCAGTCTTTGTCATGAATGTAAGTATATAATAGGAGTGTGTGATGACACAGCTTCCTGGACACATTAGCTATCTCTTCTCCATTTGCATATTCAGTTTCTAGTGATTGTCTCTTCCTACAGTCTTCTGTGAGACTGAAAGTTACTCAAGGTAGAGCAGTGGATGTGACTTAGCATTCATAAGGTTGACTGCTTGGATTGTTTTCAGGTTCACTGCTCTTCTCATCTTTTAGTCTCATACTTTTTCTCAATAGTTTAAAATTGTGTTGAAAGAAAATAGTGACAAAGACATGCAGGAACTCGAGAACATCTGAGGCTAGGACTCAGTTTCTGGTGTGAAAGTACCCTTTTGAGTGTCCTCTGGGAGCATCACTGGCAAGTAAGAGATAAAACTGAGAGGTGGCTGGGTGGGGAAATATATCAGAAGATTATATTTAGAAACCCTTCAAATAAATTTGTAATCAATATGATTTACTCAAATAAGATTCAATAGTTTGTTGTTGGAAACTCCAGGAATCAAACATATCAGCGTTGAGCTCCTATTATGTGCAAGATAAAACAAAAAAGATTTCCCTCATATACCTATATATTAAAAGAAAATCAAAGAATATCTTATGGTTGAAGGAGAAAGAATGTTGAAATACAGCAAATTCTTGGGAAAATAAGACCAAGTGAAAGGCTCCAGCAAAGAGTATTTTGGTAAAAATATTTGACATATAACTTTTATTGGAGCAAGTAAAAATACTCATTCTTCTTTGTATAATTAATTTCAAGCAGAAAAAGGCAAATGAGTTGAATTTGTTGCTTTAATGTCTTTCAGAATGAGTAAATTAGAAAATTCTGGACTGTGCCTGATGAACATTTATAAACACAATCATTAACCTTAGTCCATTTTATAGACAAATTTATAAAATACTACCTAAAACCTTCACTTTTTCAGGGAATATTCTTGTCTCGTCTTTTAATCCATCAAAATAGAAAAATATGAAGGATAATTTCTTAATTAAGGATGTCAGAAGATGGCAGCCCTAAACTATATTAAGAAATGTTTAGATTCATCTCCAAACACTAATAGGTTTTGGAACTTCTATTTCCTTGACTTGCTCAAATAAAGCAAAAACCCAAACTCCCTGCCCCTGAGCCGATTCTGACTCATGGTGACCCCTCCTTGGGTTTCCCAGGGATCTCTAGGGAAGCAGATTGCCCAGTCAAATAAACCAAACCAAAACCACTGCTGTCGAGCTGATTCCATCTCATGGCGACTCTACAGGACAGAATAGAACGCTGTCCTAGGGTTTCCAAGGCTGTAAATCTTTGTGGAAGCAGACTGTCTCATCTTTCTCCCACAGAGTGGCCTGTGGGTTTGAACCACTGACCTTTTGGTTAACAGCCAAAAATTTTAACCCCTATCCACCAGATCTCCTTATCTTCCTCAAACGAAACTCTTAAATAGGCTGTACACAAATTTTTCTTTCCCCCTTAGCTGGATTATTTCATAGTTTGTCCTCAAAAAAATCAGTAAAACTATGGCATTTAACTTACAAATTTGATTATATTCTTTTGCTTTTTAGAACACTATAGAAAAAAAAAAAACCACCATTATTCATCACTAAATCAATTTATATAATAAATCTCTTTATCATATCAAGAGTTAGAGGATCCAGAGAGCTTTTGTAAGGATCTCACAAAGAAAATCTCACTTTTTTTTTATTCCATACTAAAAGTGAAAGTTAGCAAATTAATTTTAGTTCAATCCATTAAATATCATTATTGAGCATTTAACAGTATGATAAATGTTTTATGTTTATTTCAATACTTTTATATGTTGTGATAGTTAGGACATTCAGTAAACTCACTCAATTTGGAAGTGATAAAACCCCTTTTACCTTTTTAATTTTTATTGCAATTTGGATGAGAGCTTACAGAGCAAATTCATTTTCCATACAGCAGTTCATACAAATTTTGTTTCATAACATTGACTGCAGTTTCCCACAATGTAACAGCCCTCTTCCCACTTCCTCCCTGTAGTTACCTCTTCCCTGTGTTCTTCCCTCCCACACATTCCACCCCCCAGCTATCTTGCTATGCAAACACTGCCCTTCTATTCTCCCACAATTGATTGCTCTAAGGAGTGTATCTATCTGATATAAATGTTCACCCCATACGCCTGTCTGTTGTTTGGTTGGAAGGCACAGGAGTGAATTTAGTTGCAGGACTGAAGAATAACTAGGGGCCATAGTCTCAAAGGTCTCAGCAGGCAATATCAGACTAGCTAACCTAGTCTTTTTATTTTTTATGATTTTGAGTTTTGTTCCATGTTATTCTCCCAGGATCTCTGGCACCGATCCTCCTCCATGTGGTTGACAGGGGTAGGTGGACATCATCTAGTTCTTCTGGTCTCATGGTCATATAAGTTGAGGATCACATGCTCTACCAGTCCTTTGTACTAACTGATTCCATGTGTCTTTGCTTTTCTTCATTCTTCTTTGCTCTGGATGAGAAGGGACCCATCATTGCATCTAGATGGCCAAGCTTTTAAGACTCTACTCTTTATTCACCAAAGAAGGATGTAGAACAAGGTTTTTGTGTAGTATTTTATGCCAATTGAGCTTGATGTCCCCTGTGATGAAGGTCTCGAGCCCACAGGTCAAACTACTTGTTTCCTCAGGATAGCTGGTTGTGACCAAGAAGCCAACACAATCTTGTCCCTTGTCAGCTCTACTATACACCAGCGCATTCTTACAGCACATACAAATACACTTGTAGAAACATCGTCTGCCAACCCTTTACATGGTCATGGGCAACTCCCCCCCCCCCACTGCCTAGGCATACCTGATTGTTCAGTCTATCCACCCACAGATCAATGCTTGCCATCACTGACAATGCAGTACTGTACATGCAAAAGAGTTCATAGTTGTCTGTGCCTCCCACATACCTCTATGTCTTCCTCTTCCTCAGTGTCACTGTGTTGATCATTCATTTTTGATATATTGCCCTTCCCTTCACCTAAATCACTACTTGTCTCTACCTATCTAGGAGGGTTTGCTTCCCTCCCCTCTCAACCCTGATAACCCACAAAGAAAGTTTTCTTCTATACATAAACCTTCCTTTGATTTTTTTATAATAATGATCTAATACAATATTTTTCCTTCTGTGATTGACTTATTTCATTCAGCATAATGTCCTCCAAGTCATCCACATTATGCAGTGTTTCACAGATTTTATATTATTTTTTAGTGTTGCATAGTATTCTATTGTGTGTATATACCATAGTTTGGTTATCCATTCTTCTGTTGATGGGCACTTAGGTTGTTTCATATCTTTGCTATTGTAAATAGTGCTGCAATGAACATGGGTGCACATATATATTTTCTTGTCCTGGCTCTCACTTCTTTAAGGGAGATCTGGTAGCATAGTGTCTAAGGCATTTGTCTGCTAACCAGAAAGCTGGTAATTCAAAGCCATCAGCTACTCCTTGGAAGGAAGATTGGGCAACTTACTTCTGTAGAGATACTGCCTCAGACACCCAATGAGGGGTCACTATGAGTCAAATCGACTCAACAGCAGTGAGTTTGGTTTTTTGATTTTCTCACTTCTTTAGGATGTATACCTACTAATGGGATTGCTAGATTAAATGGCAATTTCTAATTCCAGCTTTTTAGGGAATTGCCATACTGATTTCCAAATTGGTTTTTATCATTTTACAATCCCACCAGCAGTGTATGAGAGTCCCAATCTCTCCACATCCTCTCCAGCATTTGTTATTTTCTGGGTGAACTTTGCTATTAGTGCTGGGGTGAGATGCTATCTCATTGTTTTGATTTGCATCTTTCTAATGGCTAATGATTGTGAACACTTCTTCATGTGTTTGTTGGCTCCCTGAATATCTTCATTGTTTAATTTTTTTTATGACCTCTTCAATTTCTTCTTTTGTTATGGGTCTGTTCAAATTTTCCACCTCAGTCCATGTTAGTTTAGGTAAGTAGTACGTTTCTAGAAATCTCTCCATTTCTTCTAGATTTTCAAACTTGTTGGACTACAGTTCTTCTTAGTATCCTGAAATTACCCTTTCCATTTCAGTGGTTTTTGTTGTAACATTACCCAATACATTTCTTATATATGTTATTTGTATTCTCTCCCTCTTTTCCTTTGTTAAGTTTGTCAGTGGTTTATCAATTTTATTAGTCTTTTCAAAAACCAACTTTCTAGTCTTGTTGATTTTTTCTACTGTCTTTTTATCTTATGTTTCATTGATTTCTGCTCAAATATTTATTATTTCTTTTCTTCTGGTGACTGTAGGCTTTCTTTTTTTTTTTTGCTGCTCTTTTTCTAATTGTTGGAGATGTTGTGTTAAGGTGTTTATTTTGGCTCTTTCTTCTTTTTTTGATGTATGCATTTATTGCTATAAATTGGCCTCTGATCACTGTGTTTGCTATATCCCAAAGATTTTGATATGTTGTGTTTTCATTCTCATTTGATTCAAGGAAATTTTTAATTTCATTTTTTATTTCTTCTATTACCCAATCACTTTTAAGGCAGGTGTTATTCAGTTCCATCTGCTTGCTCCTTTCCAACTAATCTTCCTATTGTTGATTTCTAATTTGATAGCATTGTGATCTGAGAAAATGCTTTGCAGTATTTCAATGTTTTTAAATTTATTGAAGTTTGCTTTGTGGCCTAACATATAGTCTATCCTGGAGAATGTTCCATGTGCCCTAGAAGAGAATATATATTGCACTGCTGTTAGGTGCTCTGTAGATGTCTATAAGGTCAATTTGGTTGATTGCATTGTTTACATCTTCTGCAGTCTTTGTTGACTTTCTTTCCAGTTGCTCTATCTTTTCCTGGAAGTGGGATATTAAAGTCTCCTACCATTACTGGGGAGTCATTAATTGGTCTTTTCAATCTGTTAAAGTCTAATTTATGTATTTTGAGACTCTTTCATTGGGTGCTTAGATATTTACTACCATTATGTCCTCTTGCTCAATTGATTCTTTAATCATTATATAGTGTCCTTCCTTGTCTCTTTTGGTGGTTTTTGTGTTAAAGTCAATTTTATCAGAAATTAATATTTCCACTCCTGCTCTTTTTTGGTTGATATATCTTTTTCCAACCTTTGATTTATAGTTTATTTTTGTCTTTGTCTTTAAGGTGTGTCTCTTGCAGACAGCATATTGATGGGCTGTTTCCTTTTTTTTTAATTTTAAGAGCTTGTTTTACATTCAAAGTCATGCGCACATTTTGTTTCATTCCTCATTCGCCATGTCCAACTCCAACCCAGCCTCCTCCCCTCCCTATCCTGCAACACTCCCCCTGTGCCCTTCGTAATCATGCACTCCTGTTTGTCCTGCATTTCCTTAGTTTGAATGTTGGTCCTTTGGTGTCTCATGGTTTATTGCTTTAGGGGATGCATTATCATTGAGTGTGTAGGTGCAGCATCCTGGGTTGAGTGGTCTGCATGTACATCTTGCTAACCATTGGGCTGAGAGCCTGCCCCTGGAGGTGAGTTTTATTCCAGGTGCCAAATGTATTTCAGGGTCATAGTATTGGTAGTCTCACCAGACTTCATCTGATCAGTAATTCTGGTCATTATTAAGTTTTTGGATTTTGTTCCACGTTTTCCCTCTCACTTTATCCAGGATCTCCAGATTTGATCCTTTCCTGAGAGGTTGGCATTGGTAGCCAGGCACCATCTGATTCTTTTGGTCATGAGGGCCATCTTGTCCTAGGGTTGATTGCTTCTAAATGCCCCCCTTTTTTTGTGTGTGCGTTCTTCACTTCCGATGCTGGGAGACCATTAGCGGCATCCTAGATGGCTGCTTGAAAACTTTTAAGACCCCAGTTGCTACTCACCAATGTAGGATGTGGAACAACACTTTTATGTATTTTGTTGCACCAATTGAGTCTGGTGTACCCCAGTATTATGGTCCTGAGGTAGTAGCTCTATTGGATCTCTCTCCCATAGTGTTGGGATATCTGTGAGGGATTACTCTGTGTCTGTCTTCTATTGTTTCTGTAAGGACTGCAGGTATTTTGTATCACTGGCGTCTGTACAAGATTAGCCTCAGCTGAGTCTATCCTTGGTCTAGAATATACCTCTATTCACTGATCCCTATCTGATCATCTCAGGTGTTTATATGTTTATCTGTATAGCCTACTGTTTGGTGTTAATGGCAATGTGGTATTGTGGACATATTGGTTGGTTTTAACATCTGTTGTCTATCTCTTATGTGCACAGTTTGGTATCCTCTCATTTCCAATGTTATCATGGTGGTCATATATGCTTCCCATATATCCCTCCCTCTACCCATGTCAGCGTGTGAGACCCAACTATCCCTAAATTAATTCCTCTTTTTCCCTCCCCATCCTGGTAACCTACTAGGTGAGTTCCCTTTCCCAAGCAAACCCTTCTCTGTCTTTTTACAGTAATGGGTTCATACAGTACTTGTCCTTCTGAGTGACTTATTTCACTCAGCATAATGTCCTCCAGGTTCATCCACATTGTGAGATGATTCACGTATCCCTCATTGTTCTTTAATGTGGCCTAGTATTCCATTGTGTGGATATACCATAATTTGGTCATCCACTCATCCATTAATGGGCATTTAGGTTGTTTCCATCTCTTTGCTATGGTGAATTGTGCTGCAATGAACATAGGTGTACATATGTCTGTTCATGCACTATCTCTCACCTCTTTAGGATATATTCCTAGTAATGGAATTGCTAGGTCAAATGGTACTTCTATTTTCAGTTTTCTAAGGAAACACCATACCGTTTGCCCCAACGGTTGTACCATTTTACAATCCCACCAGCAGTGCACAAGAGTTCCAATCTCTCCACAACCCTGCCAGCATTTATTACTATCTCATCTGTTGAACTTTGCTATTATTGCTGGGGTGAGATGATATCTCATTTTTGTTTTGATTTGCATCTCTCTAATGATTAATGATCGTGAGTAATTTCTCATGTGTTTGTTGGCTGCTTGTATATCTTCTTTGGTGAAGTGTTTGTTCAAGTCTTTTGCCCATTTGTGAATTGGGTTATTTGTCTTTTTGGTGTTGAGGTGTTGAAGTTTTCTGTAGATTTTGGAGATAAGTCCTTTGTCAGATATGTCATAGGCAAATATT
>NW_006921598.1:18916097-18929289 GCF_000298275.1 Orycteropus afer afer
AATCTATAGGTTCTCTTTTTACCCTTTTGACAAAATCTTTCAATGTGCACAAGAATTTAATTTTTGAAAGGTCCCAGTCATCTAGCTTCTCTTCTATCTCCTGCACATTCTGGGTTATGCTTGACAGTCTATTTATGCTGTAAATTAGGGCTCCTAGATTTGCCCCTTTTTTATCTTTGATGAATTTTATAGTTTTGGGTTTTACATTTAAATGTTTGATCCAGCTTGAGTTTGTTTTTGTGTATGGGTTGCGATATGGGTCTTGTTTCATTTTTCTACAGGTAGATATCCAGTTTTGCCAGTATCATTTGTTAAAGAGGCTATCCCTTCCCCATTTAATGGGCTTTGGACCTTTGTCAAAGATCAGTTGTCCATAGATGAATGGGTCTATGTCTGAGCTTTCGATTCTGTTCCATCGGTCTATCTGTTTATCATTGTACCAATACCATGCTGTTTTGACTACTGTGACTATATAGCAGTTCTTAAGATGTGGGAATGTGAGACCTCCCACTTTGTTTTTCTTCTTGAGAAGTGCTCTGCTTATTCGAGGTCTCTTTCCTTTCCATATGAAATTAGTAATTAGTTTTTCCATGTCCTTAAAAAATTTTGTTGAAATCTGGATCAGGATTGTGTTAAATGTATAGATTGCTTTAGGTAGTATTGACATTTTCACAATGTTTAGTGTACCTGTCCATGAACAAGGCAGGTTCTTCCATTTATGTAGTACCCTTGTTGTTTCTTATGGCAGTGTTTTATAGTTTTCTCTGTATAGATCTTTAGTGTCCCTGGTGAGGTTTATTCCTAGATATTTTATCTTTTTTGCAGCTATAGTGAATGGTATGGTTTCCCTTATTTCTTTATCAGAGGAGTTCTTGCTGGTCTAGAGAAATCCAACTGATTTTTGTATGTGGATCTTGTATTCTGTCACTTTGCTGAACCTCTCTGTTAGTTCCAGTAGTCTTTTTATTGAGTCTTTTTTATTGAGTCCCTTGAGTTTTCTATGTATAGGATCATATCATCTGCAAATAGAGATATAGCTATGTTTTCTTATCCAGTTTGCAATTCTCTATCTCTTGAGTGGTGTATTTAATCTATTTACCCTTTTGACAAAATCTATTTACATTCAGTGTAATTATTGACAAGTATGAATTTATTGCTGTCATTTTGATATATATTTTTTCATGGTGTTGCTGATTTCTTTGTTCCATATAATTTTCTATATCGAGTTCATGTTGTCTATGCATTTTGCCATCGTTTCCTTCATTGTTATTGTTTTAGTATTTGCTAAATATTTGTGTTTGTACTGCTTTTTTATTTTGATGCCAAGGTGTCTTATTTTTCTTTGAGGTGATCCTATGATTTAGTTTTCTTACCAAGTTTAGAGTCCTTTCTCTCTCCCAATTGCCTTGATTTCCTCACCATTTAAAAGTTCTGTAACTACACTATTTTTTCCCTCTTTTTGGTTTGTAGTTGTCCTCATTTGCCAATTGATGTCTCTGGTTCCCTGTTTACAATCTTGTAAGTTTATTTTACTTTGCATACTTCTGTAACTGGGTTGGTTTCTGGGTTATGTCAACATGTGTGTTAATGGTCAGTTGGTGTTTGTTATTGTTGGTTCTCTGGCCTAAGGACTCCCCTTAGCATCTCTTGTAAATTTGGTTTGGCTTTAAATTCCCTAAATTTCTGCTTCTCTGGAAATATCCTAATTTCACTTTTATATTTGAGGGACAATTTTTCTGAGTATATAATTCTTGGTTGGAAATTTTTTCTCTATCAGAGTTTTATATATACCATCCCATTGCCATCTCTCCTGTGTGGTTTCTGCAGAGAAATCAGAGCTTAGCCTTATTGGTTGCACTTTGTAGGTAATATTTAGTGTTTCTTGTGTTGCTTTCAGGATTCTTTATTTATCTTTGGTTTTGGTGAGTTTGATGATAATATTTCTTGGTGATTTTCTTTTGGACTCTATCCTGTTTGGGGTTCATTGGACATCTTGAATGGATATATTCTCATCTTTCAAAATATCTCTTCCAACAAATCTTCAACAATTTTCTCTATGATTTTATCTGTCTCTTCCTGTTCTACAATTCCAATTACAAGTAGATTATTCCTCTTTATGGTATCTCACATGAATCTTAGGCTTTCTTCATTTTCTTTTTATCTGTTTTGTGATTGATCTCTTACCAAAGTAATATTGAAGTATTTGTCTTCAATCTCACTAATTCTATTTTCCATTGATTCTAATCTACTCCTTTACCTGTTCAATGTGTTATGTATTTCTGAAATTTTAGTATGAATCTTCTGGATTTCTATCAATATGTTTTATATAAATTCTACTTTTTCACTTATTTTGTCATTTTGTTCTTGTTCTGTCTTCTGAAATTTTGCTAGGATTTTGTTTGTGTTTTCCTTAATTTTGTCATTGTTTTCCTTGATCTGTCTCTCAATCGATTGAAGGTACCTAAATATAATTCTTTTGAATTCCTTATCAGGGCATTCCAATGCTGCTTCTTCCTCAGGTATGTTTTCTGGGTCTGTGTCCTGGTCCATTGTTTCTACTACTTTATCTTGCTTTTTTGTGTGGATTGTGGTAGTCTTTGGTCTCTGAGACATTGTGATGCTGTTGTATTTACATTTAGTTGGTGATTGTATGCTGGTGCAATTCACCCAAGATTTTTGTTTTCTCTTTCTTTGTTTTGTGTTGATTGCTGTTGTTATGTGCTGTGGAGTTGGACTCGACTCATAGCGACCGCTCCTTGGGTTTCTGAGGCAATATCACTACAGAAGTAGGTTGCCCAACCTTCCTTCTGAGGAGTGGCTGGTGGGTTTGAACCACCCTGGGTTAGTAGGGTACTGTTCTCCACTATTTGCTAGCTGACAGCAGTTATGCCCTCACCACCTGTCTCCTGGCAGGTTTTATGGAGAATGAGAGAAGGTGCACAGATCCTATTAGCTGTTTGTGAAGAGCAGTTAAGGGTGAGTTAGGCTTGTATTGGCTGTCATCTATTGTTGGCCAGTTGGTGCAGAAACAAGTGGTGACCCTCACTCAGTAAATAGGGCTGCAGGAGGTGTAGGTATGGTTGGGTTGTATGGGCACAGTTGCTGTCCCCAACTATGTTAGAAAAAAAAAAAAAAGAAGACAAAAAACGTACACCTCATAAACACACAGGAATAATTATCAAAAAGAGAAAGAAAGAAAAAAGGAAAGATAATGAATGAGAAGAAATACATAAAGAAATACTTTAAAAAGATAAAAGAAATATAAATAGAAAAGAGTGAAAAAACAAACAATAACAACAACAACAAAAAAAAAAAAAAAACACAATATCCAGGGAATGAGGAATTAGAGAAAAGAGCTAGAGTGAAATAAATAAATAAATAAATAAATAAGGAACAAAATGGAAAAAATGCAAAAAGAAAAACAAGGGATGGGAAGAACCACAAGAAGGGAAAAGGATGGGAACCAGGAAAATGGAAGAGCATAAAACTCAAAAACTAGAACTTGGGAAAGGAAAAAGAAAGAATATAAATAAAAAAGGAAGAGAGAAAGAAAATAATTTTAAAACAAACAAAAGGCAAAACATAAAGGAAAAACAAATCTGAGGGGAAGAGGACAGGACAAGTCACCCAGACTCCATCAGAGCACTCAGATTGGGATGAAATTCTTGCCAGTGCAAAAATGGTGGAGGTGGGGGATGGCCACACCTCTGTTCATCAAGAGCCTGTGGGGTGTAAGAGTAACAAAGAGAATATTGAACCTCTCCAGTTGTTAGTGTGGTTGCTTGTGCTTTCCTCTGCAAGTGGAGCCTATTCTTAGGTCCCTGAGATTGGAAGGGGAATGTTGCTGCTTTAAATATCCAAAATATCCTCACTGCTTGTAAATATTCCAAATGGCTTCACCCTCCATACAGTCGAAAGTTCACAGCTCAGTTTGTCTCTTTCTTTGCCATTTTCCTTTTCAGTCATCATCTACGAGTGGCAGTTGTCCATGCAGCCCTTGGCAAGCAGGGCCAATTTTTAGGTTAATTCTTGGGTCCTAACACTACTTGATGGCATAGTGCCTAAGGCATTTGACTGCTAACAGAAGGCTGGTGGTTCAAACCCACCAGCCACTCCTCAGAAGGAAGATTGGAAAATCTACTTCCACAGTGATGCCACCTCAGAAACCCAAGGGGGGGTCACTATGAGTTAGATCCAACTCCACGGCAGTGAGTTTCATTTTGTTTTGTTTTTTATCCCCTCTAACAACACTTGGAAAAATATTCAAACTGTCTGCCATCAGGATAGTTGACAATCTGCAGCTCTTTTTGTCTCCTTATTCAGTGTTTTCATTCAGCTTCTTCTACTAGTTGATATATAATCCACTTTTGTATCCTTCATTTCAAAGCTTTGGGGTCTGTGTCAATTGGTTTCTCTTTTCCTTGTTGAAGAGGCCCTGTGTAGCTTGTCTGTCTATTCTGTCATCTTAGCAGAGGTCCTCAAAACCCCTTTTATATTTAACCCCTTTTACTTTCTACAAAAAAAAGAAACAGATTTTAGGAATTAAATTAAATTGTATTAATTGAACAAACATTATTGAATATTAACTATGGTGAAGATAGTATTTCTCACATTCAATGTAAAAGGTCAAGATGCAGAGATGTTAAGATGTACTCAAAAACCTTACAATCCAGTAAGCTAGTGAGAAAAAATACACTAAATACAAAGCTGAATATGATGTGTTTTACAAAGGGAGTGATGCATTTCAAAAAGGAAAGTGAGAGAAGAGAGAAAAGAAAGATCCAATGGAAATGGGAGAACAGAACAAGTGACAGGAAAAATTTCAAGTAAGTGAGTTATTAGATAAGGATATAGAAAGTGTGAAGGATTTTTTTTTAACATTTATTTTAAAATAATTTTAGTCTCACAACAAGTTGCTATGAGTCAGGTCCAACTTGATGGCACATAACAACAACAACAACAAAACACAAGAAGTTGCAAAAATAGTATAGCAAATTCTCATGCACCATTCATCCAGCTTCCTCTAATGAGAATGTATTACATATTCATAGTATATTATTATCAAAACCATAAATGGTACAATAATATTAACTAAATTGCATAGTGTGTTTGGCTTTTTCCACTTTATATTTTATTTTTACCAGTTTTTGAATGTACTCACCTCTGTGTGTGTAATTTTATGAAATTATTACATGTGTTTGGATTTGTGTAACAAACACTTCAATCAACCGTTCCATCACCACAAAGAAATAGTCACACTGTTCCCACAGCTCTAAATTCTGGCAGTCAGCTGTTTCTTCCTCATCTCTCATTTTTGTCATTTTAAGAATGCTATGTAGATGGAATCAGAAGTGTACAACACTTTTTGTGACTGACTTTTTGCACTCAACAAAAAGCTATAAGATTCATTCAAGTTATTGAATATGTCAATATTTTGTGTCTTTTATTGCCCAGTGGGATTCCATTGAATGGATGTGCCACAATTTGTTCATCTGTTCACCAACTGAAGGGAATTCCTTTTTTTTTTCCCCAGTTTTGGTTATTATAAATAATGCTGCCATGAACATTTGTGTGCACGTTTTTGTATGAATGTAAATTTTTATTTCTTTAGGACCTCTGGTGGTGTAGAGTTTAAGGCATCTGACTCTAAACCAAAAGGCTGGTGGTTCAAACCTACCAGACACTCTTCAGAAAGAAGACTGGGCTATCTACTTCCTTAGAGATATCACCTCTGAAACCCAAGGAGGGGTCACTATGAGTTGGATCCAACTCCATAGGAGTGAGGCCAAATACCCAAAAGTGTGATTTTTGGGTCTGTGCTAAGTGCATAGCTGAAGGTGGAATTTTAATAGACTTGCAATTCTTAACCATTATAAATATCCTTTTTTAAGCCTTATTTGTGAATATTTCCAATTTTTTTAAAAGGTTAATTTCTATCATTAGAGTTACTGGGTAAAAGAGGTATGCGATTTTTACATGCTTGTAATACATATTTATTCTCAAGAAGAGTCATGTTCATTTCCAATCATTGTCAACAGAATTATATCAAGCAATAACATGAGTACTATTCTTTTTTTTTTTTAATTGTTGCACAATATTGGGATCTTGTTTTAACTTGCCTTTTGATTACTTATGTTGTTGTTAGGTGCTGTTGAGTTGGTCTAGACTTACAGCAACATTATGTACAACAGAATGCAACACTGCCCAGTCTTGCAACATCCTCATAATCATTGCCATGTTTGAGCCCATCATTGCAGCCACTGTTTCCGTGCATTTTATCGAAGGTCTTCCCCTTTTTTGGCCATTTTACCCAGCATGATACCTTTCTCCAGGGACTGGTTCCTTCTAATAACATGACCAAAGTGTGAGAGACGAAGTTTGATTACTTATAAGAGGAGCCTTTTTATTGAATACTTGCATTTCTTTCCTTGTGAATTTCCTACTATAGTAGTATCTATAGTAGAGCTGACAAGGGGCAAGATTGTACTCACTGCTTGGTCACAGCCAGCTACCAAGAGGGACCGAGTAGTTGAACCTGTGGGCTCGGGACCATAGTCGCAGGGGACATCAAGTTCAATTAGCATAATATACTACACAAAACATTGTTCCACCTCCTACTTTGGCAAGTAGTGACTGGGATCTTAAAAGCTTGCAAGCTGCCATCTAGATGCAACAATGGGTCTCTCTTCGTCCAGAGCCAAGAATAATGAAGAAAACCAAAAATTCATGAAACAATTAGTCCTAGCGACTGGTACACCATGCGATCTGCAGCCTATACGACTATGAGACTGGAAGTACTAGATGGTGTCCAGCTACTACTGTCAACCACTTGGAAGGTGATCTATGTAGGAGATCCTGGATAGAGAGGGAGAACAATGTGGAACAAAACTCAAAATCATTTGGAGAAAAACAAAAAGGGGGACCAAGTGTGCTGATCTGATAGAGCCTGGTGGAACCACTGAGACTATGGCCCCTAGCTGCCCTTCAGGTCTGTAATTGAACCCACACCTGTGGCTTCCAGCCAAATAATAGACAGGCATATGAGTTGAACATTTACCTGAGGTAGATACACTCCTTGGACAGAACAATCATGAGAGAAAAAAAGGCTGCTTATGCACAGGGAGACAGTTCAGGGGGCAGGAGTGTATGGAGGTATGGACACAGGGAAGAGGTAACTATTGGGAGGAAATATAAGGGGAGATGTTGCATTGTGGTAAATTGTGGTCAATGTCATGAGACAAAGTGTATGTGAACTGCTGTATGGGAAGTGAATTTGCTCTGTAAATTTTCACCCAAATCACAATTAGAAAAAAAGAAAAGAAAAGTAGTATCATGTGTCACAAATATTTTCTAAGTTTTTGGTTTGTCTTTTAATCTTTTTGGCATATAAAAATTTGTAACAGTTTCATAAGCAAATCTAATTTTGCACTGCATATCATGCTTAGAAGGGCTTTCCCCATGTCAGATGATTTAATGGTTTACTAGTGTTTTTATGTAGTAATTTTATAATTTCTTTCTTTCTCTCCTTTTTTCTTAACAAGCAGCTTTATGCCATTTGGAATTTACTTCAAAGTAAGAACAGGTGAGGCAAAGAACTGACTTTATTATTTTCCAAGGTTAGACAGTAGTCTTGAACACCATTAATACAATATTCTGTCATTACCCAATAATTTAAAATGCTACCCTTATCAAATACCAAATTATTTTTTAAAATAATTTATTTTGTTGCTTTGAGAATGTGCACAATATAACATATACCGATTCAATAATTTCTACATATACTGTTCAGTGACATTGATTACATTCTTCAAGTTGTCCAACCATTCTTACCCTCTTTTTCTGAGTTGTTCCTTTGCCATCAGTGTAAACTCACTGCCCCTTAAAGTTCCTTTCAGGTTGTTAATCCCATATAGACAGATCTTAAAAAAGCATAATGCATAAAGCAGACATTCTTTGCTAGTCATGCTATACTAATATTTTGTTTTAAGAAGACTTCAGGAGATATTTTTGTTTGAAGGTGTAAGATTTAAAGTTTTGGGATTTTTTTTTTTTTTTAATTTTACTGTGATTTGAGTGAAAGTTTTCAGAGCAAATTCATTTTCCATACAGCAGTTCATGCACATTTTGTTTCATGACATTGACTGCAATTCCCCAGTGTAACAGCTTTCTTCTCATTTTCTCCCTGTAGTTGTCTCTTCACTGTGTCCTTCTTTCCTACGTTAAATGCCAAATTCTTAAGTTTATTTGAGTATGCTTCTAAATTTTGTCTTCTGTTTTTTTTTTTTTTTTTCTATTTCTTCACTAATATAATTATATTTTATTAAATATTGACTTTGGGATACATTTTATAATCTAGATGTTAAATAAACCATTATCACTTGACTAACTGTTAAAAAGTTGCTTTGAGATATGGGTATTTTTCTTTTTACTGCAATTAGCCAAATATTTAGATTTATTTGAAGATTATTAATCTTTTCTTAATATGAAAAATTACTACTCAGTCTCAGCAAAACGTGTTACATATTACTTGCTAAACTCTTACATTATTTTATTTTTGGGTGTTATTATGAATTAATCATTTTTTTTCCTATCTGGTTATCATTAGAATAATGGAAAATGCATTGAATTTGTAATAGCACCTTACTGAACCCTCTTCCTAGTTCTAATAATTTTTTAAGTTGCTTAAAGTAAATTTTCTATGAAGAGAAAAGAATCATGCCATGTATACACACTATAATGATACTTTTATCTCCACCTTTCCATTCACCTTTCCAATATTTATATTGTTGTGTGCCATCAAACTGGTTCCAACTCATGGTGACCCTATATGACAAAATACAACTGCCACAGAGAGCTTTCCAGGCTGCAAATCTAACAGG
This sequence comes from Orycteropus afer afer, assembly GCF_000298275.1. Taxonomy (NCBI): domain Eukaryota; kingdom Metazoa; phylum Chordata; class Mammalia; order Tubulidentata; family Orycteropodidae; genus Orycteropus; species Orycteropus afer. The sequence continues at coordinate 18,924,977 of NW_006921598.1, forward strand.
AACTCATCACCAGGTATTTTCTCCTGAGGTGGGCCTGGTAGATTCTAAGCACATACCTTTTGATTAACAACCCTGAGTTTAACTATCGCACCACCAAAGCAATTTGTACCTCTTATTTAGTGTTATCTGACTCCATTGGAAATCATGTCTAGAATAATATTAAATAGCAATAGTAGTAGAATTTTACTGTGTATTCATCAACTTTATATTAATAAATGCCCTAACATTAAACCATACTTGCATTATAGAATAAATACAGTGAGGTAGTGCCTAAGGCATTTGACTACTAGCCGGGAGTCTGGCAGTTCAAACCCACCAGCCACTCCTCAGAAGGAAGACTGGGCAAACTACTTCCTTAGTGATACTGCCTCAGAAACCCAAGAAACAGTCTCTATGAGTTGGATTTGACTCAACGGCAGTGAATTTTTTTTTAATGTTAATTTTTAAATTAGTTTTGCATTTATATTCATATGTGAGATGTACTACAGTGAGTTTTGCTAATTGTCAATATGTTGTTGTTGTTATTTGTCGTCAAGTCAGACCCGACTCATAGTGACCCCTCCTTGGGTTTCCATGGCAGTATCACTATAGAAGTAGATTGTCCAACCTTCTTTCCAAGGAGTGTCTGGTGGGTTTGAACCAGAAGCCTTCTGATTAGCAATCAAGTGTCTTAGGCCCTATGCTACCAGAGCTTCAATTGTCAATATATAAACTATAAAACTTTCTTTTATTTTCTAACATCTAAAGCTATTTAAGTAGCATGAAAATTATTTGTTCAGAAATTATTTTGGAAAAAAATTTTTACTCACATATCCAATTGAGCCGAGTACCTGAGGCAAGGGGAGAGTACTTCTTTCATATCATTCTTTACTTCCTATAGAGTTATGTGTTTCTTGGAATTTTCTATATCTTCTTGAGTCCATTTTTCTATTTTAGTCATAAATAATTTTCTTAGAAAATAATTAGTTTTCCTTAAGATTGTCAAATCTTATTACCACAGAACTGTACAAAGCACTCTAGGTATTATTTTGTAATTTATATTGAATTCTTTCTGAATATATATTCAAAAGAAGTAAAAATTAAAATAACTGCTTAAAATTAAATTTAGTGAAATTTTTCCTCTTTTTTGACCCATTTCCTGATTTTCCCTGAAAAAGGGAACACTTCACTCACATCTGTTTCCATGTGATCTCTTTCGCATCCTCTCTTTTTCAGTCCCCTTTAACTTGAATTATGTTCAGCCTTTTTTTCCTCCTCTCTTTCTTCAAAAAACAATCGTAAAAAGGAATCAGCAAACCATGTTCCAAAAATATGATATATGGACAGGAACAAGTAGCTTGGAATGAAAGATTAAAAACATGGCTCTATGCTAATGAAAAGAATCTATAAGGAGGACTTCACAGTTTCAGGAACCCACTTGGTCATTTCTTATAGAAGATTATCATACATCTTGACACTTTATTCATTTTTGAGTTGAGATCTTTAGAATACAATAGGAAAAAATTAATTCAAATCACCTCAAGAAGAGTTTATTGAAGTACGAACATAGTACTAGAACTAGAAACATGCGAGGTTCTGAAGTAGTAGGAGGTCTTTTAGATTACATCTCTTTCATGTGTTCCCAAAGATGTAAAATTCTGATCCATCTTTTATCACAACAACCCCTGCCACCTCTCCCAACAAATACATGGCATGATCTCAGTCACTAAGGAGCCTGCAGTCAAGCTATATTGTTGTTAGGTGCCATTGAGTCAGTTCTGACTTATAGCGACCTTATGTACAACAGAAAGAAACACTGCCCAGTCCTATACCATGCTCATAATTGTTGATAGGCAGGAGCCCATCTTTGCAGCCACTGTGTCGATCTGTTTCATTGAGGGTCTTCCTCTTTTTTGCTGATCTTCTACTTTACTCTCTTTCTCTAGGGACTGGTGTCTTCTGACAACCTAACCAAAGCAGGTGAGACAAAGTCTGACCATTCTCGACTCTAAAGAACATTCTGGCTGTGCTTCCTTCAAGACATATTTGATCATTTTGGTAGTCCATGGTACCTTCAATATTCTTCACCAACACCACAAAACAAAAATGTCAGTCCTTCAGTCTTCCTTATTCATTGTCCATGTCCAATATGCCTATGAAGCTACTGAAAATACCATGGCTTGAGTCAGGCACACCCTAGTCTTCAAAGTGACATCTTGTATTTTATACACATTACAGAAATGGAATATAATGACTAATCTTTAAACTAAACTTTTTAATTTTTCCAAGTTAAGTGAAACTTCTCTCTGACAGATCTCAATTTCCCACTTTGGCTGAAATGTAAACTAACAATAGAAGAGCCTTCAGATGTAATTTTAAAAAAGAAAAGGAAGAATAATCATGATGATCAAATCCCAAAGAAATCAGGCTAAAGAAGGAAGACACTGAAAGCAAAATCCCAATGCCGACTTCCAGAAGAGTTCTTCTGCAGCAGATTTGCCTAATGCTTGCCCAGTACAATATGTCATTTGATTTATTTTCTGATGCTTCCATTGGTGTTGAATGTGGATCCACATAAAATGAAATCCTTGACAACTTCAATCTTTTCTCCACTTACCAATATTTTCCTTATTGGTCCAGTTGCGAGGATTTTTGTTTTCTTTACATTGAAACATAATCCATACTGAAGAATGAAGTCTTTGAACTTCATCAGTAAGTGTTTCACGTCTTCTTCATTTCTAGCAAGCAAGATTGTATCATCAGCAAGTTCTTGATAAGTCTTTCTCCAACCTAATACCAAGGTCTTCTTCATATAGACAGTCTTCCTGATATTTTGCTCAGCATACAGTTTGAGGAAGTATGGTGAAAAGATACAATCTAGTTGCGTACCTTCCCTGATTTTAAACCATATAGTATTCCCTTGCTCTATTCAAATAACTGCCTGTTGACATATATGAAGGTTCCTCATGAACACAATTAAGTGTTCTGGAATTCCCATTGTTCACAGTGTTAGCCATATTTTGTTATGATGCATACAGTTGAATGCATTTGCATAGTTGATAAAACACAAGGAAATATCTTTCTGGTATTCTTTGGTTTAAGCCAAGATGCATCTTACAATAGCAACGATACCCTCATTCCCCATCCTCTTCTGAACCCTTGAATGTCTTTCATTTCCTTGTCTGTGTACTGCAGCAACCATTTTTAAATTATCTTCAGTAAAATTTTACTTGTGTGTGATATTAATGATATGATTTGATAATTTCTGCATTCTGTTAGATAGATCACTTTTCTTTGAAATAGACACAAATATGAATTGCTTTCAGTTTGTTGACCAGGTAGCTGTCTTCCTAATTTCTTGGCATAAACAAGTGAATACCTCTAGTGCTGAATCCATTTGTTGAAACACCTCAATGGGTAGTCCACTAATTCCTGCAGAATACAATGGGGAAAAATGAATTCAAATCACCTCAATAATAGTTTATTGAAGTATGAACATAGTACTAGAACTAGAAACATGTGAGGTTCTGAAGTAGTAGGAGGTCTTTTAGATCACATCTCTTTCATGTGTTCCAAAAGATGTAAAATTCTGTTTTTTGCTAGTTCATTCAATGTAGCTTGGAGTTCTTCCTTCAATACCATTGTCTCTTGATCATATGCTCCCTGCTGAATTGGCAGAAAATCAACCAATTATTTTTGGTACAGTGACTCTGTATTCTTTACATCTTCTTTTAATGCTTCCTGCATTGCTCAATATTTTGCCATTAGAATCCTTCAATATTACAATTGAGGATTGAACTTCTTCTTCAGTTCTTTCAGCATGAGAAATGCTGTTTGTGCATAAACTTGAATAATGGTCATATTAACCGCTCTTCCTTATAGGCATATGGATATTATCCCATTACTGACAGAACTGCACTTCAGGATAGATTGTGAAATATTCTTTTTGACCATAAAAGTGACATCATTCCTCTTTAATTTGTCTCTGCTGACATAACAGACCATATGATTGTCTGATTCAAACCAAAACCAGTCTATTTCAGCTCACTAATGCTTAGGATATTGATCTTTATGCATTCCATTTCATTACAACAATTTCCAGTTTTCCTATATTCATACCCTGTACATTTCACTCCAATTATTAATTGATACTTTCAGCTGTTTCTTCTCATTTTGAATTATGCCACATCATTAAATGAAGGTCCCAAAAGCTACATCCATGTCATTAAGGTAAAATCTACTTTGAGGAGACAGCTTTCCCCCAGTCATATTTTAAGTGACTTCCAATCTGAGGGGTTCATCTTTCAGCATTGTATTAGACAATGTTTCCCTGC
>NW_006921598.1:18930444-18932374 GCF_000298275.1 Orycteropus afer afer
AAAAAAAAAAAAAAAAACCTCTTAGTACTTACTTATATAGTCCTTTTCCACCCCTTCCCCAGGTTTAAATGACTCTTGAAGAAGACATCCCATGATGTGTAGTATTGTGCTCTAATTACAGTTAAGGACACAGTGGCATGTGGTTGTGGTATAATAACTGAAGCCCTGGAGTGCCTTTTTATTCCATTAAAAATAATCTTAACCTTGGATCACAGAGCTTTGCATTGATTTGTTTTTTCTGTGGTTTCCTCTCCACAGGTCTGCTTCCTCATCCAGAGTGATGCATTGAATTGTGACACATGGGGGTCAGTGAAATTAACTGTCTTTCCCGTGAGAAATAATTCATCATTCAGCATTGTTATTAATGTGCCTCTGCTTCAAGTGAATAAAATCACATGAAGTGTATGGAAGCTGTGGAACAGGCAGGTATTATATAAATATCATTTAGTTTTCATGTTGGAGACAACAATAATTTTCTCATCTGCAAATGAGAGGCAGTTGGTCTGCAGAAAAAGGAGCTGTTGATAAGTCTGTTCTCTGTTTTTTTTTTTTTAAATGTTTCTATTTGCTTACACAGGAACTATATCTCTTTGGAGCTAATTTACATTTTGTTTTCTTCCTAGTTCAGTGAGGTCTTTTAAAGATGATAAACAACTTTGCACTTATTTGTATGTCTTAGTAGGAAGACTAAAAGCAGCTGTCTCAGCTTTAGAACTGAGGAGGTGACTCTCCTCACGAGTCTCTGGATGGTGCAAATGGTAAATGCTTTCAGCTGCTAACCAAAAGGATGGTGGCTTAAGTCTACCCAGAGACACCTCAGAAGAAAGATCTGGAAACTTACTTCTGAAAAATAAGTCATTGCAAACTCTATGCATCACAGTTGTACTCTGACACACATGTAGTTGCCTTGAGTTGGAACTGGCAACTGGCTTTCTGTTCTTAGCACAGACAGTATGGATCTCAGGTCACTTTGTCTTTGGACTGGAATTCTATTTGAGGAACAGTTGCTAGGAGTAGTGGGATGAGCTGGGATCATTCCATTCAGTCTAAAAAAAAAAAAAAAAATCCACTAACTGCTACTATAGGAGCTCTGGTGGCATAGTGCCTAAGAAATTTGACTGATAACCAGAAGGCTAGTGGTCAAACCCACCAGCCACTCCTTGGAAGGAAGGTTGGGCAATCTACTTCCGTATTGATACTGCCTCAGAAACCCAAGGAGGGGTCGCTGTGAGTCAGATCTGATTCGACGACAGAGAGTTTGGTTTTGAAAGAGCTACTGTAAGTCAGGCTTGTGCTTACACAAAAATAAGTGACAAACCCAATAATTGTAATCGTATGTATCTTAGAAAGTATACTTAAGCCCAAGTAGGCATGCTCCAAAGTGTTTATTTACTAAGGTATTGTTTATAATAGGGAAAATTTAGAAATTATCTACATACCTGTCACTAAGAGACTGGCAAAATAAAATATAGGATATCCATACAATGGAAAATCATCTATCATTTGTAGAAAATGAGGTAGGTCCCTGTGTGGAAAAATCTTTAAGATATGATGTTAGAGTCAAACTAACTTATATATTTTCTCTAGAAATCATCAAATACAGAAAAAACTACTTTAGAAAATTATCTTCCAAACTAGGATCTCTCACTGACAGTTGCAGGAAATGCATTTCACTTTGGTTGTTTGGTGATGTCTAGAAGCCATATCTGATGGACCTACATCATATTGGTGATGAAGTAGCTTTGAGGGGCAGAGATGGGAGTCCAGGTGACCAGGACTGAAGATAGTCATCAAAGGGAGCTTTAGTTACTATTAACAATGCTTTAATTTTAAAAGGAAATTACATAAATGAATTGTTGTTGTTGTTGTTGTTAAGTGCCGTCGAGTCGTTTCCGACTCATAGCGACCCCATGCACAGCAGAACGAAACA
>NW_006921598.1:18933499-18959707 GCF_000298275.1 Orycteropus afer afer
CTGTCAATATACTGCTGCAAACGTTTCTGAATTATCTTCAGTAATATCTTACTTGCATGTGATATTAGTGATATTGTTCTATAATTTCTACATTCTGTATATAAAAATTAATTTTAAAACATGCAATATATAATTCATACTTTCCTGATGCTAACAATCCAGAGAAGAATGTACTCTAATAATTCTGTTACAAAACAAAGTGTGGCCAGTGCTGTCTTGGAGGTCTTAGCCATATGCAATAAGAGTATGAAAGCAGGAGGCATCTGTCTTTCTGGAAAGGCTTCTCAGAGGAGAAGAGATTTAATCGAAGTGCCTTAAGTGAAAGACTTACTGAACAGCATTCTGGGCTACAGACTGAGCATGACTCGGCAGCTTTGGTTGAATCAATTACTATTTTCATCCATAAACTCTACCAGGTTAGAGGATATAGCAGAGAGGAGAGGAGAGCAGTGCGGGAGGGAGAGCAAAGAGAAGGTTCTAGGCTGTATCAGTGAAGACTGTTTTGTTTGCAAGTAAACAAAACTGATCTAGCCAAGGAAGGCTAGAGAACTGAACTTGAAAGTTACACCCACTATGCACTGCCATTGAGTCAATTCTGACTCACGATGACTCTATAGGACAGAACAGAACTGCTCCCATAGAATTTTCAAGGTTATAAATCTTTACTGAAGCAGACTGCCTTGTCTTTCTCCCATGGAGCGGCTAGCCAGTATGAACTGTCAATCTTATGTTTAACAGCTGAGTGCCTTAACCACTGCTCCATCAGGGCTCCTCTGAAAAATATAGGTGTGTAACAAAGAACCTTGAAGACATAATTTAAAAAAAAAAAAAAATGGTGGCTGTGGTGCTGGTGGAGAACACAGCATATCTCATTTAGCAGAAATAGTATGATGGTGAATAAAATTTAATCAGTTGCTGTTGACCCTGACTCATGGCTACAGGTATGTTAGAGTAAAACAGCTTCATAAGGTTTTCAGTATTTGACTTTTCAGAAGTTCACCAAGGCTTTTTTCCAAGGCACCTCCGGGTAGACAAGAACCTTCAATCTTTCGGTTAGCAGGTGAGTGTGTTAACTGCACTATTCAGGGGTTCCAAATAAAATTTAGTAATCCTATAATCTTATTATCATTTTAACTTTGATTGGTCTTAGTCACATGCACTTGGCTACCACACAGATAGAAAAAGTGTTCTCAGTTTCCATATGGATGGCAGGTCATTCATAAACACAACACCAAGAACATTCCCCAAATTGCAGGTGGAGTAGGCATGTTAGATCACGGAGGTCAAAGAGGTAGTTGTGGTTATTCAACTGGATAACCAGGTACTGGTCTAAGCAGTTTATATGGGTATCATTCCATTTTAAATTTATAATAACTGTATGAATTAGGTCCTATTGTTACTATTATTAGTCTCATTTTACAGAAATGGATCATTTACAGAATAAGTGGATGAAGTCAGGATATAAAGTTGGCAGTTTGACTCCTCAGTCTGTATTCTTAGTGGCTGCTGCTGCAGATGGCCACATTATGTCCCCTCCTTGATTTGCAGGGTACATTTCTTTTTTCTTTCTGTTGTCTATAGGAATATGGAACATTTTAAAATGTTGAATATGAAATATGTAGACACATATCATGAAAGTTACCCAGACATCTATAGTCTCAGTCCTTTTGTCACACATCCAAATTGAGGGTGAGAGAATACTCTGATTCTTATTATTCTGAAACAAAAAGATGATTATGACTTATATGACTTCAAGTGCTTTATCAGTTAATAGGCAAATTAAGACAAGAACTGAGAACCACTGAATACATAACAAACCAATTCATCCCTCTGCTCAGGAGATTCTGTGACTGCCTCCATCAGTGCAGGTTTCTGGAACCAATTCTTGTTTCAAAATAAATACACAATATAAAACATAAACCAGAATAAGTCATGCCCCACCACCACCACCACTTAATGGCTCCCATCATATTTAAAATACAATTTTACCTCTTTGCCGTGGATATGAAGTTTATAGTTCACCCTCCTCTTACAATGTGCCTGGGTGGAGCAATTGGTTAAGTGTTCAGCTACTAATTGAAAGGTTGGTGGTCCAAGCCCACCCAGAGGCACCTTGGAAGACAGATCTGGTGATCTGCCTCTGAAAGGTCACAGCCTTGAAAATTCTATGGAGCAACTCTATTCTGCACACATGGGTCTCCATTAATCAGAACTGACTCAACAACAACTCAACACTTGGGACTCATCTCTTTCCACTTTCTGCCATGCTCTTTGCCTTCTTCTTGTTCCCAAATACTCCAAACCAGATCCTGAACTAGGGCTTTCAATCACTGCATCCTCTACTTGGAAAGTTCTTCCACTGAATTTTCCTTCATATGTTGGCTTTCTTCTTGACATTCAGCTCTCAACTTAAATGGCACTTCCCCAAAAAGACCTTTGCTGACCACCTAAATGAAAGTAACCTTGACTCCATATACCTTCATCCTGTGTTAATTTTCTCATAGCACTTTCCATTATCTGGAATTTTCTTTTTTGTTTTTTAGTCCATTATTGATCGATGGATTCTCGTCCCTTCCCTAGAATGTAAATTCCAAGAGGGAATTCTTGTTTAACACATTCATGTCTATCTTGTTTATGTCCATGTCCTCAGACAGTACTCACAACTGTATCTGGCACATACATGTTCAATGAATGAACTGTGAAATGAATTACACGAATTGATTTCCCTTTACCCTTCAAGGATCAAGTAGCTGTAGGATTGTAAGTGTGGATAGGCCTTTGAAAGATTTCTTTGGTTTTGTAGTTCAAAAAACTTGGATAGAATAGTAATCTACCCAAGGTCATAAGCAAGTCAATAGCAAAGATGGACTAAAATCTGGGTCTTTTTACTTTCACAATAGAGCTCTTTCAGTACATTGCGTTATGCACATTCAGAATAATGTGCTGAAATGACTTTGATTTATTACCTTGGTGAATACCAAACATGAGAGAGGCATGGTTACCTGAAAGTGTTGCCTCTCCGAAGATGAAGATACTGGTCAGTGGGATCTTTGGGCACTTGAACTGTGTACAGAGACAGGTATATTTTGTGTACTTTGTATGTGCTATGAATTTATCATTTATTAATTCATATAATCCTCATATAATCCCTATTAAATAGATACTTTTGTCTATTTAATTATCATCTTCATTTATAGATGGGATAGTAGAGGCACAGATGTTCATGAACTTGTCCAAAGTCACACAGCTAGTCAATTGTGCTTGGAGGCAGGATCTAGACCCACATGGTCTGCTCCAAAGCTCATGTTTTTAACCATTAATGTTGCTCTGCTTCCTCTGGTCGTGAGGTACAATTTGTCTCCCAAAACACCAACTCAGATACAAAATAGATAAGAATCCTGGGTAAATTATGAGACAAACAGAAATCACTGGTGTAGTTTTCATTTATGTGGTATTGGCAGAACTATCTCTCTTTTTCAGGCTTTAATTTTCTTTATATTGAAAGAAAAAGAACAAACACCACTGAGTCACCAGCTTCTGAGGTACTAGGCTGTGCTTTATTGATGTCAGGTGTATGGAGCTTCCTGGAACATGTTGTTTACGAATAAAGACATCTTTCTGCCATTAAGAGAGTGGAGGGCATGTGAATCCTGCTGGTTTGGGAGCATGACACACTAAATAAGTAATTAAAGAGTAATGGCTTTTCTGCTCCTCCATACAAGCCAGAGAGTTTTATTAAAGCAGCTCTCTGAAGATGGAAATTGCAGTTGGGCTACAGGAAAGGAATTGGGTGGGGGAGCACGTCAAGCAACAGAGAGCACAGTATCTTTCTCACCTGACTGGGAACAAACATTCCCCTTCACTTCAAGAGCTCTCTGCTTCCCAAATGAATGGGGGAGAGCTTCCTAGGCTAGAACCCTTCCCATGTTTCTTTTCTCTCCTCCATTAATATTAAGTTGTTGACTTTCCATTCTGATTACTACTGAAGTTTTTTTTTTTTTTTTTTTAAATAATCAGAGATACAAAAAAAGAACTTACCCTGTTTCTAGCGAGTTAACTGTCCAATTCACAGTAACCCCATAGGACAAGTACAACTGCCCCATGGGGTTTCCAAGACTGTAATCTTTGTGGAAGCAGATTGTCACATTTTTTTTTCCCTTGGAGCAGCTGGAGGATTCAGTCCACTGACCTTTTAGTTAGCAGCCAAGTACTTAACCACTACATTGACCAGGGCTCCATCAATCAGAATTAGAGTAGAGAAAAATGAAGAATTTTATGTATTGAAAGAAATAAACTCTCTAGGAAGATTGTGGGAGCTCTGGTGGCATAGTGGCTAAAACATTTGACTGCTAACCAGAAGGCTGGCAGTTCAAACCCACCAGCCACTCCTCAGAAAGAAGGTGGGCAATCTACTTGCAAGGTGATATCAGCAGGGAAACTCAAGGAGGGGTCACTATGAGTCGGATCCAACTCATTGGCAGTGAGTTTGGTTTTTTGGATTGTGGTGCAAACTGAGTATGTATTTTACTTGATGACTTGGTTGATTAAGTATCTTCCTCATTCCCATTTTTTTAAACCTTAGGCATTTAACTGCTAACAGGAAGGCTGGTGGTTCAAACCCACCAGCCACTACTCAGAAGAAAAATTGGGCAATCTACTAATGTAGAGGTACTGCCTTGGAAACCCAAGGTGAGGTCGCTATGAGTTGGAAAATGACTCGACAGTAGTGAGTTTGGTTTGGATTTTTGGTTATAAGTTCTTAAGTTATAGAATTTTCTAGCATAGAATAAACTTCTTTAATAATGAGTTTTGACCACAGGAATTTTTTTTTTTTTTTTTTGGTCTCATAATCACTTTTCAGAAGTGGTGATGAAATTATATCTAAGATATCTTCTGGAGTGGTTACAGACACTTAAATGGATAGCTGATGACACTTAGGGATATAAGTATTAGAAAAGCATTGTCAACTATGCTAAGTAAGGATTGAACCCCCATTAAAACACTTTATTCTCTATTATTGCATAGTTGAAACCCAGTGTGCATATGGTAAACATTCAGGTCATACTTGTAGAAATATTTACTTCTCAGTCATAATAATTATAAAAATTAATGAACTGAAAGCCTGCTATCTGGGGAAAGGGCCATGTTAAATTAAACTACTTCATTGCTAAATATTTGCAAACTAATTTTGCATAGTTGCTATATAAATTTCAAATCTATTTCCTCCTTCTCCACCTATTTCCCACTCACAAAAAGCAACAAGTAATTTTCATCATCAGAAGTGCAGTTGAGTTAAGAATTGAATTGTACTTATAAAATTGCCTATTTTTATTGGTTGAAAAATATTCTAATATCAGCAATTAAAAAATGTGGTTGAGTGCAGTTGCGTTGGTTCTGATTCATAGTGATTATGGACAATAGAACAAAGTGCTGCCTGCTCCTGCACCTCCCTCATATTTGTTGATGTGGTTGAATCTATAGTTGCAGCCACTGTGTCAGTCCATCTCATTAAGAGTCTTTCTCTTTTTCATTGACACTCTAACAAGTTTAATTTCCTTCTCCAGAGACTAGTCCTTCCTGAAAACATGTCCAAATCATCTGAGATGAAGTCTCCCCATCTTCCTTTCTAAGGAGCATTCTGGCTGTACTTCTTCCTAGACAGATTTGTTATTCTTCTGAAAGTCCATGGTATATTCAATATTCTTCACCAGCATCATATTTCAAAGTCATTAATTCTTTAGTTTTCCTTATTTATTGTCCAGCTTTCACATATATATGAATTGATTGAAAATACCATGGCTTGGATCAGGCTTGCTGTAGTCCTCAAGGTGGTATTTTTGATTTTTAACATTTTATAGATGTGTTTTCTGGCACTGGATTTCTTGACTGCTACTTCCATAGGCACTGATTCTGGATCCAAGTAAACTGAAATCCTTGAAAACTTCAATATTTTCTTCACGTGTCATGATGCTGTTTATTGGTCCAGTTGTTAGGATTTTTGTTTTCTTTATGTTGAAGTGTAATCCATACTGAAGATTGTAGTCTTTGATCTTCATCAGTAACTGCTTCAAGTAGTTTTCACTTTCAGCAAGCAAGGTTGTATCATCTGTATATTGCAGGTTGTCAGTTAGTTTTCCTCCAATCCTTATTCCTCATTCTTCTTCATAATTCAGTTTATTGGATTATCTTGTCAGCATACAGATTGAATAAGTATGGTGAAAGGATACAGTCCTGACACCCTCCATTCCTGATTTTAAACCACAAAATTTTCCCCAGTTCTGTAGGAATAATTGCCTCTTGGTCTATGTACAGGTTCTTCATGAGCACAATTAAGCATTCTGGAATTTCCAGTCTTCTCAATGTTATCCATAATTTATTATGAATCACTCAATTCAATACCTTTGCACAATCAATAAAGCACAGGTAAACATCTTTCTGGTATTCTATGCTTTAAGTCCAGATTCATCTGATATCAGCAATGATATCCCTCATTCCACATCCTCTTCTGAATCCAGCTTGAATCTCTGGGAATTCCCTCTTGATGTACTGCTGCAACCATTTTTTAATTACCTTCAGCAAAATTTTACTTGCATGTGTTCATGACATTGTTTGATAATTTCCACATTCTGTCAGGTCACCTTTCTTTTGATTGGGCACAAATATGGATCTCTTCCAGTTGTTTGGCCAGGTAGATGCCTTCCAAATTTCTTGGCATAGACAATTGAGCACTTTCAGCATTGCATGAATTTGTTGAACTATCTCAGTTGGTATTCTGTCAGTTCCTGGAATCTTGTTTTTCACAAATATCTTCAGTGCAACTTGGACTGCTTCCAATACTATCACTTCTTGATCAAATGCTACCTCTTGAAATGGTTGAACTTTGACCAATTCTTTTTGGTACAGTGATTCTGAGTATTCCTTTCATCTTTCTCTGATGTTCATTCAATATTTTGCCTATAGAATCCTTCAATATTGCAACTCATGGCTTGAATTTTTTCTTCAGTTTGATTCCTGTATATTCCATCTGGTGAGTCACTATGTGTGTTGTTGAAAAAGGTATTTCCCATGAATAGGTTGTTAGTCTTGTAAAATTCTACTAGCATAGTGATCTCCAGCTTTATTTCTATCAACAAGGCCATATTTTCTAACTACTAATACTTTTTTTATTTCCAACTGTCACATTCCAATTAATAGTAATTAATAATGCATCTTGAATGCATATTTGATCAATTTCAGACTGTAGAAATTAGTAAAAATCTCAATTTCTTCATCTTTGTCATTAGCAGTTTATACATAAATTTGAATAATCATATTAACTGGTCTTTCTTGTAGGCATATGGATAGTATCCTATCACTGATAGTGTTATTCTTTAGGATAGATCTTCAAATGTCCTTTTTGACAATTTGTCATTTTGTCAATACATCATTTAATTTGTTATGTTAAAACATAACTCAACCCAAGTAGTACACAAACATGGATTAGGAGACTTATCTTTCTCTAATTAGTTCTCTGGCCTTTGGTAAGTTTTTTAGACCCTTCACTTCTCTCAGCTCTAAAGTGGGAATAATGGTAAAAATCTCTGCTTAACTTGTAAATTTCTTCCAGTTTCAAACAAAGCAGTATGTGTAAATAAAGCAATATTGGAAAATTAAAATGTGCTCTACAAATGCAGGATATTATTGATGTTAAATAACCAAACTCTATGTCAGTTTTTTTTCCTCAGTGTATCATATTTCTCTAAGTGGAACTGTATGATTTAGAACTTTAATGCTATTGTCAAACAGCCAATTTTGTCTCTCAATATTTTTTGCTTGTTTGTTTTCCTTTTAAATATCAGCCTGAGAATTAAGAAAATAATAATTGACATATTTGTTGAGTTTTTGTTTTCACATTCAAACCTAAGAATCCCAATTTCCGGAACAGAGCAAATAAGCCTGTCAAGAAGTGATGTCAATCAAAATGGCAATATGCCAGTTTGCTAACGTCATCATTAGCAGACTTCTTCTTCCACTGCCAATAATGCAGTTTACATTGTTGCTTTAAAGAGAGTTATATGATCACTATTTCCTTTCCCTGCTAAAATTTTGCATAATCACTCTCAATATATGTGGTAAAATGAAGTCCTCGGTAAAACTTGCTCTGGGGTGTATGTTAAAGTAGTTTTGGTAACTGAGCAGGTTAAGTAAATGATGGAACCTTTCTAGTAAATGAAATCAAACACCTAAAAATATTTTAATTTCCTTAAAAAACCTATTCAAAACTGGCATTAATGAATTCTGAAAGAGGCAAAGTCAAAGCAACCACTAGACAGAAAAAGTATTAGAAGTGTACACACACAAATAAACAAAGATGTGTCTAACTAAAGCCCAAAGCATCTCACATAAAGTAAGTAAGTAAAAAAGAAAAAAACAAAATTTATTGGCACAATAGTGGAAAAATAAAGCTCTGGTACACACTTAAAAAGATTTGCAATTTACTAAAACAAAACTGAAACTAAAGAAGTAAAATTAAGCTCTGGTGGTGCAGTAGTTAAGACATTTGGCTGCTAACCAAAAGGTTGGCAGTTCAAACCCACCAGCCGCTCCATATGAAAAACATGAAGCAATCGGCTTCCATTAAGATTTATAGCCTCATAGAACCTGTACCAAACCAAACTAGACTCACTGCCATGAAGTCATTTCCGACTCACAGCGACCTCTCCTTGGGTTTCTAAGGGGGTGTCTCTACGAAAGTAGATTATCCAATCTCCTTCCGAGGAGTGGCTGGTGGGTTTGAACCACCTGCCTTCTGGTTAGCAGTCAAAGGTCTTAGGTACTATGCCACTGTGGGAGAGTCCTATTCTGTTCTATCGGGTCTCTATGAGTTGGAATCAAGTCAGTGGCAGCGGGTTTGGTTTTTGGTTTGGTTAGTGGATATTTTAATAACATAGTTCCTCTACTTCAGAAAATGTATGTACATAAAATACGAACAACAGAACAATTTATGAAGATTAAATGTAAAGGTGGGATTTGTTACTCTAGAAAAGCCAGTTAAAAAGTAAATACAAACATTTTGTTACTTGCATTAATTCATCTACTCCAGAGAATGTAAAGATCAAAGTCTCTGTAAGGTAATAATACACTAATGCTCCAAGTGGCCATTTTAAATCTACTTAGATAACCTTCTGTGATGTGACTTAGAGAATCACATCACAGAAATTCCAAGTATACATAACCTTTGTGATCATATAATCCATTGCCCTGTTGTTGAAGGCTGACTTCATTATTTCCTGTAATGGTTCAGTGGAACGAGAACTTAGATTCACAACCCAGGTTTGAGCTCCAGCACTGACATCTACAAGTTAAGTTATCTCAGATAATTCAATGAACTTCTCAAGGCTCAGCTTTGTTCTTGTGGGAGAGAGGAGTAATAATAACTTACCTCACAGGCTTGAAGAAAGAGGCAAAAAAAACAATAGCTATGAATGTGCTTGGTAAACTTTGAAATGTTGATAAATGCAGGGAACATATAATTCCTGGCAGGGTAATTCAAATAAAGGACTTGCTTTGATTTTATAGACCAGTGAAGTTTATATATGTATATATAGAGAGCGAGAGAGAAAGGGAGAGAGAAAGAGAGAGAGAGAGTAATGTATTAGACAGTGTTTCACCACTATTCATAAGGTTTTCACTGGCCAATTCTTTGAGAAGTGTATGGCCTCTTCCTTCTTCCGAGTCTGTCTCAGGCTGGAAGCTATACTGAAAATTGTCCACCATGGCTAACCCTGTTGGCACTTAAAACACTGGTGGCACAGCATCCAGCCTCACAGCAACACACAAGCCACCACAGGATGACAAACTGACAGACAAGTAGTTCATCTCCCTTAGCCATTCTAAACTGCTCCAAAAGCCATCTACCGCCGCTTCCCAGGCATTGCTACCAGCTCCAGCCCTCCAAAAAGCTACCTGCTGCTGTCTCCCAAGAAGGCAAAGTCAACTATTATAACAAAATGTGCCAAGAATTGGAGTTAGAAAACCAAAAGGGAAGAATATGCTTGGCATTTCTCAAGCTGAAAGAACTGAGGAAAAAATTTAAGCCTCGAATTGCAATGTTGAAAGATTCCATGGGCAATGTGTTGAATGATGCAAGAAACATCAAACGAAGATGGAAGGAATACACAGAGTCACTTTACCAAAAAGAATTGGTTGATGTTCATACATTTCAGAAGGTGGCATATGATCAAGAACCAATGACACTGAAGGAAGAAGTCAAAGCTTCACTGAAGGAATTGGCAAAAAACAAGTCTCTGTGAATTGATGGAATAACCATAGAAATATTTCAACAAATGGGTGCCCTGCTTGAGGCACTCACTCAGTTAAGCCAAGATATTTGGAAGATAACTGGCCAACTGACTAGAAGAGATTCATATTTGCACCCATTCCAAAGAAAGGTGATCCCACAGAATATGGAAGTTATCAAACAACATAACTGATATCACACACAAGTAAAATCTTACTGAAGATAATTCAAAACTGGTTGCAGCAGTATATTGACAAAAAACTTCCAGAAATGCAAGCTGCACTCAGAAGGGGACGTGGAGTGAGGGATATCATAGCTGATGTCAGATGGATCTTGGCTCAAAGCAAAGAATACCAGGAACATGTTTATTTATGTTTTATTGACTATGTAAAAACATTTGATTGTGTGGATCATAATAAATTATGGATAACTTTGAGAAGAATGGAAATTCCAGAACACTTAATTGAACTCATGTGGAACCCGTCCATATACCAGGAGGTTGTTATTTGAACACAACAAGGGGATACTGCATGCTTTAAAATCAAAAAGGAAGTGCATCAGGGTTGTATCCTTTCACCATAATTATTCAACTTGTATGCTGAGGAAATAATCCAAGAAGCTGGACTATATGAAGAAGAATGTGGCATCAGGATTGGAGGAAGACTTGTTAACAACCTGTGACACAGAGACGACACAACTTTGCTTTCTGAAAGTGAGGATGACTTACAGCACTTATTGATGAAAATTGAAGACTACAGTCTACAGTATGGATTACACTTCAACATAAAGAAAACAAAAATAAGCAGCATCACAGGAGATGGAGAAAAGACTGAAGTTGTGAAAAACTTCATATTACTTGGTTTTACAATCAACACCAATGTATGCAGAAGTCAAGACATCAGACAATGTATTGCATTGGGCAAATCTGCTGCAAAAGATCTCTTTAAAGCACTGAGAGCAAAAATATCTCCTTGAAGACTGGGATGTGCCAAGTCATGGTATTTTCAATCGCCTCATATGCATGTGAGAGCTGGACAATGAATAAAGAAGACTGAAGAAGAGTTGATGCTTTTGAATTGTGGTGTTGGCAAAGAATGCTGAAAGTATCATGGAGTGCTAAAAGAACTACCAAATATGTCCTTGAAGAAGTGCAGCTGGAATGCTCCTTGGAGGCAAGAATGGCCAGGTTTTGTCTCACCTACTTGGGTCATGTTTTCAGAAGGGAACACTCTCTGGAGAAGGATATCATGCTTGGTGAAGTGGAGGGTCAATGAAAGAGGAGAAGACCCTCAATAAGATGAATAGACATGGTGGCTACAGTGATTGGCTCAGGTATAGTAGGGATAGTGAGGCTGGCACAAGACTGGGCAGTGTTTCATTCTGTTGTGCAAAAGGTCACTATGAGTTGGAGACAAATTGAAGGCACATAACAGCAACAGCATATATATATATATATATATATATAGAGAGAGAGAGAGAGAGAGAGAGAGAGAGAGAGATTTGTTTCAAGGACATGGTGCATGCAGCTGTGGAAGCTGGCAAGTCCCAAATCTGTGCATCAGGTGTCAGACTGTAGGCTTCTCTTAACTCACGTGGTTGTAGGGGCTGACGAACCCAAAATCAGTAGGTTGAACATCAAACAGCAGGGTGTTAGCTCACATCCCAAGAGCCAGAGGTTAGATGATGAAAAGTTAGATAGAAGATTGAGAGAGAGAGAGAGAGAGTTTTGCCAGAACATCTATATATATTGGATACAGTTCATACCCCCAAGAAAATTCATCAGATCACAAAATGGAGGATAATTACATAATACTGAGAATCGTGACCTAGCCAACATTAATCATCACAGTGGTCTAGATGAAAAACTCAGTTAAGTGTGAGAACTACTACTCTCTCATTTTGTACAAGGGCACTTGTGTTAATTAGTCGTAACCAACTCCATGTTTGTTTGGGAGGTTCACATTAGACTTTAGAACATACCTCTACAATAGGAGATATATGTCACAGATATAAAGTGCCTTAAAATTATCTTCACAGTGGGAATCACTGCAAGAAACAGCAGAATTGGCATTGCTCATGGTAGCATATTTAGATGCTCTCCAGACATTGTACCCTTCCACAACCCATTCCAACAATTTCCCACACATCTGCACCTTAGCCAAAGGATCCCTGATAGCACAGTTATTAAGCACTTGTCTGCTAACTGAAAGGTCAACAGTTTGAACCCACCAGCCAGTCCTTGAGAGAAAGATATGGCAAAGATTATAGCTTTGGAAAACCTGTAGGCTGTTCTACTCTGTCCTATAGGGTCGCCATCAACTGCATGACAATACATGTTGACTTTTGGCCCCACAACCTGGACAAGTTTATTTGCCTGCCATCTCCCGCACACCATTAATTGTTTCTACTTGTATTTTTGCCTATGTTTACCTCAGATGTTATCCTCCTTTGTTTATATAAATTCATTTTTCTTACCTCACTTAAGGTCTACTTCTTCTGGAAAATCTCCTAGGACTGACTTACATTCTTCTTTATTAATTCAACTTTCATTCCCCACACTTAGTCAAGAGTTGTGCAAAATTCCACATTTCTGTAGATACTAATGGGGCTTTTGGACACTACATGAAAGTAAGAGTGGGTCTGCATAATGACAATAGATGTATTGAATAGTTTTAGTCAGTTATTTGCAGGTTTTTATTAAAAAAAAAAAAAAACAGAAATACAAAACTGGTCTATCCAGTTCCTACTTATGAAGAGAAACTGCAATGAATCAGATTAGAAGTGAGGTTGTCCCAGTTCCTCTCACACTCCAACTTAAAGTGTGTATGCTTTTGTCTGTGTGTCTGTGTGTCTCTCTGTGTGTGTGTGTGTGTGTGTGAGAGAGAGAGAGAGAGAGAGAGAGAGAGAGAGAGACCTTCCCAGCTGCTTAACTCTCCAATTGCTTAATCAGTAAGACATAGAGGAAATTCATTAGATAGAAAATTGTGGTCTGTTCTGCTACTAATTTGCTGTGAGTCTTAGCAACTACTAAGTCTCAATTCTTTCTTGTCAAATGAATTGTACTAGTCGATCTATAAGATTCCTACAAACAAATTAGTAATATAACTATGCTAGGTCATATCTGAGAAACACCCTGATATTCTCCGTTTTGCAATTTACACTGAACTTAGAGTTAAATTAGCTATACTTTATACAGATTTTATTGTATGAAACTGGAAGAAATGAAGTAAAAGAAAAGAGAGTGAAAAATGTGTTTCTCACTAGGATTTATTCAGAGGGAGAAGTTATGGACTGGTATGATGAGTCCAAATTCTCCAACTCATTCCTTTGTCTGCTGCCACCAGAAGCCCTTCAAAGAGTCAAGAGTGGAGCCCCATCCGTGATTAAGTTCTTGATATTTACCTGCCTATTGTCCCAGTGGATCCAATTACCAGAATCTCAAGATCCCCAGTCTGCACTAAGTAACAAAGCTCTTCTATTTTGCCAGGTGATTGGCTTGCTCTGACTGAGACATTCTTGGAGTGGAGGAGGAAGCCGTACTGCTGGCATCCTTGTGCCAGCCCCTAAAGCAGAGCTGAGTCTACCTGTGGCTTTTGCTGCTGCTCTGGGAAGCCTGACCCAGGGTTCTGGATCAGCAGGTATAAAGAACAGCATTTTAAGTTTTGAGCCAAACTATTCCTTCTGATAAAAAGACTCTGCAATACCTAAGGTCAGTTGATGGATGACCTAGGAACTTTTAAATTGTGGTGGGCTTTCTAAGGCATTGAGGAAAACCAGTAATACTATACCTTACAAAAAATAAGTGCTTAGTAAATGTTTCTTGAATTACTAAACCTGAGTGAAAAATATTTTAAAGATGATTGTGCATGAACTGTGATAGTAAACCCAAATTAGGAAGATAAAGTTTACTGGAAATAAGCATCAAATTCCATTGTTAGGTTGACATTAATAATAAATGATAATTAATTAACAATAAAAGTATCTTATGCTTATAAATCATTTGTTGTTGTTGTTGTTGTTATGTTCCATCTAGTCGGACCTGACTCATAGAGACTCCTCCTTTGGTTTCTGAGGTGGTAACATTACGGAAGTAGATTGCCCAACCTATTAATTTCATTTAATATCTACTAAAATGTCTCTCTGGTGGTGTGGGGCATAAAGCATTTGACTGCTAACCAGAAGGCTGGCAGTTCAAACCCACTAGCCACTCCTCGGAAGAAAGGTTTGGCAATCTACTTCCTTAGTGATACCACCTTGGGAACCCAAGGAAGGATCGCTATGCTTCGGATCCAATTTGATGGCAGTGAGTTTGGTTTTTGGGTTTGAAAATGTCACATTCCTAAGTTATCTCTTGCTTAATAAAGCAACTGTGATTAAGTATAAAGGACTTTCCCAAAAATCACACAGCTGGTAAAGTGATGATTAAACTGAAGTTCTAGTCTTATGATTTTAAGATCCTGACTCTTTCTAACATATTTTAGGTTATTGCATTCAGCTAAGGGACTGCTTATTTGCATGAAAGCTCTACCTCAATTAAAGACACTTTGGAAAGTATCAATCTTAATTTACCTTCAGAATATATGTCATCTAGTACAAGACTAACAGTCCCACTGAAGTGTGTATTGTTAGGCTGTATCTGAAGTACATATTATATTCTGAGTATTATGTTGTGAAGTTAGAGATTTATGAAGGATCATAAAGCAGAGTGTTGCCAGGAATGTATCCTAGTGGTTAAGTTCTGAAAATTACAGAACAAAGGAACAATTGAAGGAATTCAGGATGTTCAGCCTACAAAAAGCAATACAGTATGGGGAGGGCTGTTATAGTCAGGGAAAGCATATTTATTATCACCAGAGGTATGTAGGGCTGTACTATTACCTCACAGGGATTAGACATGTAGCTCCAGAGGCCAGAATGAACCTGCTGAACATTAGTTATAAAAGGGTCATTTGTCATTCAAAATAAAGCAAAATTCCAAGAAATGAAAACTGTGCTCAGAAATCAAATGCACTTTATTGTGAGGTATAACTTGTACATATCAAGAAAAGGTGAGCAGAACCTTTGTTATGAATGATGTCATCATGATTTCTGTCCTGGGTTGTTGTTGTTAGGTGCTGTTGAGTCAGTTTTGAGTCACAACTACTTAATGTACAACAGAACGAAACACTGCACCCTCCTGCACCATCCTCACAATCTTTGCTATACTTGACTCCACACTTATAGCCACTATGTCAAACCATCTCATTGAGGATCTTCCCTTTTACCACTGACCCTCTGCCAAGCATGACATCCTTCTCCAGGGACTGGTCCCTCTTGCTAACATGAGCAAAGTACGAGAGATGAAGTCTGGCCATTGGTGCTTCTTGGAAGCATTCCAGCTGCACTTCTTCCCAGGAACATTTGTTTTTTCCTCTGGAAATCCACAATATATTCAATATTCACCCCCAAAATCACAATCCAAATATATCAATTCTTCTTCCGTATTCATTGTCCAGCTTTTACATATATATGAGGCTATGGAAAAGACAATGGTTTGGGTCAGGTACATCTAAGTCTTCAAATTGACATCTTTGATCTTTTAATACATTAAAGAGTTCTTCTGAAGAAGATTTGTCCAATGGAATATGTCATTTATTTCTTAACTACTCCTTCCATGGGTGTTGTGTATACAAGAACAATACTATTGTACTTCGGTATAGATATGGATTTTTTTTTTTTTTTTTTGCCAATGAATGCAATCTCATGGCTCTTCAGTTTGTCATTCCATGAATAGTAGAGCATATGATTACCCAATTTAAAATGCCAGTGCCAGCCCACTTCAGCTCACTAATGCCTTTGGTTATGATATTTATGTATTCAATTTTATTTTTGACAACTTCTAATTTTCCTAGATTCATAGTTCACACATTCCACATTCCAATTATTAATGGATGCTTGCAACTGTTTCTTCTTATTTTGACTAGTGCCACATCAGCAAATGGAGGTTCCTGAAAGCTTTATTCCATTCACGCCATTAAGAGTGACTTGATTTGAGGAGGCAGTTTTTCCCCAGTTGTATTTTGAGTATCTTCCAACCTTAGGGACTCATTTTCTGGCACTATAATAGACCACTTCACTACTATTCATAAGGTTTTTAGTGGCTAATTTTTTTCAGAAATGGATGGCCTCTTTCCTCTTTCTAGTCTGTCTCCACTGAAACCTGTCCACCTTGGGTGTCCCTGCTGATGTTTGAAATACCAGTGCCATAGCTTCCAGCATCACAGCAACAGGGAAGCTACCACAGTATGAGTAGTGACTGCATTGGTAGGAGGTTGGAATAAAGGCCTGTTTAGGCCGTTCCAAGGAGCCTGCTTGGCTGCTATCTGAAAGGTTGGTGAATTGCTCCTTGAGAGTAAGAACCTGCTGATCTGCTTCCATGAAGACTATATCCTAGAAACCCTATGGAGCAGTTCTACTTTGTCATATGGAGTCACTATGAGTCATAGTCTATTTGAGGGCACCTAACACCAATACCAAGGAGCTCTGGTGACATAGTGAGTAACATATTTGGCTGCTAACCAGGTCAGTGGTTCAAACCAACCAGTTGCTCTGTGGGAGAAAGATGAGATAATCTATTTCTGTAAAGATGCACAGCCTTGGAAACCCAATGGGGGTTGCTATGAGTTGGAATCAACTTGATGTCAGTGGGTAGCAACAGCAAGGCCTTTTCCAAGGACATCTAATAGTCTATGATTTAATCTTTATTTAAAACAGTGAAGCTTGAAAAAGTGTAAAAGCATATTTTTCTTCATAATCTATATTTCTAGTGGTATCTACATTCCAGGCACTATTAATTTTTACAATATTACCCCAAAACTGCATGGATCCTTTGGGCCAGGGTCTATGAAGAGGAGTCCACAATGTCTGGACCCTCAGCTGGGAAGACTCCATGCTGAAAGGTGGAATTACTGACAGCTGTGCTATACAATACAGTAAATGTAGCCACATGTGGTTTTAAGTGCTTGAAATGTGTCTAGTATGAATGGAGATGTACTCACAGTGTAAAATACACAATTTTTCAAATGTGTAGTATTGAAAAAGAAGAATTTGACCTACATTATTAAAATTTGCTTATTGATTACATATTGAAATAATATATTTGGTATATTAAGTGGCAAAGTATATTAAGATTTTATCTATTTTTTTAAATGTGACTAATAGGAAATTTTAAATTGCATCCCTGATATACATTATATTCTTATTAAACAGCATCAATCTTAAGGTATTTGTAACTCATGTTTCTGATGGTTGATGCTTGTTGGCTGGCACCTCAGCTAGGCAATTGACTAGAGCATCTATGTCTTCATCAGGATTCTCTAGAGAAACAGAACCAGTGGCAGACAGATAGATAGATAGATGATAGATAGACACATAGATAGAAGACAAGAGAGAGAAAGAGATTTTAAGGGAGTGACTCATACTATTGTGGAATGTTGGCAAGTCCAAAATCTATAGATCAGGCGATAGTTTGGAGATTCTTACAGGCGTCTATCCCAGAATTCCTAAGTCTTAATATGGGTAGGTAAAAGTGAAGGAGTTCTGGCAAAATGTCTATTTATAATCTAAAGACAGAATATACCCTACACAAAATTTCTTCTTTCTCTTAAAAAATGATTAGCTGAGGCCTATCCACAGTATAGAGGGTATGGCTTTACTTTAACAGTCACAGCCTGCATGTGGCCTTTTCATGTGGCTTGGGCTTAGGTGGTGGTCTTAAGATAGTTGGAATTTTTATATGGTTACTCAGGCTTTAAAAAGTAAGCTTTCTAGTGGAGCAAAGCAAAAGCTGCATTGCTTTCTTTAACCTAGGCTTGGAAGTCACACAGCATCACTTCTGCTACATTTTGTTAGTTACCAGCATATTATGAGTCAGCACAGATTCAAGAGTAGGGAATATGTTAAAGTAGAGCGTGTGAGATAGATGATACCATTGCAACCATCGTGGAGATTATAAACTGACATATGTTACCAGCCTAGACCAAGAGTGATACAATCTCCTATTTCAAATCTAAAAAGCCATTCCTGAAATTTAAGTCCTGAGTTGTAAAATAGATTAGAGTTCTTCAGAAAGATATGCAAGTTTTAAAATGAAGCAAAGATGTTAACTTTAGGAATTACACTGATAGTCACTATTAAGTGAGAATTTAAAGTAAACTGACTGTCTTTTTAGTGTTTTAGACACTGCCCACATCTAAAGAAACAATCATAAATCCAATCTGCTTGTCACAGAGCTGAATCATACTACAAATAATGCTTCCAGGGTTTTTTTTTTTTTTAATGTTTGTTTTATTTATTGTTAACTGACAGAAGCATGATGCTAATTTCTAAGAGGTACATGTTCAAAACTTGTTGGCAATTATATTTTGCCAACATTTTAGTTTTCTAACTATACTTAAAATTTTCTTCATTTAAAGTTAAAACCTCTGAGCGTCAATTAACAATTTATAATGTGAGTATGACGTGTGCATGTGTGATATCTATTGGCTAGGACATATGTATTACTTGTAATAAGCATAAAATTTTTTATAAGAGGTAATTTATTTAATATGATTGCTCTATATTTGCTTTTTTGGGAGGGTAGCAAGTGAAGCTTTACGCAAAGCATAAAATATCTTGAAGGTTAAATCAATATTTGACTTTAGTCAAACAAATGTAATTGAGCCAGAGGGTTTCTGGTATAAATGGAGTTCTGGAAATGAGTGTTGATTTTTTTTTTAAGTGTGATTTTAATTCTTTCTCAAATATTGAAAGGAAATTGTCAACATACAGTTAGTTTAGATGTTTAGTTTAAATTGCTCCCTCTGAACCTCCTTTGAAGGTTTCAGTTGTTTGGACGATTTGCACTTTAGTATTAATTTATTATTAATAATTATTATTTTCCTTTATAATGTATTTAATTATTAATTCTCTATCTCTCATCAAATGCTTAATAATAATTTAATCTTAATTTGCATGTGATATTAAATCATCCTCAGGGTTTCAGGCCTGGCTTGCTCTGGGTTACAAGGGAAAAGGACTTTCCTGCAGTCTCTTTTGATATGTTTCATGAAAAGATGATCTGAGGAACAGTTAATGAAACTGGGCAAGGGGCATAAGAAGAATGGGAGCACAGAACAGCAGCAACACACAGAGCCACAACTGGGAATAAATAAATCTGTATCATTTGCAGAAGTTAACAGAATTCCATACTGTCTCTTAATTACAGCTAGCATTTTATTCCTCATCGTAAAGCACATAGAACACACCAAAACACTACCTTCATTCTCCAGAATGGTGACCAGATTCACATGTTTGAAAAACACACTGAAATGAGTTGGATTTTATTGCACATACAGAGAATGTTTAGGTCTGCTCCTAACATTTGCTTTCTAAATAACAAAGACCCCTGAGCAGAATCCTGGAACTAAAAATAAGTTCCAAAATCCTTTTGAAAGGATTTTCACTTCTAAGAAAAGCTCTTTTGCTTATGGAACCTTTTGCTTCATTCCTTATTCTTATGTAAACAAGAAAGACAAACAGGTAGCATAGAATACTAATGTTCTTGATGCTGTCTTGCAGAGAGATGGGCTGCTAACTAATGTATTGAAGAGAAAGCTTAATGAAATAACCATAATCAAAACTGAACAAAAGTCCCATGTATCTTAAAGATGTAGGTAGCAAAAAGAAAAGAGAAAACCTTGACTTGATTATTTGTTTAGATAGAAGTAATCAGATTGCCTGCATTCTCTTTCCACTACCTCTACTGAGTTACTTGAAAAACTCTGGTGCAATTTACAGAAGGATGTTGTGACATCTGGATTCATCACCTATGGCTTCTATATCCTTTCCTTAGAAATCACTAAGTCAAGGTAAGACTTAGCTCCACTCTCATCAAAGCCTGTAATACCAAAACGAAACTCACTGCCATCGAGTTGTATCCGACTCATAGCAACCCCTCCTTGGGTTTCCGAGGGGGTATCACTACAGAAGTAGATTGCCCAATCTTCCTTCCTAGGAGTGGCTGGTGGATTTGAACCACCAGCCTTCTGGTTAGCAGTCAAATGCCTTAAGCACCATGCTACCAGACTCTATAAATATGTTGTTGTTGCTGTTAGATGCGGTTGAGTCATCTCCAACTAATAGTGACCCCATGCACAGCAGAATGAAACACTGCCTGGTCTTGTGCCAGCCTCACAATCCTTGCTATACCTGAGCCCATCATTGTAGCCACTGTGTCTATCCATCTCCTAAAGGACCTTCCCCTTCTTCATTGACCCATCACTTTACCAAACATGATATCCTTCTCTAGGGAATGATTCCTTCTGACAACATGACCAAAGTAGGTGAGACGAAGTCTGGCCATTCTTGCTTCCAAGGAGCATTCCAGCTGCACTTCTTCCAGGACAGATTTGTTAGTCCTTTTAGCACACCATCCTACTCATAGCATTCTTATCCCACACCACAACTCAAAAGCATCAGCTCTTCTTCGGTCTTCTTTATTCATTGTCCAGCTCTCACATGCATAAGAAGCAATTGAAAATACCATGGCTTGGGTTACACACACCTTAGTCTTCAAGGAGACATCTTTGCTCTTCAGCACTTGAAACAGGTCTTTTGCAGCCGATTTGCCCAATGCAATACATTGTCTGATGTCATGACTGCTGCTTCCATTGGTGTTGATTGTAGAACCAAGTAATGTGAAATCTTTCACAACTTCAATCTTTTCTCCATTTATCATGATGTTGTTTATTGGTCCAGTTGTGCAAATTTTTTTCTTTATGTTGAGGTGTAATCCATACTTCAGATTGCAGGTTGTAGTCTTTAATCTTCTTCAGTAAGTGCTTCAAGTCATCCTCATTTTCAACAAGCAAAGTTGTGTCATCTGTGTATCGCAGGTTGTTAATGAGTCTTCTTCCAATCCTGATGCCACATTCTTCTTTATATAATCCAGATTCTGAGATTATTTGTTCAGCATACAAATTGAATAAATACGGTGAAAGGAAATAGTCTTGACACACTCTCTTCTTGATTTTGAACCACACCATGTCCTCTTGTTCTGTTCGAACGACAGCCTCCTTATCTATGTACAGGTCTCTCATGAGTACAATCAAGTGTTCTGGAATTTCCATTCTTCTCAATGTTGTCTATAATTTGTTAAGATCCACACAATCAAATGGTTTTGCATAGTCAGTAACATAAGTAAATATCTTTCTGGAATTCTTTGCTTTCAGCTAAGATCCATCTGACATCAGCAATGATAGCCCTCATTCCACATCCTCTTCTGAATCCAGGTTGCATTTCTGGAAGCTCTCTGTCAATATACTACTGCAACCATTTTTTAATTATCTTCAGTAAACTTTTACTTATATGTAATATTAATGATATTGCTCAATAATTTCCACATTCTGTGGGATCACCTTTCTTTGGAATTGGTACAAATATGAATCTCTTCTAGTCAGTTGGCCAGGTAGCTGTCTTCCAAATCTCTTAGCAAAACTGAATAAGTATTCTGTCAGTTCCTGGTGCCTTGTTCTTCACCAACTCCTTCATGTAACTTCGACTTCTTCCTTCAATACCATTGGATCTTGATCATATGCCACCTCCTGAAATGGATGAACATTGACCAATTCTTTTTGGTACAGTGACTCTGTGTATTCCTTCAATCTTCTTTTCATGCTTCCTGCATCACTCAATATTTTGCCCATAGAATCTTTCAATATTGCAACTCAAGGCTTAAATTTTTTCCTCAGTTCTTTCAGTATGAGAAATGCCAAGCATGTTCTTCCCTTTTGGTTTTCTAAATCCAGGCCTTTGCACATTTCATTATAGTAATTGGCTTTGTCTGCTAGAGCTGCTCTTTAAAATCTTCTGTTCAGCTCTTTTCTCTTGGCATTTCTTCCATTTGCTTTAGCTACTCTCCACTCAGGAGCTCTGGTAGCGTAGTGCCTAAGGCACTTGGCTGCTAACCAGAAGGCTGGTGGTTCAAACCCACCAGCCACTCCTCAGAAGGAAGATGGAGCAATCTACTTCTGTAGTGATACTGCCTCAGAAACCCAAGGAGCAGTCCCTATGAGTCGGGGCCCACTTGACGGCATGTCACAACAACATCAACAACTCTCCATTCAACGGCAAGTTTCAGAGTCTCTTCTGACATCCATTTTGGTCTTTTCTTCCTTTCTTGTCTTTTTAATGACCTCTTGCTTTCTTCATGGATGATGTTCTTGATGTCATCCCACACTACTAGGCACATCTGACTATTATAGAAAATCTATTTCAAATAATCTCCTGGTTGCTTTATTTGAGGGAAATGGAGCTTGTTTTTTTGCAAATGGAGGGGGAAAAAAAAAAAGCAAATCTTTGTGGAAAACCCTATAGGATCCTGCTAGTTAGTTTATCATAGTGGGATAACACTGTATATATATATTTGAATTTTAAGCAAATTTTATCACTAATTGAATGACTGTTTCCTTCACAATTAAAGGGGTTCCTAGGATTCAACAGGCATGGTAGAAGTGTCTCTAGTTGTTGAGTGTTTATGATGCATCACAATATTATTCTGAGTCCTTCAAAAATGTTTCCTCATGCAATTTTCACAATTGATCTGTGAGGTGAGCATGATCCCACTTTACATAGGAAGAAGGCCCAAGTAGGTAGGAAAGGGCAAAACTAGAATCTTGAACCCAAATTTCAAATCTTTTACTCTTTCCAAAACAATAAATAACAAGAAAAGTGAATAGGGAGGAAAAGATGAAGAAGAAATAAGGGACTTATAGGGATTTCTGACATCGCAGCCTCTCCACTCTCCTTATATCCTGTAAGCTTGACCAAAAATCCATTACCCTTTCCATACTCCCTGTCCAGTCTTCAGAGGGTGAGGTTTCACCCTAAAGGGGAGTAGAGAAAGTGTTACTTTGGGCACCCTGGTAGATTCTTTATTCTGGATATTGGGACATAGAACACATTGTTATCAAAATATGTGGGAATTTAGGAAGATTCTGGGCACATCTGATATTATAGAGAATCTATTTCAAATAGACTCCTAGTTGACTTATTTGAGGGAAATGGAGCTTGGTTTTTGCAAATGGAGGGAAAAAAAAAAAGGCAAATCTTTGTGGAAAATACTATAGGATCCTGCTACTTAGCTTATCCTGGTCAAATGTCAAATGTCAGTTCAAAGTAAAAGGTTGGACAGTAAAGAATTGTGTACAATATGAGAGGTCAAACCTGAAAATCCTGCCCTGAAGTTAAAACTCTCCTTGTGAAATAGGTAAGAATGATTGGCATCTATTGACAGCGGAGGCAACCACCTTGTCTTTGTCCTTGCCACGTTGCTGTGGCTGTGGATTTTTATCACTTTAGACTCCAGAAGCTATTCTCTCTGTCCCACAAGAATACCAAGTTATCTTGTTTTTTCAGAATATAAACCAGTGGGTCTCAGACCCCACTGGAGGGAGTGAAAAGGGGAGGCCAGAAAGCAGAGCCCTCGGAACGCTATAGAAGCTGTTCTCACAACCCATCTGCTATGATTTATTTAGTATGACTTCACAAGTGAGGACTTTTTTTTTTGACTGTCTACAAATTTCCAGGGGATGGGTACACACACAAAATAGTTAAAATCAAACTCAGCCTGTCAGTTTTAATTTATAGACACATTCATTGTCAGTGATACAGTCTGACATGACATGACCCACATTTGAAGAACTTTGCAGCTCAGAAAATTCTTGGTAATTGGCCTTTATTGTTGTTTTCTCATCTGGCTGCAATCTCTGTCTCCTGATATGAGAAAGGAAAGGGTTTCCCTGAAGGACTTGGCCTCTGACTGGAGTGGACACATGACAAGTCCTGGTTGACCTTGATACTTCTTCATCCTGGCCATAACCTGCCTGGAGATGGAAGAATCAGCCAAGCCTCCCCCAGGAGCAAGGTGAATCTGATTAGGGCAATGTTGCCTAAAAGGCTGCTCATTTCTAACTTTACAAATGGGGCACTCTTGCGAATAGAAACTTTCCCTATGAAGTCTTATGCTTCAACATTGACCATGGTAGGATTGTCCTTTCACTAAAAGTGTCTTTGCTCCAAGGAGGCCTGCACATCCCTTCATTCTCAGTTCTAAATTCCCATTTTCTGAGTAGTCTTTGCTTTCAAACCAAAAAACAAAACAAAACAAACCTCACTGCCATCGAGTCAGATCCAACTTGTAGCAATCCCTCCTTGGGTTTCCGAGAAGGTATCACTACAGCAGTAGATTGCCACATCTTCTTCCAAGGAGTGGCTGGTGGGTTTGAACCGCCAACCTTCTGATTAGCAGTCAAATGCCTTAGGCACTACTCCACCAGAGCTCCAAGTTTTTGCTTTAGGCTAAGTCAAATTTGAAAGATTGCCTCTGGCTTATCAACTTCTAAAATCTACAAGGTTGAAAGTAGATATTATAGGCCAGACTGGCTGGCTATGTACCCAGACCCTTGACTTCACACCAGAGCAGCCTCAGGCAAATTATTAGAACTTTCTGTGCCTGTTTCTTCATCTTCAAAATGTTAGGAGTTCCTACTTGTGAAGTTTACTTTAAAAGGAAAATTAGCTAATTTACATAAAATGTGTAGAACATGTCTGGCCCTGGAAAGCCCCAGAATAGATAAAAGTGAGCTATTAATTTCATCTACAAGACTGAGAGGTCCCCTCACTTTTTAAAGTACTAGTTCATGTTTTAAAGAAACTGTTGACTTTTTAGAATCAATCTGGCCCTGAGGGAATGAGAAGAAAAAGAAGTAAAATAGGACAATAAAAGAGGAATTTTGGCTTTCAGTGCTTGTGGGTATGGCCTAATGATCTAATCAATCAATAAGGAGGGCTAGAATTATGACCCCAAGAAACCCTAGTTTCTGATTTCTGAAAGCTGAGGAGCTCTGGTGGTGTAGTGCCTAAGGCATTTGACTGCTAACCAGAAGACTGGCGATTCAAACCCACCAACCACTCCTTGGAAGGAAGATGGGGCAATCTATTTACATAATGATATTGCCTCAGAAACCCAAGGAGGGGTTGCTATGAGTGAGATGCGACTCCATGGCAGTGAGTTTGGTTTTGGTTTTAAACTCTGAGGCAGGAATGATACTACTGTGCTGTGTACTTTGGTAACTTTAGATATTGGCAACTTTAAAGGTTATATAGATAAACAATTGAGACAACTGATGGTATAAGCCTCTTTTAGGGCTAATCTGGACAGAACAGGATTAAGCAACTATGAGTTCCTTGGAAGTAGAAACTGTTGTCCTAGTGCTCACAGTGGATTCTTAGCAAATACTTGTTAAGTGGATTAGTGAATGATGAATAAACAGCCTGAGACTCAGGCTTTATTTATTTGCTCCATAAACCTAGCTTGGCTCAATCCAAAAGCTGATCTTGAGAGTTTCAGGGATGCAACTACTCCTATGTGCTCCTCTTCCCCTTGCTAATTGAATGTGTAAAAAAAAAAAGTTAAAATACAGCTTAAAAAATATTTAATATGGAGCTACAACTGTGTTTTTACATTCCACTAAGGATCCTGCAGTTTTCTTGGGGTCAACAAAAGGGATTCCTTTGGTGTATGAGTAGATTCATACAAATTTTCTTCAAGAGATTTTCTTGTTTTATTTTTTTTTTTCCTTAAATGAGATAGTGGTCAATTGAATATATACATACACACACGCATATACAAATCATTACCATCCTTCTTGATGAGGATTCATAAGAAAGAATACTGAAAGAAAAGCTTTTCTAGATTGTGTTTACTAAGACATATTTTTGGATGATTTGAATTATCTTTTCCACTGCAGTGTATATAATTTAGGAGCTCTAGTAGTGTAGTGCAAGGCATTTGACTGCTAACCAGAAGGCTGGAGGTTCAAACCCACCAGCCACTACTCAGAAGGAAGGTT
>NW_006921598.1:18960742-18962718 GCF_000298275.1 Orycteropus afer afer
AAAAAATACTAATTATTATTATTATTTTTAATTGTACTGCCTCAACATCCAAAATTACATCAATGTTTGGCCAGAGGACCACTGAGTAAGTATTTTCAGCTTTGAGGGCTAAGAGGCCAAATTGAGAATATTATGTAGGTACTTACATAACAGAAGAGAAAAGAAATTTCCACAAACTTTTTATTGATGAAATTCAAAACAAAACAATAATAATTGAATATAATTTTTTTGTACTATAAGTCTACTAATGAGAAGAAGGAGTATTTGGGCAGTAAAAATAGCTAAGTGCCCAACTAGCTGGAAAATTGGCAGTTTGGACTCACCCAGAAACTCCTTGGAAGACAGACCTGAGGATCTGTTTCCAAAAGTTTACAGTGTTGAAACTTTTTTGGGTAGTTCTGCTCTGCACACATGAGGTCGCCACAAGTCGGAATCAACTGGAGGGCAACTAACAATAATGAGAAGAGTTGGTTGTTTTTTTTTGTTGTTGTTGTTTTGATATAACGTTTTACTTAATTGAGATTCAGCATTAGTGTTCTCTATTATCAAATTGACTGCAAATGTTCATCTGTAAAAACCATTTCTAGCTCCTGTGCGGGAGCTCCTGGGCTGTACAAAAAACAGGTTGTGGACTGTATTCCGTCTGCAGGCTGTAGTTTGCTGATCTCTGAGTTAGGTGTTTGAAAGTCCAGCCAAAGCATTTCCATCCAAGAATGAGTAATCATTAATCAGTAACAGCTCTTGGTTACTATTTCTTACAGTTTGTTACTGGGCCCTGGTACTGGCACAGTGCACTAATTTTCATTTTGGAGTCCAACAGGAAGTAAGTTTTTGTGCCAAAGGGCATAGGTTATAACCATGCAAGCAAAGACAATTGGGCACAGGAAGCAGTCATCAGAGACAGCCAAAGTCAAACACATAATTCAGGTAAGAAGGAGTTGCAGAACTAGACAACATGAAATATCCCTGCTTGATGACAGGAAAAGAGGGTCTGCATTTTGCAGAGAATACTGGACTGAGGCAAAACCTCTAGAAACCAAGTAATAGAGAGTTCTCAAAATAAACCTGGAATCATTGCGTTAGCAGAAATTGAGAGCAACATGTGAATGATATCAATCATCCAGTACAAAGCAGCATGTGATAAGAATGGTCAATACAGAAGAGGAAAGAAATGGATAAAAGGAGAGGGGTTCTCTTTGTGTCAGCAGTAATGAGTATTGTCTGTTCCTTAGTGAAAAGGAAGTAGAAATATAAATCAGAGCTCAGCCATAATCGTGTATATTTGTGTTTAAATTATCAGCAAAATCAATGTTTTTCTTTTTACAGAGTCTGAGTGACTTCAGTTGTTACCCACAAATACTTTTGCCATCTTTATAAAGTGCTGAGTTATGAGATTTCCTAAGTACGTCTATGGTATGTGGTCAGTTACGTGTTGTTATCTCCTGGAGACAAGATTAGACCTTCAGAATGAGCAACAACAATGAGCAGCTGTGATCCATCCCTTCATCCTTACATACACCCTAATGCTGTATTAACATGACTTAAATATTATGTCTGTTCCATAAGAATTTCTGAATTTGCCCAGATTTAGCTTTTGTTTCATATGTAAAGATGCATTAAGCAAAATTCTTTGGCCTGCAGCAGTCATTTATTCATTCAAAAACCTTTAATGGTTTGTACAAACATTTTAGACCCTTCTCATATCTTTAAGGTCCCTAACTAAAAGCATTCTTCTTAAGGAAAGAACTCAAGTAACAAACTCAGATTTTAAGGTCAGGGTGCTGAGTTTGAATCTCAACGCTACCTTCTGTGATCTTGGAAAAGTTATTCAGTTCCCTCAGCTGTAAAATGGAAGTAATAACAGTTTCTACCTCCTACCTCGGAAGGAAGGTTGGGCAATCCTACTTCCGTAGTGATACTGCCTTGGAAACCCAAGGAGGGGTCGCTATGAGTCGGGGCCGACTCGACGGCAAACA
>NW_006921598.1:18962953-18964934 GCF_000298275.1 Orycteropus afer afer
ATCGAGTCGGCCCCGACTCATAGCGACCCCTCCTTGGGTTTTCGAGGCAGTATCACTACGGAAGTAGGATTGCCCAACCTTCCTTCCGAGGAGTGGCTTTATAGTACTGAGTTAAATCATGTAAACAGTTTAGCATACTGGCTAGAACATGTTATATTCTCAATATACGTCAATTGTTTGTATAATTCATTCAATCTTACACATTGCCATCAAGTCAATTCCAAATTTTAGCAACCCCTATTGGGTTTCCAAGACTGTAAATATTCATGGAAGCAGATTGCCTCATCTTTCTTCCACAGAGCAGCTGGTGGCTTCAAACTGCCAACCTTCTGATAAGCAGCCAAATGACATAATCAGTGTACCCCCACTGGCATTGATTGCAGTCGAGTCGGATCCAACTCATAGTGACCCCTCCTTGGGTTTCTGAGGTATCACTACAGAAGTAGATTGCCCAGTCTTCCTTCTGAGGAGTGACTGGTGGGTTTGAACCACCAGCCTTCTGGTTAGCAGTCAAGTGCCTTAAGCACTACGCCACCAGAGCTCGCAGTATACCACCAGAGCAATTCAATTTAAATATGATATTGGTCATAATGCCAAGATCACTTTTGACACCAAATATATACACATTTCCTGAAACAAATTCATTCACAAATATTTATCAATTCTGTAGGCCAGGCATTATTGTAAGCACTGGAGACACAGCATGGAAAATGTGGATAAATATCTATGATCTTATGAAACTTTCATTTGTTGGGAGGACAGGAGAGCAGAGAATAAAGAAACGAAACACAAATAAAAATGTATTGTGTGCCACATAATAATAATGCTACAGGAAAACTTAACACAGGAGTGAGATGGCAAGTGTAGAGGGAGGGGGGATTAAAATTTAAAATAAGCTGGGTGATCAAGAAACCATGGTGGCCTTTTCACCTACAAGACTGAGAAGCCTGGGCAGGGGTTGCCAGAGTTAGCAAATAGTGGTCCGAGAAAGCCAGTTAAACTCAACTGAGAATCCTGTATTTTCTCTGGCAACCATACCTGGGTATGAATGATGATCAGAGAGCCCTGGGTTTCCTTGTGGGACTGACACAATAGGAATAAAAGGCAAGTGAGTTGAATTATAAATTCTGATGGAGCAGACATGTCACAGAGTGTGAAAGAAAAAAAGTCACAGAGCTCTGAGCTCTCTGCTGCACTGCAGATGACTGAGTCTGCCTATCTTATTCTGAGTATACAGGGCTTGGGAGTTTCTCAGGACTTGCCTGTTGGTGAGTGGAGTGGATAGCAGAACCTGTGGAGCTCTGCAGTTCCTTCTTGACTCCTGATACTCGTTACTTATGGTCATAGACAGTCATACTGGTAAAGATCTTAGGTGTCAGGTAATGCAATCCTTAGGAAACAGACTGGAAAGTTTAATGGGTTGTCCAATAACATGAAGGGAGCACCGCTTTGAACCATGATATTGATTTAAATGTTTGAAAGGTCAGTGAGCTGCAGGAAAATATTCTCCTGTATGATCTTCCATTTATTTTTCTCTAATTTTTCACCCATGCTTGAGTATAGCATAATTTCTCCACACGTGTGATATTACTATTTGGTAGTGGTAATTTCTATCATGCAATGTGATTCTCCTTCCAACAATTCATTGTTGTCCTCTTTTACATAACGGGTGCAGAATTGGCTTCATCGTGGCTCTGAGATTATAACGACAGTGTTGATTATTTCATGCAATTAAAAGATGGAACTCGCTCACTTGAGGTTGAGGGTAACTTTTTTTTTTGGTCTATTTTGTTTATTTTTAAAAGTTCAGTTTCTAGGAGGCGGGGCAAGATGGCGGACTAGGCAGAAGGATTGCACAGACCCTCTTCAACAAAGAAAAGGGAAACCAATTAACACAGACAAAGAAGATAATCTTAGACCCCTGAGCCTTGAAGGAAAGGATGCAGATTTGGACTAAACCCCAACTAGCAGAAGAATTTGC
>NW_006921598.1:18970711-18975931 GCF_000298275.1 Orycteropus afer afer
AGGGATTGTGGGGCTGGCGCGGGATCGGGCAGTGTTTCGTTTTGCTGTGCATGGGGTCGCTATGAGTCGGAAACGACTCGACGGCACTTAACAACAATAACAACTTCTATGAAGTAAGGGCATATATTAGTATGGTATTATGTCATACTAATACGTTGTCTTTCATTAAATTATGGAAATAAGTTGCAATATTAAAAGACTTTGATCAGTACCTGGCACATGAAAGTACTAAAATGTTGGCTATTAATATTATATTTTTATCCCTAATGAATTGCCTAGCATATCACTTGTGCTCTATAAAGATTGTTAAGTGACTAAATAATGTTTATGTAAAAGAAGCAATAATTTAAACAATTTATTTTAGTATTTGAAGTCCTTTTAAAGATACCGCACAAGAGTATAATTAAGGTATCACTACTTGTCTAGTCAGTAACAGCTCTGAGAGGGAGTAAACTGGATTGTAAGAGGGATGAATACAACTTTTTCATCAGTTTCTCTCAGTAGCTGGACAGCAAATATATTTATATGGGAAGGAAGCAGTGTCTTCCTTTTCTAACCATGGTTCATACCCACCCTGGCAAGTTTGTGGCCTTTGATGAGCTTTTGTATTGGGAATTCAAAGAATAGACAGCTGGGAGTAAGGTGGAAGAATGGCTTATTAAGATATGTGTTTGCACCATTTTCTCCTTCCCACGTATCCCTATGCACAAAGTATATGACAATGGTGAGTGACTCCATCCTTAATCCACTATAATTTGACTCATTCTCTCCAAAAATCCATTTGCTAGTCACTGATAACACCCCATTGGTCAAACCCAATGACCTCTTCTCAGCCCTCTCCTTGATTTTCTGAAGTGTCTCTTGCCTTCATCCTCTGGTCCTTTGTGAAACTCACTATGTCCTGGGAATCTCTGAGCCACCCCTCCCCCACCCCTACACCCACCAGCTTGTCTTCTTTGGCTGTTCTTTCTTGTTTCCCTGTAGATGTTCCCCTTCCTTTGTTTCCCTGATAAATGTTTATCATCACTGGGGTTCTGTATTTAGTCCTCTTTTCTTCCTATAATTTCATTTCCATCCATGTCTTGTAGTTTCATACACTAACTTGTATGATAGGGTAAATAATGGTCCCAAAAAATATCCAATCCTAATCCCTGAAAACTGTCTTTGCGGGGTCTTTGACTAAATTATTTTTCTTGAGATGGGAAAATTATCCTGGATTTTTCAGGATGAGCCCTAAATGTCATCATATGTATCCTTAAAACAGGGACGCAAAAGAAACCTGAACACGGGCAGCAGAGGAGATGACAGTGTGCTCCTAAAGAGAGAGATTAGAGTGGTGTAGCCACAACGCAAGAAATACAACAGCTATTGGAGGCTGGAAGAGACCAGAAATGAATTTCCTCCCCACAGTCTCTGGAAGGTGCAAGCACTAGCTGATACCTTGATTTCAGACCAGTGATACTGATTTCAAACTTTTATCTTCCAGAACTCTGAAAGAATAAATTTCTATTGTTTTAAGCCACCAAGTTTGATATAATTTGTTGCAGCAATCATAGAAAACTAATACAAGTAATAAATCTGTCTTTAATTAATATCTCTTTTCTGAGTAGCAGATCCACATAACTAAATACCTGTGTGATGTCTCCATTGAGATTTCTCATAGAACATTTATAGCTAATGTTATTGGGCACTTAAAAAGTTCCTGTGAGGTAGGAGTAAGTAAGTATTTATTATTTATTGTCTTCACTTTAGAAATGAGAAAATGAAAGGGCAGAAAATTTAAGCATCTTGTCTGTACTTATAAAGATGGTAGTGCTAGGGCCATAGTTTGGACTTGAAGTAGTCTGACTTTAAATCCAAGCACTAAAAACCATGCTAGAAACCAAGAAAAAAGTTGGTCTCACTATTCCAACTCATGATAATTCCATGTATCTCAGAATAAAACTGCACTTCATAGGGCTTTCATGGTTATAACCTTCTGGAAGTAGATTACCAGGCCTATCTTCTGAGGTACCTCTGGGGAGGGGGGTTCAAACTGCCAACCTTTTGGTTATTAGCAGAATATTTAACCATTTGCACTTAACCCAGGGACTCCCAAAATGATAATACCATGCTGTATCAAATCGCCAGATGTCTCAGGCTATTCAGAGCCAGTGCCATGCCTGAGCAGCAGTCTCCAGGGAGGAGGTCACCTTAGTTAAACTGGAAAAAGAAAACATTTACAAAGTCCACTACTATATGCTAGATCCTAGATACCAGATGCTTGCAACCACCTCCAGGGTCAATTTGCTCTTCTTGTTCAAATATCAAACTATCTGAGGCTGGAGCACTTTCAAATCTCACACAATTTTAGATTTAGAATCTACATCTGGAATAAGACCAGAGGAGATACGAATTACTTTTGCCTCCTAAAAGCCTCATGTTTATTGACAAGCTGTTCATAGAGGGCTGTGGCAGTCATGTTGCCATGGCCACTTTCACTGTGCTGCTACTGGGCTCCAGGGCAAAGTGGAAAAGCTGAAAGTGAAAGTATTCCTCTTAGAGTCTACAGAGTTTGACCTCCCAAGTCATGTTTTGACATCTGGAATCCTTGGATATTCTCCTTTTGGTTCCTTTCTTATTGTTATTACTTGTAATGCAGATAATAATAGTAATAGCTACAAGATCTTAATCATCTGCTAGGTGACAGTATACCAATACTGGTTCAGTTAATTTTCTTCATAATTCTGCAAAGAAAGTATTATTATGGCCAATTTACAGATGAGACAATCAAGGCTTGAAGAGATTAACTTATTCAAGTACACAGAGCTAGTTACTTAGGGGTCAAAAATGCAGACAATTAGAACTTTTGAACTCAATAACAAAATTTCTTATTCATGAGCAAAATTCCCTCTTCAGGCTGCCTTGAGCTGAAGTGACGGAAGAGGTGGGAGGGAATCAAGTTCTTCATAATTCAAGAGGTCAACTCTGGTTCCTTCTCCACTAATAAAGCAGCCAAATATGATTTCTGCCTCTGAGATTGCCTCATGCTTAGGCATAATGTACTTTAGTAATAATATTGATATCACACATTTTTAAATAATATATCTATAAGCCTTCATAGGTTACTTCTGCATAAAAGAGTTCTTTCTCTAAGTGCAAGAGGGCAGGACCTCCTCCTTCATCCTTAGAGTTCTGCATGGTTTAACTTTTCTATGCAGAGATGGATTTTCTGTGAAGCTAATGAAGTTTGAATCTTCAGGGATCCTCATTTGGTTAGGCATACACATTTGTAAAATTTGGAAAGGTAAACTGTATAAACCACAGTCAGTTAAGTCTACAATCTCTGTACTCTGACTTACTCATCATGTCTGGTGGACTTAAAATGGTTGTGGACATTTTGAGAATTTAGCTAATGGGAAATTGAATTAGATATGTTAATTTAAGCTTAACGAAAATAACTAGACTAACTCACTGCCGTCGAGTCACATCCAATTCAGCGGGACCCCTCCTTGGGTTTCCAATGCAGTATCACTGTGAAAGTAGATTGCCCAGTCTTCCTTTCGAGGAGTGACTGGTGGGTTTGAACTGCCAGCCTTTTAGCAATCAAGTGCCTTAGGCAGTATGCCACCGGAACTTAGTGGGATGTATTTATTATGCTTTTTAGCACTTACA
This sequence comes from Orycteropus afer afer, assembly GCF_000298275.1. NCBI lineage: Eukaryota > Metazoa > Chordata > Mammalia > Tubulidentata > Orycteropodidae > Orycteropus > Orycteropus afer. The sequence continues at coordinate 18,974,366 of NW_006921598.1, forward strand.
GGTATAGCTAGTTATTGCTAGATGTCTTTGTGCAGGAATACTTCCAAAAATGCTTCCACTGCTCACCAGGGGTCATGAAGTGAAGCTGCAGGGTCAGAGGTTGTAATTTGACATGAATATGCTCAACTGCGTCCTATAGATTGCTTTGATTATTGTTAGATGCTGTCCTGTAAAGTCCTGATATACAACAGAACAAAACACTGTGTGGTCCTCATAATCGTTGCTACAGTTGAGTCCACTGTTGCAGCCGCTCTGTCAGTCCAACTCATCGAAATTCTTCCTCTTTTTTGCTAACACTTTCCTTTGCCATTACTTTTTGAGGATTTTGTTTTGTTTTCTTAAAAAAAACAAACAAACTATGTATTGTGATTTGAATGAAAGTTTACAGAGCAAATCATTTTCCCATTCAACAGTTCATGCTATTGAGTGCAATCCTCACAATGTAAAAACACTTATCCCACTTCCTCCCTATGTATACTGTATTTATTCGTCCTTCTTTCCTATCCCTTCCCGCCCACTTAATTTTATCTCTGGGCAAATACTGCCCTTTTGATCTCCAATGGTTCATTGTTCTAAGGAGTGCATATTTTCCTGGACCTGTCTAACGTTTGGCTGAAAGTTGAGTCACAGGCATGGGTTCAGTTCTAGCCCTAAAGGGTAACTAAAGGCCATATACTCTTGGGTGTTCCACTAGTCACTACCCAACCACTAAGCCTGGTCTTTTTATATTATTATTATTATTATTATTATTTTGAGTTTTGTTTCACATTTTTCTCCAATTGTATTCAGGATCTTCTTTCAGAGCAGTTCAGTAGAAGTAGCCAGGCACTATCTATTTCTTCTAGTCTCAAGGTCCTGGAGGCTCAGGTTTGCATGGTGTATTAGTCCTTTGGACTAATTTTCTCCATGCATCTTTGATTTTCTTTGGTTTGGACAGGGAGGGATCAGTAGCTGCACTTTAGATGATCTCTCGCAAGCTTTTAAGACCCTAGTTGCAACTCACCAAGCAAAGATGTAGAAATTTTTCTTTGTGGACTATGTTATGCCAATTGACCAAGATGTTACCTGAGATTATGATCCTCAGCTGCCATGCCCAGCAACTCATTCTCTCAAGGTGTTTAATTATGGCGAAGAAGTTTTCATAAGTTTGCCTCTTATAAGTTCTACTATATTTGTGGTTACAGATGCAGCACATGTAAATACATATGTAGAAATATTATCTGTCAAACATATATATACACATTATATATACACGTATATATATACATATATATATATACATATACATATGTATGTGTGTATATAGATAGATAGACAGATAGATAGATACAGATATAGATATAGATATAGATATGGAGGTCTAGTGGCATAGTTATGAGCCGGGGCTGACTCGATGGCAAACAACAACAGCAACAACAGTGGCATAGTTAACCAGAGGCTGGCAGTTCAACAGTTCAAAACCACCAGCCACTCTTTGGAAGGAAGATTGGGCAATCTACCTCCATAAAGACATCGCTTCAGAAACGAAAGGAGTGGTCGTTGAGTCGACTCGACAGCAGTGAATTT
>NW_006921598.1:18976116-18999228 GCF_000298275.1 Orycteropus afer afer
ATATATATATATATATATATATATACACACACACACACACACACATACATATATATAAATACATATACAGTAATAACAACAATTGAGTATACAAATAGATAGACAGGCAAGCTGAACAGGTATTAGGAAGGTGTAGAAAGGTGAATGGGACGATATCCATGAATATATATTCATGGGTATCGTCCCATTCACCTTCTTATACTTGTTCTGGTTGCCTATCCATTTATATATTCTATTATTGTTATTACTGTTATTGCAGGTTTGTGTATGTAATGGTATTTGCCTCTATTGCCTTTAGTATTTATGCTTCTCCCAGTATCTTCTTTGCCTTGATCATTTTGTGCTGAACTCTCTCTTATTGTATACTACCTTTCCCTTTACCCAAGTTAATACAGGTCGAGCCTGTAGTTAGTGATTTACCCTCCCTTCCCCTTCCACCCCTGTGACCATCAAAGAATGTTTCCTTCTGTGTGTAAACTCTTGAATTTTTACAGTAGTGGTCTCATGCAATATATGTCCTTTTGTGATTGACTAATTTCACTGAGCATAATGTCCTCAAGGTTCATCCATGTTATAAAGTGTTTCACAGATTCATCGTTTATTCTCTAACGCTGCTTCATATTCCATCTTATGTACGTACCATAATTTGTTTATCCAGTCATTCGCTCATGGGAACCTAGGCTGTTTTGATCTTTTTCTTGCTATGGTGAATAGTGCTGTGATTGAAATGAGTGTGCATATATCTGTTCACGTCACAGCTCTTATTTCTCTAGGATATAGACCAAGTAGTGGGATTGCTGTATTATATATTTCTATTTCCAACTTTTTTGGGAAGAATGATATGGTTTTCCACAGTGGTGGGACAATTTCACACCTCCATCAGCAGTGTATGAGTCTTCCAGTGTCTCTACACCCTCACTAACATTTGTTGTTTTCTGTTTTTTGAACTTGCTAGTAATACTGGAGTGAGATGATATCTCCTTTTTGTTTTGATTTTAATCTCTCTAATGGCTAATGATCAAGAACATTTCTTCATTTATTTGTTGACCACCTGAATGTCTTCTTTGATGAAGTGTCTTTTCTCTGCCCACTTTCAAAATTGGATTACTTTTGGTTGTTTTTGACACATTGAAGTTTGTTTTTTTTTTTTTTTTTCATTTTACAGATTATTCCTTTGCCTGATATGTCATTACCAAATTTTTCCCCACAATCTGTGGTTTCTCTTTTCACTCTTTAGATGAAATCTTTTGATGCATTTAAGTGTTTATGTTTTAGGATATCTCTATCATCTAGTTTGTTTTCTGCTGTCTGTGCATTTTTACTTATGTTTCATAAGTGTATTTATGCCATGTATTAAGGGCCATAAGTTTGTCCCTATTTTTTCTTTGATGATCTTAATAGTTGCAGGTTTTACATTTAGGTCTTCGTTCCATCTTGAGTTATTGTTTCTATATGATGTGAGATATGGATCCTGTTTCATTTTTCATAGTTTTGCCAGCACTATTTGTTAAAGAGACTATCTTTTCTCCATTCAATGGGTTTTGGCCTTTTGTCAAAGATCAGGTCTCCATAAATAGATAGATTTATTTTTGGATTCTCAGTTCTGAGCCACTGGTCTATCTATGCCTCTGTCATTGTACCAGTATCAGTCTGTTTTGACTACTGTAGCTGTGTAGTAGGTTCTGGGATTGAGAATTGTGAAGCCTCCTATTTATTCTTCTTTAGTAGTGCTTTGCTTATGTGGTGCCTTTTTCCATATAAAGTTAGTGATGACTTTTTCCATGTCTTTAAAGAATGATGATGTAACTTAGATAGAGATTTTATTATATTTCTAGATTTCGGGTAGTATTGACATTTTCACAATGTTAAATCTTCCTATCCATTAGCATGGTACATTCTTCCCTTTATGTGGGTCTTCTTTCGTTTCTTGTAGTAATGTTTTGTAATTTTCTTTGTGTAGGTCTTTTGTATCTCTTGTTAGATTTATTCCTAAGTACTTCATCTTTTGGGTGGCTTTTGTAAATTGTATTGTTTTCCTGATTTCCTTTTCAGAGTTCTCTTTATTATTATAAAAGAGTCCAATTAATTTTTGTAGGCTGTTCTCATACGCTGCTACTTGGATGAATCTTTCAATTAGTTCCAGTAGTTTTATTGCTAAGTCTCTGGGATTTTTTGGTATAGAGGATCATATCATCTGCAAATAGAGATAGCTTTACTTCTTTGCCAATTTGTTTGCTTTTTATTTCCTGTTCTTGTCTTATTGTTTGAGCTAGGACTTCTAATAAAATATCGAACAGGAGTAGTGATAAAGGACATACTCATCTAGTTCTTGTTTGGAAGAGGAATGCTTTCAATTTCTCTCCATAGAGGGTAATGTTGGCCGTTGGTTTCATATTATGCCTTTAATTATGTTGAGGAATTTCCTTTCTTCTCCCATTTTACTGAGTTTTTTTTTTTTTTTTTTTTTTTATCAGAAATAAGTATTGAAGTTTGTCAAATGCCTTTTCTGCATCAGTTGATATGGATGTTGTGTGGTTCTTTTCCTTTGTCTTATTTATATAGTGGATTACATTAATTGTTTTGTAATGTTGAACCATCCTTGCACACCTGGTATAAATCTCACTTGGTCATGATGTATTTTATTTTATTTTTTGATATCTTGTTGGATTCTATTGGTTAGGATTTTAGATACAAAAAATGAGAATTTTTGCATCTGTGTTTATGAAGAATATCGGTCTATAATTTTCCTTTTTAGTGATATCTTTGCCTGGTTTTGTTATTAGGGTTATGCTTGCTATGTGAAATAAATTTGGGGGCATTCCATTCTTTTCTATGTTTTGGAATAGTTTGAGTAGAATTGGTTTCAACTCTTCTCTGAATGTTTTGTATAATTCACCAGTGAAGCCATCTGGACCAGGATATTTTTTGGGGGAGTTTTTTTTTATGACCTGTTAACTTTCTTTTTTTGTTGTTGTTATGCAATAGTTCTAACTTTCTACCTCAGATTGTGTTAGTTTATATAGGTAGTCTGTTTCTAGAAATTTTTCCATTTCTAGATTTTCAAATTTGTCAGAGCATTGTTGTTCATGTTGTTGCTGTTATGTGCCGTCGAGTTGGCCCTAACACATAGTGACCCCTCCTTGGGTTTCCGAAGCAGTATCACTACAGAAGTAGATTGCCCAACCTTCCTTCCGAGGAGTGGCTGGTGGGTTTGAACTGCCAGCCTTCTGGTTAGCAGTCACATGCCTTAGGCACTATGCTACCAGAGCTCCTATTGTTCTTCATAAGATTCTGTTATTACCTTTTTTTAATTTCAATTGGTTTTTTATCATGTTACCAGTTTCATTTCTAATTTGTGTTATTTGCATCTTCTTGTTTCTTTGTTAAATTTCCCAGTAGTTTGTCAATTTATTAACCATTTCAAAGAACAAACCAACTTCTAATCTTTATTTTTTTTTTTTCTCTGTTTCATTTATTCCTGCTCTAATCTTTATTATTTCCTTTCTTCTGGTGAGTGTAGACTTTCTTTTTTTCTTTTTTTGGATGTTCTTTTTCTTATTGTTAGAGATGTTGGCTGAGGTGTTGATTTTATTTATTTTTTTCTTTTTTGATGTATGTGTTTATTGCTGTGAATTGTTCTCTGAGCACTGCATTTGCTGTGTCCCAAAGATTTTGGAGTGTTGTATCTTCATTCTCATTTGATTCAATGAATATTTCTTACTTCATTTTTTAAATTTCTTCTATTATCCAGTAGTTTTTAAGCAGGGTGCTTTTCCATTTCCATGATTTGATTTTTTTTTTTCCTGTGATCTTCTTATTATTAATTTCTAATTTTATAGTGTTGTGTTCTGAGAAGGTCCTTAGTAGTATTTCAATATTTTTAAATTTTTTGAGGCTTTGTGGCCTAACATATGGTCTATTCTGGAGAATGTTCCATGTGCACTGGAAAAGAACGTACAATGTGCTGTTGTTGAGTGGAGTGTTCTGTATACTTCTATAAAGTCAAGTTGGTTGTGTTGTTTAGCTTTTTTGGGTCTTTGTTGAGTTTCTTTCTAGTTATTCTGTCCTTCATTGAGAGTGGTGTATTAAATTTTTATGGAGATATATTTTTCTTTTTGATTCTGTTAAAGTTTGACCTGTGTATGTTGGGTTCCTTTCATTGTATGCGAAGATATTTATAATGGTTAAGTCCTCTTGTTCCACCGACCCTTTAATCATTACATAATGTCCTTCTTGTCACTTATGCTAGTTTTTGCCTTAACATCTATTTTATCAGAAATTAATGTTTCTACTCCTGCTCTTTTTTGATTGTCATTTGCTTGATGTATGTTTTTCCAGCCTTTGATTTTTAGCTTATTTTTGTCTTTATGTGTAAAGTGTGTCTCTTGTAGACAGCATGTTGATGGGTCTTGTTTCTTATGCATTCTGCTACTCTCTTTCTCTTGACTCAAGCATTTAATCAATTAACATTCAGTATAATCATGAATAAGTATGAATATATTTCTATCATTTTGCTGTGTGTGTGTGTGTATGTGTATGTGTGTGATGATTTCTTTGTTCCATATATTTTTCTGTGTTGAGTTCATCTTGTTTATGGATTTTCTTATCCTTTCTTTCATTGTTGTTATTTTAGTGTTTACTAGATCATTATGGGTTTTTTTTTTATTTAATGAGAAAGTTTCCTTTGAGGTTACCTTGTAATTTATTATTTTCTTCCCAAGTTTAAAATAGGACATTCTATCTTGGTATCATCTTGATTTCCTCTCCATGTAAAAGTCTTTCAACTACACCATTTATTCTCTCTTTTTGCTTTGTAGTTGTCCTCATTTACAAATTGATGTCTCTTATTCCCTATTTTGAGTCTTTTAGTTTTATTTTGCTTTGGATACTTCTATATGTGGGTTGGTTTCTGAGTAATATTGTCATGTATTTTAATGTCAGGTTGTTGTCTGCCTTTATTGCTTTTTTGTCCAAAGAACTCCATTTAGTGTTTCTTATAAAGTTTGTCAGGTTTTTAAAATTTTCTTAACTTTTGGAAATGTTCTAGTTTTGTGTTCATATTTCAGGGACAATTTTGGTGGATATATAATTCTTGGTTGGTAATATTTTTTCTTTAAGGATTTTATATATGTCATCCTATTGCCTTCTTGCTTGCATTTTTTTTTTTTTCCCACCTTGTCATTAAAGTTTTTGCCTGCATTGTTTTGTTGAGAAATCAGAGCTTAGTCTTATTAGTTCTCCTTTGCAGGTAACTTTTCATTTTTTTCCTGAACTGTTTTCAGCTTTCCTCTTTGTCTTTGGTTTTGGAAGGTTTGATTATGATATGCATCCAAGATTTTCTTTTGGGATCTATCCTTTGGGGTTCACTGTGTTTCTTAAGTGCATATTTTTCACTTTTAATGTTATTAGGGACTTTGTCTTCTAAAAACCTACCATTTTCTCAGGGCTTTTTTTTTTTTTTTGGTCTCTTCTTATTCTGGAATTCCAATCATATTTAAGTTATTCTGCTTGATGGTGTCCCAAATAATTCTTAGGTTTGCTTCATTTGTTCATTCATTATTTTCTGATAATTTCTCTAATAGGTTAACATTGAGAGAAAACCAAAAGCAAATGTACTGCCATTGGGTCGACTCCAACTCATAGCAACCCTCATTAGGTTTCTAAGGCTGTAAATCTTTACAGAAGCAGACAGCTACATCTTTCTTTCATGGTGCAGCTGGTGGGTTCAAACCACTGATCTTTTGATTAGCAGCCAAATGCCGTAGCCACTGCACCACCAGAACTCCTTAATATTGAGAAATGTCTCTTCAATATTACTAATTCTGTCTCCCTTTGACTCAATTCTACTCCTTATCCCTTCTAATGCATTATCTATTTCTGAAATTTTAATATTAATCTTCTGAATTACATTTGCTGTTTTTGCATAGTATCTAATTTCCCATTTACTGTTTCAATTTGTTCTTCTATTCTTTTCCTGAAATCTAGAGTTTTGTTTGTGTTTTCTTTGATTCTTGTCTGTTACTTCCTTAATCTCCCTTCCAAACTGTTCTAGAGATCTAAATATAATTCCAATGTCATTTCTTCCTCAGGAAGGTTTTCTGGCTTTGTATTTTAATCATTTGTTTGAAACACTCTGGCTTCTTTCTTTGTGTGAAGTGAGATTGTATGTTGTTTTTGAGACATTGAGTTTTGTTGTATTTGTAGTTAATTGATGACTGTATGTTACTGCATTTCTCCCAAGGTTTTTTGCTTTATTTGGTTTTGATTTATCTGAGCAAGTGGAGCAGGCATGTTACTATGCTCTCTACTTTGGCAACACTTAGTTGCTCACCATCTGTCTCCTGGTAGGTGTGGTAGAAGACAAGATTATTTGCATAGTTCTCTGTTTGCTTTTTGTGTAGAGTAGGTGAGGGCATGCTGGGCTGGTGTTGGCCACTGCCTGTCATTGATCAAGTGTTGTGAGAGTGAGTGGTGGCGCTCACACAATGAGTGGGTGGGCAAGAGGTGAGTGTGTGGCTGGATAGTGTGTATAGGGTTTCTGTCTCCTTTCTTGTTGCCAGCCACCAGTGTGGAAACTAATGTAGTCCAAAGCATGCAGAGCCAGTTATCTGGCTTCAGCCCAGATAAGAACACTGCCATGTCATTGTTGTTGTTAATTGCTGACCAGTCAACTGTGACTCATGGCAGCATTATATATAACAGAATGAAAATTGTCAAGTTTTGTGCCATGGTGGTGTTGTGCCTAAGGCATTTGACTGCTAACCAAAAGGCTGGCAGTTCAAACCCACTAGCCACTTCTCAGAAGGAAGACTGGGCAATCTACTTCCGCAGAGATACCACTTCAGAAACCCAAGAAGGGGTCAGTATGAGTCACAACCGACTAAACAGCAGCAAGTTTGGTTTGTTTTTAGTTTAGTTATTTGTAACAACAAAAACATTTTTATAAGCCCAGCTTACATGTATAAATACACTAAGGCTAAAACTCTATGCTAATTTACTTATTGAACTTTTAATACACTCCAATCTGAGCTGTCTTTATCCTCCAATTACAATGATGTTTTGAGTCACATAGTTTCATCTGCACATGTTCCCAGTACACACTGTTGTGCTCATTGCAGCTGAAGCTTTTATGTTGCTGATTTAGTCAAATTTTCTGGTTAGCTATAATATTGTGGTAATTAGTATTTGTGAAACAATATTAATAATTGTTAATTTGTTAGCTATAATATTGTGGTAACTAGTATTTGTGAAACTATATTAATAATTGCTAATTTGTTAGCTATAATATTGTGGTAACTAGTATTTGTGATATTATATTAATAATTGTTTTGAGAATGAAGTAGTAATTAAAGGAAAAAAAGAAGAAAAATTAAAAAGTTACTAATAATGTTGTAACTAATAATGTAATTCAATGCAGAAATATTTTGCCAAATGATTTTGTTGCTTGTGTTCATGTAATCAAAGAAATATTAAACTTAAGCAGTTTACACATATGATTTTAAGATTAATATTGAAAATAAACATTACCAAGGATTCTGTATGGTCTGGTATCGGAGAAAGTACATGGAGGTTTTGATACCATGAGTTACTGCCCTGGGTGGCACCAACCCTACTGATAGCACTGGATTTAGTACATCTTAATTGTCCAAGTGACATCTTTATTTTTTTAAAACTTTAAAAAAGTCTTTTATAGTAGATTGTCAATGTAATATGTCATTTGATTTCTTGACTACTGCTTCTATGATCCAAGTAGAATGAGCTCATTGACAATTTCAACTTCTTCTCCATTTATCATGATGTAGTTTATCAGTCTGGTTGTGAGGATTTTCATTTTCTTCACATTCAGGTGTAATCTATACTCAAAGCTGTAGTTTTTGACCTTCATTAGTAAATGCTTCAAGTTATCTTCATTTTTGACAAGGAAGATTGTGTCATCTGCATATCGCAGGTTGTCAATGAGTCTTCCTTTAATCTAAGTGTCACATTCTTCTCCATATAGTCTTCCTTCTTGGATTATTTGTTCAGTGAAAACACTATGTCGTTGTTGTTAGATGACATTGAGTTGGTTCCGACTCATAGTGACCCTATGTACAACAGAACAAAACACAGCCCAGCACTGTGCAATCTCAACTATTGTCATGATTGAAACTGTAGTCACAACCACCGTGTAAATCTACCTCGCTTAAGGTATTCTACTTTTTCACTGACTGTCTACCAGGCATAATACCCTTCTCCAGGGACTGGTCTCATCTGACAACAGGACCAAAGTAAAAGAGATGAAGTCTGTTTATTCTGGCTTCTAAGGAACATTCTGGTTGTACTTCTTCCAAGGCATATTTCTTCATTCTTCTAGGAGTTCATGGTACATTCAATATTCTTTACCAACACCACAATTCAAATCCATCAGGACTTCTACAGTCTTCCTTATTTATTATTCAGCTCTCACATACATATGAGGTTACTGAAAATACCATGGTTTGGGTCAGTAGCCCCTTAATCTTCAAAGTGACATCTTTGCTCTTTAACACTTTAAAGACGTCTTTGAAGCAGATTTGCCCAATGCAATATGTTCTTTGACTTCTCAATTCTGCATTCATGGGTGTTGATGGTGGATCTGAGTAAAATTAAATCCTTGACAACTTCAGTCTTTTCTCCATTTATCATGATGTTGTTTATTAGTCCAGTTGTGAGAATTTTGTTTTCTTTATGTTGTAGTGCAATCCATACTGAAGGTTGTACCCTCTAGTCTTCATCAATAAGTGTGTCAAGTCTTCTTCACTTTCAGCAAGGAAGGTTGTGTCATCTGCATATTGCAGGCTGTTAGTGAGTCTTCTACCAATCCTGATGTCACATTCTTCATCATACAGTTTCTCGGATTATTTGCTCAGCATACAGATTGAATAAGTATGGTGAAAGGATACAACTCTGGCATTCACCTTTCCTTGTTTTAAACCATGCAGTATCCCTTTATTCTGGCCAAATGACTGCTTCTTGGTCAACAGTTTCCTCATGAACACAATTAAGTGTTCTGGAATTCCCATTCTTCACAATGTCATCCATAATTTATTATGATCCACACAAATTAATACCTTTTTATAGTCAATAAAACACAGGTAAATATCTTTTCAGTATTTTTTTGCTTTCATCCAAGATCCATCTGATATCAGCAATGATATCCCATGTTCTATGTCTTCTTCTGAATCCAGCTTGAATTTCTAGTAGTTGCCTGTCAATTTACTGCTGCCACTGTTTTTGAATTATCTTCATAAAAAATTTTACTTGTGTGTGATATTAATGATATTGATATTTTTACTCTCTGTTGGATTACCTTTTTTTGGAATTGGCACAAAATATAGATTTCTTCCAATCAATTGGACAATGTGTCTTCCAAATTTCTTGGCATAAAAGAGGGAGAGCCTCCAGTGTTGCATCCATTTGTTTAAGCATTTCATTGGGTATTCTGTCAATTCCTGGAGCCTTGTTCCTGGAGCTAGTTCCTTCAGGGAAGTTTGGATTTCTTCCTTCCATACTACGTTTAGTTCTTGATCATATTCTGCCTCCTGAAATGGTTCAATGTTGACCAATTCTTTTAATTGCAGTGACTCTGTGTATTCCTTTCATCTTCTTTTGAGTAGTTAATTAATAAATATTTTAGATTATTTTTCTTGATTTTGGATGTTTTGTGTGGCATATGTCAACTTTTTAAATGTTTAGTTTGTGGCAATATATATTCTTATTCTAATTCAATATTTACACTTGCCACTCCTCGGAAGGAAGGAAGATTGGGCAATCTACTTTGGTAGTGATACTGCCTCGGGAACCCAAGGAGGGGTCGCTATGAGTTGGGTCTGACTCAATGGCACATAGCAACAACAACTACAATCTATTATTTATTTATTATTTTATATTATTTCTCAAGAAGGTCTCCTAATTGCACAAACTTCAAGTCTCTCAAATTCTGCATCTGCAACACCACTATGGTATTTGAGATTGCACTAACTAATCAGAACCTTCAGTGAGTAGTTAGTGGCAAGAAGGAGGTGGGAGAATGCAGAACTGTGGGCTTCATAGACTGCCAGAGGAGTGGTTTTAGAACTAAACAGAGGCATGGATTCTCTACCTCTGGTGTGAATAGCCAGGTTCTATATACTGCCTGCCCTCCATGCCTGACTCACACTATCATTATTTTTTTCAACAAGTCCAGCCTAAATATCAGGCAGCTGTCATCACTGTAAAGGAGTGAAGCCTCCCATTAATCCCTCTACCACAACTCTTCTCCAGCTCTTATGAGGGTCTGAAATATTAGAATCTGAAACACATTCCTTTGGGGTTGGAAATTTTTTCAGTCTCCAAAACTGGAATTATTAAAAGCAAATGTTCTTATGAGACATTTCACCCTAATCAGTTTTAAGTATCTCTTAGTCCCTGAGGCTTAGGAGACATTGGTGAGGATGAAGACGATGACCAAATAATTTTTAAACATTTACTATGTAACATTTATCAGGCAACCTGCTATGTGTGTTAATGTACTTGGTTTTAGTCCTCCCAATGGAGGAGGAAACTGAAATTTAGAGGGATCACAGAACTCCTATAACTGGCTGAACACGATTTTAGAGATCAGTGCCCAAAAAGGGTTAAATGGCATATCAAGAGGGAAGAGCTTTAAAAATTTCAAGTATTTCACAATCATGCCTTGGGCCAGCCCTGCCCTTTACTGTTTTTCTCAACTCTAGTAAAATGCTGATTACTACTTCTCCTAATCACAAAGAGCAGGGTGGAAGACACTCTACATAATGTAGGGTATAAAACAAGTAACCCTGGGCAATGAAGGTATGTCCACCCAGCATAAGGAACATAATTTAGATTAAAAGCCAAGCAACATCTGGGTTTCAACAAAAATCAATTACCTAGGGGAATTTCAAGCAGGGCTTTGAACTGGTTAATTTTCATTTGACGCCCTGCTGAGAATTTGCATTTCCACTCCAGATATACTGAATCAGAATCTACAGTTTAACAAGATTCCCAAGTGATTCACTTATTGAAACTAATAGGTGATTCATAATCACTTGGGGATCTTGTTAAACTGTGGATGGTGATTCAGTATAGTTGGGGTAGAAATGCAAATTCTCAGCAAGGGATCAAACCAGAGCAATCGACCACAGGGCACCAGAGGGGTAACATTCATACAGACAAAACACAGGAAACACAGGAGTCCATAACTATGGAGGGTCTGGGTGGGGGTTACTGGGCATGGAGGGGAGGAGAAGTTAGGGTTGGGGATGGTAAATGGGGAGTGAAACTAAATGTACAAGAAATGTTGAATGTAAAACAAACTCTACTCTGCAAACTTGCACCTAAAGCATGATTTAAAAAATAAATAAAATTAAATAAGAATGAACTAGTTTGAGGCCCTATTTTCAAGACAACTAGAACTAGACAGTTAAACATTAAGTGTTCAGTGGTATAAAGTGTGGTTTGCAATGGTGCGGTTTGGAAGACTTCCAGTAGGAAAAAATATGTTCTTTTAAGAGGAGTTCTCTCTGCATTATTTTCTTTGCTGAAGTAATGTGATCCTTAATGACGTCTTATATGACCCAAACTTTAAATAGACCTATTATTTTAACTGACCTCATTCTTACTAGGTTTTTACAGGTCAACAATGAACTATCAACAGCTTCCTGATAATTAATCCTACTTACCCAAAGAACTGTTACTCTGTTAGTCTTATCTATGCTAAGAGGAAGCTTTTTTATACGTACCAGACTTCCTCAGAGAATAATAAAAACCAAACTGAAATTTCTCCAGAGAGCTCTGACTGGTGAGGTTTGAGAAAGAAGAAACAGATTGAAAATTTTGAATCCACCTGTCTTAAACTCCTTGCTTGCTAAATTTCTGCTGTTCATCTAGCACCAGGATAACTTTACAGTAGAGTCAGCCACACAGTTAGTTGGGTCAGGTGTGGTTCTCTGGGTGGCTTCATCAAAATGTATGTCCAGGCAGTGCAGACAGTTACCTGGGTGGTCTGGTTTGAGAAACAATAGGGAAAATGTTCCAAGTAGCAACCAGAGTAGTTCTCATTGGAGTTAATTTTCTATGATTAGAAATTCTTTTGTCTCCAAAGATTTTTAAGAGCCTACTATAAAATACAAGTGTGGTCTTTGGTTGTCACCTACGCCAAAGCAAGATTGGGCCCTAATAGGAGAGAGGGGGACATGTTAGAAAGGATACAAGGGACCCCAGGAAAACAGAGAAAGAGGACTAAATAGTAAAGTTGCCTTCTTTACAATTGCTTGAGAGAATAGAGAGACGATGCCAATCCCATCTGGCAATTTGTAAATGGGTTATTTGAACATATGGGTCTTAACATGTTCATAAATTGTGGGTGGGTGCGTTTGTGTGTATAAAATGAAAAGGCTTTTTATTACATTCAGCTTCTCCTCAGCATTGTATAAAGTTCCTCAGGTAAGGACATGCTTTATAATTAAAGGATTTCTGCATCTGCTAATTGCCTAAGTCATGTATTCTTTCTCTCCAAGCACATTTCTGATTTTTACTGTTGATTTATTATAAATCTATTTTCTCATCAGGTTAGAAGATGCCCAGTGATACAGTGGTATCTATTAGCTGCTATTCAAAAAGCTAGAGGTTCGAACCCACCAGCGCTCCACCAAAGATGTGGGCAGTATGCCACATAGCAGTTTATATCCAATCTACTCAAATATACGTGGATAGGGAGACACAGTTGAGTTCTGGACAATGAGAAGATGAACTTCTCTAAAAGACGTCATTGTTTCCTATATTAGGCAAAAATAATCATAAACACGACGTTTATCTCAGTGTATTATGTATTTTTATTACTCACTATGATGATGATGCAAATGTTTGAACCTTTAGTTGTATGTTGTAACTTTGTACATTACACTGAGCAGAGATGAATTGGATTGTGAAAAAGTTCAGCAAATCTTGATTTGGAACCTCAGAAGACCAAGGGACGTTATCTCTCAAAAGAAGTAACACTGCATAGACAAGTTGTTGTTAGTTCCTATCCAGTTGATTCTAACTCGTGTGGCCCCATTTGTTCAGAGAACTGCTCCATAGAATTTTCAAGGCTATGACCTTTTGGAAGAAGATCAGCACGCCTGTCCCCCCAAGCACCTCTGGGTGGGTTCAAACTGCCAAACTCCTGTACATGCAGCTTTTTGGAAAACATCCAGTACTTGATTTTAAACTCTGTTACAGATTTACCAATGACTTAGAAAAACCCAGCCAAGAAGTGAGAAAATGATCAAATTACGTGCCAATTCTTTTTATATTCATCCTTCAAAAAGTAGCTGGTTATCTGCTCTTTTCCTATGTTGATGGTCAATAGTATAATCTTATTATTTGTTAAAGTTGGGAGCTCTGCTGGTGTAGTGCCTAAGGCATTTGACTGCTAACCAGAAGACTGGCGGTTCAAACCCACCAGCTACTCCTCAGAATGAAGATTGGATAATCTACTTCCGTAGTGATACAACCTTGGAAACCCAAGGGGGGGTCGCTATGAGTCTAATCGACTGGATGGCAATGAATTTGGGTTTTTTGGGTATGCATAATTTATTATAACCCTTTATGTAAGGCTGTTTCTAGTTGCTATCGAGTAGATACTGACTCACCGTGATAAAATGTATGCAGAGTATAACTGCTTTGTCAGATTTTCTAGGCTGGCCTTTTGGAACCAGATCACCAAGCCTTTCTTTTGAGGTAACTCTGAGTGGGTTTTAACCACCAGTCTCACAGTTAGTAGTTGCACACATAACCTTTTGTGCCACCCAGAACTCCTTTTTCTTTTTTTTAATAATACTTAAAATGAAATAAAATATATATCAGAACTCTGCCTCTTTTCTTTTTATGCTTTCCTTAGATAATATCTTCCATTCTCTTGTGTTTGAAGGCATCTGTATGTTGATAAATCCCCTTTTTCTTTCTGTTTCCACCTCCATCTTATAAGTCTTGGCCAGCGGCTTTTTATTTATTTATTTATTTTTAAATCACTGTGGCTCCAACTCATAGTGAACCCTCGTTGGGTTTCTGAGGTGGTATCACTAAGGAAGTAGATTGCCCAACCTTCCTTCTGAGGAGTGGCTGGTGGGTTTGAACTGTCAGCCTTCTGGTTAGCAGTCAAATGCCTTAGGCACTACTCCACCAGAGCTTCCAGGCAAAAAAATTCACTTGACAGCACAACCCAGGATTTGGATATATGTATGTATATGAATTAAAAAAAAATTGATGAAATAATGTGATACCCTCTGATATTTTTATTTTACATTATACTATTTCACTGACATTGCTGATCAAACAAAACAAAACAAAAACCATTGCCATCAAGTCAATTCCAACTCATAGGAATCCCACAAAGTTTCCAAGGCTGTAAATGTTTACAGAAGCAGATTGTCTCTTCTATTTAAGAAGGATCTCAAACATGGATCAAACCATGTCATTTTCCTGATTAAAGGCTTCAGTGACTCCTTGCCGTTACAATAAAATCCAAACTCCTCACTATGATCTACATCATACAGCCCTTATCTCTCTCTTTCTCAAGCATAATCTCATACCATCTCTCCCTTCCTCCATATGCTCTGGCTCCATAGACCTTCTTTCAGTTCCTCCAGAGCATCAGATTCTTGACTGTTTGGGGACAAGTTGTTCCCTGTGTCAGGAACAATCTTTCCCTAGCATCTCATGACTGCCTGCTGCTCATCCTTTAGTTTTTGGCTAAAAAACAAAACAAAACAACAACAGCAACAACAAAAAAAAAAACCTCACTGCCATCGAGTGGATCCCAACTCATAGCAACCCCTTTGGGTTTCTGAGGCAGTAAATCTTTACATAAGTAGATTGCCCAGTCTTCCTTCCATGGAATGCCTGATAGGTTTGAACCACCAACCTTCTGGTTAGCAGTCATTTACCTTAGGCACTACGCCACCAGAGATCCTTTAGTTTTTGGCTTCAAACTGAAACCAAACTCACTGCCGTTTAGTTGGATCCGACTCACAGTGACCCCTCCTTGGGTTTCCAAGGCAGTATCACTACAGAAATAGATTGCCCAACCTTCCTTCTGGTGGGCAGTCAAATGCCTTAGGCACTACTCTATGAGAGCCAAATAAGACTTTCTCAAGTGCCCTAGCTTAGGTCATCCAATGGTTTTTTTTTTTTTTTTTTTTTTGGAATATTTTCCACACTTGAAAAATTAGTGAAAAAATATAGCACCTAGAAATTTTGACCAAAGGACAGACAGGACAGATTGGGTGGTGGGAGGAAGACTTGTAGCAGGAAGCATGGCCATGAAACTTTGCAGTAATTTGGAACTGGACTGTTTCTGCCTCAGGTTCAAAAACTTGGAATTTGGAAATATGACTTTATATCATGTGTCTTAATTATAATTAGTGCATTTTCATTTTCTTATAATATTTAATAAAGCTCATTTTTAAATATTACCTGTCTCTATTTTGCTACAAAGAGCCAAGAAAATTGATTACACATAGGCCAACAATTTTAAGAGAGAGCAGCACACTATTGGTTCCCAGAATTAGTGGTGACAGTGACAGAACCATACAGGAAATGCAATTGGCTGGTGAAAGAGTCAGAGGCTGTTGATATATCCAGCTCTCACTAGTTGGAACTTCTCTTTAAGATCTCTTCTTGACTTGGAACTGACATAGAGGGTTTTATTTGATCTTTTAATAAGTATGATGTTTCCATCCTGAGCCAACCCTTCTCTAGCTTTGGAGATTCTTCCCACTATGAGGATCATGAATAATTTGGTAGTTTTGTACACAGGCTGAAGAGTCAACTTTCCATGTAGTCCATTTGACAGGGTGCTGCAATCATCTTTGTTCTAGGGACTAAAGGTCCTCATTTCTGCCACAGCAGTTTAAGATATACAAAAAATACTTGCATATGGTGTAAGATCTGATCAAAATCCAGTTGAAGGATATATGTGGTTCTGAGTGCAGGTTGGATTTTGAATCAACCAGATTTGCCTGAGCCTCAAAGTGGATGCTCAGAAAGAGTATTTCTCAAAGTCTGAGATTTGCAGTGTAATTTCAGTACCCAGGGGATTGATGTCTATGAGAAATGCCACCTGAACCCTAGCCCTGCTTCTGCCTTTGCCAGCCTCCACTCCTAAACATTAGGTTTCACTCTAGCTCCATTAATAATCAGAACATGGAATGTAGGAACTATGAATTGAGGAAAATTGGAAGTTGTAAAAAATGACATGAAACACATAAAGACAGATATCCTAGAATTAGTAAGATGAAATTGCCCATTTTGCATCACACTAACATATGGTCTACTATGTTGGGAATGACAAATTGAAGAGGGATCACATTGTATTCATTGTCAACAAGAATATTTCAAGATATATCCTGAAGTACAATGATTTCAGTGATGGGATACTATGCATATGCCTACAACGGGAGCTCTGGTAGTATAGTGGCTAAGGCACTTGACTGCTAACCAGAAGGCTGGCGGTTCAAACCCACCAGCCACTCCTCGGAAGAAAGATAGGCAAATCTACTTCCGTAGTGAAACTGCCTCGGAAACCCAAGGAGGGGTTGCTATGAGTCGGGGCCGACTCGACGGCAAATAACAGCAACAACACAACAAGGAAGACTAGTTAATACAACTGTTATTCAAATTTATGCTCCAATCACTCATGCAAAAGATGAAGATGAAGAAATTAAAGATTTTTACCAACTTCTGCAGTCAGAAATTGATCAAACATGCAATCAAGATGCATTGGTAATTACTTGTGATTGGAATGTGAAAAGTTGAAAAGAAAGAAGAAAAATCAATAGTTGCAAAATATGACCTGGGTGATAGAAATGATGCCAGAGAATGCATGATAGAATTTTGCAAGACCAGTGACTTATACATTGCAAATACCTTTTTTCAACAATACATGATAATTATACACATGGATCTTTCCAGATAGAATACACAGGAGTAAAGTTGATTGCATATATAAAAAGAGACAATGGAGAAGCTCAATAGCATCAGTCAGAAAGAAGCCAGGAAATGACTGTGAAATTTTATGCAAGTTCAACTTGAAGCTGAAAATAATTAAAACAAGTCTATGAGAGCTAAAGTACGACCTTGATTTCCTGAAGCCATTTCAAGAGTAGATTTGACAGACTGAACACTACAGACTGTAGACCAAACAAGTTCTGAGATGACATCGAGGACATCTACATAAAGAAAGTGACAGATCATTGAAAAGACAAGAAAGAAAGAAAAGACAAAAATGGATGTTAAAAGAGACTCTGATACTTGCTCTTGACTGTAGATTAGCTAAGACAAATGGAAGGAACAAAGAAGTAAAAGAGCTGAACAGGAGATTTCAAAGGGCATCTCAAGAAGATAATGTAAAGTATTATAATGAAATGTACAAAGATTTGGAGTTAGAAAACCACAAGGGAAGAACATGCGAAGCATTTTCAAGCTGAAAGAACTGAAGGAAAAATTCAAACATTGAATTGCAACATTGAAGGATTTTACGGGCAAATATTGAAGGATGCAGGAAGCATCAAAGAAGATGTAAGGAATATAAAGAGTCACTGTACCAAAAAAAAATTGGTCGACATTCAACAATTTCAGGAGGTAGCATATGATCAAGAACCTATGGTATTGAAGGAAGAAGTCAAGCTGCACTGAAGGAATTGGCAAAAACAAGCCTCCAGGAATTGATAGAATACTAATTGAGATATTTCAACAAACAGATGCAACACTGAAAGCACTACTCCTTCTTTGCCAAGAAATTTGGAAGTCAGTTTCCTGGCCAACTGACTAGAAGAGATCCATATTTGTGTTCATTCCAAAGAATGGTGATCTAATAGAATGTGGGAAGTTTTGAAAAATATCATTAATATCACACAGAAGTAAAATTTTTCTTAAACTAATTCAAAAAGAGTTGCAGCAGTATATTGACAGGTAACTGCCAGAAATTCAGAAGAGAACTTGGAGTGAGGGATATCACTACTGATGTCAGGGCTCTTGGCTGTAAACAGAGAATACTGGAAAGATATTTACCTGTGTTTGATTTACTGTGCAAAGCCAGTTGACTGTGTAGACCATAACAAATTATGGATAACATTTCAAAGAATGGGAATTCCAGAACACTTAATTGTGCTCATATAGAATCTGTCCATAGACTAAGAGGCAGTCATTCAAATAGAACAAGAGGATATTCCATGGTGTAAAATCAGAAAAGATGTCAGTCAAGGTTGAATCCTTTCACCATATTATTCAATCTGTATACTTAGCAGAGAATCTGAGAAGCTGGACTATATGAAGAAGAATGCATCATCAGGGTAGGAGGAAGGCTCATTAACAACCTATGATATGCAGATGACACAACTTTGCTTGTTGAAAGTGAGGAGGACTTGAAGTACTTACTGATGAAGATCAAAGACTACAGCCTTCAGTATGGATTACATTTTAACACTGAGAAAACAAAAATCCTCACAACTTGACTAATGAAATTATTGTGATAAATGGAGAAAAGATTGAATTTGTCAAGGATTTCATTATACTTGAATTCATAATCAATGCCCATAGAAGCAGAAGTCAAGAAATGAAAATATGTATTGCATTGGTTAAATCTGCTGCAAAAGACTTCCTTGAAATGTTAAAAACCAAAGACCTCATTTTAAGGACTAAGGTGCCCCTGACTCAAGGCATAGCATTTTCAATTACTTCACATGCATGCAAAAAACTGATAATGAATAAAGAAGACTGAATAAGAATTGATACATGTGAATTATGGTGTTGGTGAAGAATATTGCAATACTGTGGATTGCTAGAAGAATGAACAAATTTGTGTTGGAGGAAGAACAGACAGAATGCTTCTTAGAAGCATAGATGGTGAGATGTTGTCTAGCTTACATTGACATGTTATCAGGATGAACCACTCCCTGGAGAAGGACATCATGCTTGTTAAAGTAGAAGGTTTGCAAAAAAGAGGAGGACACTCAACAAGATGGATTGACACAGTGGCTGCATCAATGGGCTCAAATATAGCAATGGTTGTGAGGCTAGTACAGGACTGGGCAGTGCTTTGTTCTGTTGTATATAGGGTTCTGTGATAGTTAAGGTTGCATGTCGCCTTGGCTATGCTATGATTTCCAGTGGTTTAGCAGTTATGATGTAATCACTCCCATGATGAGATCTGATATAATGTAATCACACCTGTGATGAAATTTGCTACCAGTAGCAAATAAATTGAAAGGGAGTTTCTTGGGGTTGTGGCCTGCTTTCAATATGTATAGACAGCAAAAATCTCTGGCTTTCTGCTGGATATGGTTCCTGTATCTGGCTCATCATCATCTCTGGTTCCTGAACTCGAACAACTGGCCTGCCATATTCCCCATCAATCTTAGGATTGTTCCTTCATAGCCTGTGAAACCACAGCCTGCCATGTTACATGTTTATCTTGGATTCATCAGTCTCCAAAGCCAGAAACCTGCTGTATGGCCTGGGTTTGTCAGCTCCTACAGCTACATGAATCAGGAAGCCTCCAGCTTGATGTCTGACCCACGGACATGGGCCTTGCCAGCTTCTGCAACTGTGTGGGCCATTTCCTTGAGATAAATCTCTCTCTCTCTCTCTCTCTCTCTCTCTCTCTCTCTCTCTAAACTTCACTGGTTTTGCTTCTCTAGAGAACCCAGACTAAGACAGTTGGTTTGAGTCAAAACCATTTTAACAGGAATTCTGGTAAGACAGTGGAATAGGCAGAAAGACTGCACAGACCCTCTTCAACAAAGAAAAGGGGAACCAGTTAATACAGATATAGAAGATAATCCTGGACCCCTAAGCTTTGAAGGGGAGGATATAGAAGTGGACTGAACTCCAACTAGCAGAAGAATTTTCATGAAAACACCAAAAAAGGAGACATAAGGGCTGCGGTCTGGCAGTGATCCTGATGACACAGACAGCTTGGATATTTCTGAGTGGTGGTAGGACCTAAGAATTAACCTGAAAATCAGCCCTGCTAGCCAGGGACTGCATGGAGGACTGCTCTGGTGGCCGGGGAATAAAAGAGGAAGCAGAGAAGAGGAAGATGGGCTGAGTTGCAGACTTTTGTCTGTCCAGAGGGTGCAGCAATTTTGAAAGTTTACAAGCAATTTGACCATTTTGGATATTTAAAGAGACAGCATTCTCTTAGATTCCAGGGGCTTAACAACAGGCTCCACTTGTCAGGAACCTCAAGGACATTCCAGACATGGACTACTGGAAAGGTGAGACATTCCCCTTGTTACTCATATATTACACAACCTCTTGGTGAATGGAGGTGCAGCCATCCCTCATTCCCACCCACCTTCTATGCTGGCAGGAATTCCAGCCCAGTATGTGTGCTCAGATGGAGCTTGGGTGCCCTGCCCTGCCCTGCCCTGATTATTTTTTTCTATTTTTTAGTTTGTTTTTATGTGTTTTAAAACTGCTACTATTATTATTACTTCTATCCTTTTTATTGTTATTCTTTATTCTTCCTTTACCAGGTTCTAGTTTTCAGCTTTTGTTCTTTTCCCTTTTCCTGGTTGCAATTTTTTTTCTTTTTCATGGTTAACCCTGTTCCTTGTTTTTCTTTTTGCATTTTTCCCATTTTATTCTTCATTATTCTCTTTTTCTACCTGTTTTTCTCTTATTGCCCTCTCACCACATATTGCGTTCCGCCCCCCCCCCCCTTTTTGGTTACTGTCCCTGTGTGATTACCTGGTATGCTTTTTGTTCATTTACTTTAATGATGTTACTTTTTTGATGGTTTTTCAATTGTTATTATTGTCTAACTGAGTGGAATACAGCAACAGTCTCCATATGACACAACTACACCACAACTCCTGCAGCTTCACTTACTGAATGAGAGCCACCAATTCCTTCTCCACCAATGGCCAATGATAAACAACCACCAAGAAGAGCCTGACTCACCCTTGGCTGCTCTTCACAAACAGTTAACAGAGATCTAAATACAATAATACCACAATGTCTCAGAGACAACAGACCATCACAGTCCACACAAAGAAGCAGGATAAAGTGGTAGAAACAAGGGAGCAGGATACAGACCAAGAACACATCTCTGAGGAAGAAGCAGTATTGGAACTCTCTGATAAGGAATTCTAAACAATTATATTCAGGTATCTTCAAAGGATTGCGAGACAAACCAAGGAAAACATAGACAAAACCCTAGAAAAATTTTGGAAGAAAATGCAAGAACAAAATGACAAAATAAATGAAAAATTATAAATGATTCTAAATCTACAGATAAAAATCCAGAAGATTAATATTAAATTGTGAGAAATAGATAACACATTGAAAGGAGAAAGGAGTAGAATTGATGCAATGGAAGAAAGAATTAGTAAGATTGAAGATAAATACCTGAATACTTCTTTGGAAAGGGATCAATCAAAAAAAAAGTTCAAAACAAAATGAAGATAGCCTAAGGTTCATGTGGGATACCATCAAAAGGAATAACCTATATGTCACTGGGATTCCAGAACAGGAAGAGAAAAAGAAAACCACTGAGAAAATGGTGCAAGATTTGTTGGAAGAGAATTTACCTGGTATGATGAAAGATGAGAATATATCCATTCAAGAAGTCCAACAAACCCTAAACAGGATAGACCCTAAAAGAAAATCACCAAGACATATATCATTATCAAATTCATCAAAACCAATGATAAAGAAAGAATCCTGAAAGCAGCACAGGAAAAATAAAGTTACTTACAAAGGATAACCAGTAAGAATAAGCTCTGATTTCTCAGCAGAAACCATGCAAGTGAGAGGATGTTAAATATAAAAATCTGAAAGAGAAAATTTTCAACCAAGAGTTGTACACCCATGAAAATTGTCCCTCAAATATGATGGTGAAATTAGGATATTTCAAGATAAGCAGACAAAAATAAACTAAAAATCAAATGTTGGAAAAAGATATATCAAGCAAATGGCAACCAAAAAAAAATCCACTATACAAGACAAGGAAGGACATTATATAATGATTAAAGGATCAATTGAACAGGAAGATATAACCATATAAATATGTATGGACCCAATGAAAGAGCCTCAAAATAGATAAATCAGACTTTAAAAGAGTTGAAAAGGCAAATAGATGACTCCACAGTCATAGCGGGGGACTTTAACACACGACTTTCAATCACAGATAGAAAAACTGGAAAGAAACTCAACAAAGATGTAGAACAGCTAAACAATACAATCCACCAACTTGACCTCATAGACATCTACAGAGCACTTCACTCAACAACAGCACAAAATACATTCTTTTCTAGTGCACATGGAACATTTACCATGGTAGACCATATGTTAGGCCATAAAGCAACCTTAATAAATTTAAAAATATTGAAATACTGCAAAACATCTTCTCAGATCACATTTCTATCAAATTAGAAATCAACAATTAAGAAGATCAATGGAAAAAGAGTACATGCATGGAAACTGAGCAACACCCTCCTTGAGGAATACTGGATAAGAGAAGAAATAAAAATTGAAATTCAAAAATTCCTTGAATCAAACAAGAATGAAAACACAATATACCAAAATCTTTGAGACACAGCCAAAGCAGTGATCAGAGGCCAATTTATAGCAATGAATGCACACATCAAAAAAGAAGAAAGAGCCAAAATCAACACTTTAAACCAACATCTGCAACAATTAGAAAAAGCACAGCAAGAAAAGCCCACAGTCAAAAGAAGAAAAGAAATAATCAAGATTCGAGTAGTAATCAATGAAACAGAAAATAGAAAGACAATAGAAAAAGTCAACAAGACTAGAAGTTGGTTTTTGGAAAACATTAATAAAATTGACAAACCACTGGCAAATTTAACGAAGGAAAACAGAGAGAATACAAATAACATGAATAAGAAATGAAATGGGTGACATCACACTAGAACCAACTGAAATAAAAAGGATAATATCAGGATACTATGAAGAACTGTACTCCAACAAATTTGAAAATCTGGAAGAAATGGACATATTTCTAGAAACACACCACTTACCTAAACTAACACAAACTGATGTGGAAAAGTTGAACAGATCCATAACAAAAGAAGAAATTGAACAGGT
>NW_006921598.1:18999668-19010974 GCF_000298275.1 Orycteropus afer afer
CACGCGCTCCAGAAAGAGACACGTGCTGCTGGGAAAGAGACACAAGAGACATGCATTGCTGAGTAAGACACTGAGGGACATGCACTGCTGGGGGAGAGACTGTGAGAGACTTGGCTGAGAGACGGTGGGCTGGGAGAGAGACTGAGCATTTTTCCTGAACTTGAATTGTAGCCTTGTGCGTCCCTGGTAAACTCCATAATCTGTGAGTTGTGTGGCCACTGCAGCAAATTATTGAACCCAGGAGAGAGGTGGTGGTGCTTTGGGAGGAGCGGTTGGTGAAAGGGCTGGAGGGAGGCAGCATGTCTGGCCTTGTAGTAATAGGCCTTGCGCTATTGATGGTGATTCTGCCTTCCTCTTATGGGATTAGAGGAAGTCAGAACATGTGGCCTCTTGCCATTTTTGCACCTCCCTAACTCATTTTATGAAGCAAGCATAACCTTGATACCAAAACCATACAAAGACATCACTCAAAAGGAAAACTACAGACCAACATCCCTCATGAACATGGATGCAAAAATCTTCAACAAAATCCTAGCCAATAGATTCTATAAGAATGTATGAAGAAAATCATTCATTATGACCAAGTGGGGTTCATATCAGGTACGCAGGGATGGTTCAACATTAGAAAAACGTCATCCACCACATAAATAAAACAAAGGAGAAGAATCACATGATCATATCAATTGACACAGAAAAGGCATTTGATAAAATCCAATACCCATTCTTGATCAAAACTATCAGCAAAATAGGAATAGAAGGGACATTCCTCAACATAATAAAGGGCATCAATGTAAAACCAACAGCCAACATTACTCTCAGTAGAGAGAGACCAAAACCATTTGCCCTGCAAACAGGAACCAGACAAGGATGTCCTCTATCACCACTTCTATTCTACATTGTACTGGAAGTCCTTGCCAGAGCAATAAGTCAAGAAAGTTATATCAAAGGCATCCAAATTGGTAAGGAAGAAGTCAAACTATCCGTATTTGCTGATGACATGATCCTATACCTAGAAAACCCAAGAGACTCAGTAAAAAAGTCTACTGGAACTAATTGAGAGATTTAGCATTGTGGCAGGATACAAGATCAACATCCCAAAATCAGTTGGATTCCTCTACACCAGCAAAGAGATTGCTGAAAAATAAATAAGAAAATCAATACCATTTACAATAGCTACAAAAAAAATAAAATAATTGGGAATTATACTTACCAGGGACATAAAAGACCCATACAAAGAAAACTAGAAAAAACTACTTCAAGAAACCATAAGAAATCTACATAACTGGAAGAACAACATACCATGCTCATGGATAGGAAGACTGAACATTGTGAAAATGTCAATTCTACCCAAAGCAATCTATACATTCAACGAAATCCAAATCCAAATCCCATCAACATTTTTTAAGGATATGGAAAAACTAATCACTAACTTTATATGGAAAGAAAAGAGACCTTGGATAAGCAAAGCACTATTGAAGAAGAAGAACAAAGTAGGAGGTGTCACACTGCCAGAGCTCAAAACTATACAGCCACAGTAATCAAAACTGCCTGGTATTGGTACAATGACAGACACAAAGACCAAAGGATAGAACTGAGAACCCAGAAGTAGATCCATCAACCTATGGTCAGCTGATCTTTGACAAAAGGCCTAAATTCATTAAATGGGGAAGAGAATGTTTGTTTAATAAATGGTGCTGGCAGAACTGGATATCCATTTGCAGAAAAATTAAACAAGATCTGTACCTCACACCATACACAAAAACTAACTCCAGATGGATCAAAGACTTAAGTGTGAAACCTAAAACTATAAAGTTCTTCAAAGAAAAACTAGGGGCAAATTTAGGAGCCCTCAGACATGGCATAAATAGACTATCAAGCATAACCCAAAATGCACAAACAAAAGATGAGAAACTAGATGAACAGAACCTTCTAAAAATTAAATTTATATGTGCTTCCAAAGACTTCTCCAAAAGAGTCAAAAGAGAATCTACAGATTGGGAAAAAATATTAGGCAATGACATATCTGACAAGGGACTTATCTCTAGAATTTATAGAAAACTCCAACAGCTCAATAACAAAAAGGCAAATAAACCAACTAAAAAAAGGGCAGAAGACATGAATAGACACTTAACCAAGGAGGATATTCAAGCGGCCAACAAACATCTGAAGAAATGCTCATGATCATTAGCTATTAGAGATATGCAAATCAAAACAACAATGAGATACCATCTTGCAACAGCACTAGTAGCAAAGTTCAACAAGACAGAAAATAACAAATGCTGGCAAAGATGTGAAGAGATTGGGACTTTCATACACTGCTGGTGGTGTTGTAAAATGGTACAACCACTGTGGAAAGCAGTATGGTGATGCCTTAAAAAGTTGGAATTAGAAATACCATTTGACCCAGCCATTCCATTACTAGGTATATATCCTAAAGAAGTGAGAGCCAAGGCAAGAACAGACATATGCATACCCATGTTCATTGCAGCACTATTTACAATACTCAAAAGATGGAAACAACCTAGGTGTCCATCAACTGAGGAATGGGTAGCCAAACTATGGTACATATACACAATGGAATACTATGCAACCCTAAAGAATAATGTAGAATCTTCAAAACTGCATAACGTGGATAAATTTGGAGGATATTGTGCTGAGTGAAATAAGTCAGTCACAGAAGGACAAATATTGTATTAGTCCATTATTGTAAAAGTCACAAAAAGGTTCATCTATGGAAGGAAATTTTCTTTGTTGGTTACCAGGGCTGGGAGGGGAGGGGAGGGAACACTGTTAGATATGTAGAGATAAATATTGATTTGGGTGAAAGGAGGGCAATGTACCAAATGTGAGTGATCAACATGGTGGCATTGAGAAAGATGAAGACATAGAGAGATACATGAGAGGTACAAACAACAAAGATGAACCCTTTTGCACACACAATACTGTGTTGTCAGTGAAGGCAAACATAGGTATACGGGTGGACAGATGGTTGGACAGGCTGAACTGCTATGTATGTCTATGCAGTGGGGAGTGTAGCCAAGTCCATGTATAAGATTGGCAGACAATGGCCCTACAAGTGTATTTGTAGGTTCTGTAAGAATTCCCAGGTGTATAATAGAGCTTACAAGGGACAAGCTTGTAGTCACTTCTTGGTCACAGCCGGCTACCCAGAGGGACCGAGTAGTTGAACCAGGGGGCTTGGGACCATAGTCTCAGGGGACATCAAGCTCAATTGGCATAACATACTACACAAACATTGTTCCATCTCCTACTTTCGCGAGTAGTGACTGGGATCTTAAAAGCTTGCAAGCAGCCATCTAGATGCAATGACGGGTCTCTCCTCATCCAGAGCAAAAAAATGAAGAAAACCAAAGGTTCATGGAAACAATTAGTTCAAGCAACTGGTACACAATGCGATCCACAGCCTATATGACTATGAGACCAGAAGAACTAGATGGTGCCCTGCTACCACTGTCAACCACTTGAAGGGGGAATCTATGTAGAAGAACTTGTGGCTTCCAGCCAAATAAAAGATAGGCAAATAAGTTGAACATTTACCTTCTTTAGAATGTTTAGAATCATTGGAGAGAACAATCATAGAAGAAAAAAGGGCTGTTTATGCACAGGGAAACAACTAAGGGGGCAGGAGTGCATGGAGGGATGGACACAGGGAAGAGGTAACTATCATGAGGAAGTGGGAGGAGAGCTGTTGCAAGGGGGTGAATTGTAGTCAATTTCATGAGACAAAGTGTATGTGAACTGCTGTATGGAAAGTGAATTTGCTCTGTAAACTTTCACCCAAATCAAAATTTAAAAAAAAAAAAACATTTTAACAGAACTTAACAACAGCCAGCATGCACTGAGTTAGCATGTATTGACTGTCTACAGAGTGCAAAGAATGCTCTAAGGCATAGTTACGTATATTTGTTTATTCAAACAGGAGCTCTGGTGGTGCATCGGTGTTAAAGTGCTTGGCTGCTAACCAAAAGTTCTGCGGTTTGAACTCACCAGCTGCTCCACTGGAAAAAGATGTGTCTGCTTCTGCCAAGATTTACAGCCTTGGAAACTCTATGGGGCAGTTTTACTGCTATGTCCTGTAGGGTGACTATGAGTTGGAATTCACTCCACAACAATGGATTTACTCATCAAGCAGGAGTCTCTGAGTGTGGGTAAGTGCAGGTTACTAACTGAAGAGTTGGCAGTTCAAACCTACCTAGAGGTGCTTCTGAAGAAAAGCCTAGTCATCTGAAAGTTCAAAGACATGAAAACCCTATGGAGCACAGTTCTACCCCGATATACTTAGGGTCATCATAAATTCACTTATATCTACTAGTGGCAACTAGTTTGGCTTTAGTTTGATTTTCTGCTCAGTCTTCCTTCTCAGCCTGACTCTCTGCCCCAATCTTGCAAGTATTCCCTCTCAGCTCAGAACAAGCAGAGCATTTCTCTGAAGCTCTGACATGAATGTACAAGTACTGCTGGCTGCTTCTAACAACCAGTCCCCTATAATTCCTCAACAAAGATTGGTGTTAATGATTTTACTTTATATGGCCCTGAGGCCACATCAAATGAAGTGTGCGCTGCTTTTATATGAACTGTTTGTTACATATTTTCATAGGAAGAGTCTGTTTTAAGAACAAGGAAAAATATCCATCCCCAGGGTTGCTGCAGCCAACCATGAACCTCATAATGTAATTACCTAATTTTAGAATTATTCGTTCAGTTGTTTCCATGTCAACCATTGACTTATTCTTCTTCTTATTCTTATTATTACAATTTATTAAAAACAAAATTGACTGGCTCTTTTTGGGGTAAGGTTTGAGCTATTACCTAAATCCTGATTAATTCTGGTTTTTGAGGTTCTGAATACCAGCCTTCCTTCCCTCCTCCCTCCCTCTCTCCTCCTTCCCCTCCTCTCCTCCTTTCCTCTCTCTGTTTCTTTTCTTTTTTTCTTTTTTAAGGAATACCTTATTGAGGAACAATGTAACAGATAAGAAATATAGGGAACCACTGGGAGTTCAATTGGAATTATGAAATCATGAGGATTATCTACCGACAGTGGGAGCAATAACTGAAAAACAGAGACTTCAACTGGCAAGAAACAGAAAATCACTGCCTGCAGGGGATGGCCAAGTCAGAAATTTGATTGTTTCACATGCTTGTATAATGTAATCTAACCCAGATGCTGGACCAACTTATGCTATAATGATATTATACTTGATACTTCTATTTAATTGAAATCAAAGTTCAATTTTCTAGTGCAATTAAACATCGTAAAACATATTGTGGACATTTATTAGCCCAAAAATGATAAAAAGACAAAGTGGCATTAACTCTAAATGAAAGCAAATTGGAATGAAAGCATATTGGACTGGGGCCAAAGATGAGAGGAGACTTAGGGCAGAATAAGTCAATGCAAGAGACTTAAAACTAGGAGCTCAGATGCTGTGTTTGAGAACATCATGATAATTTTCAGTGAGACACTGCATTTGTCCACAGGTTTTGGGAGAAGAGTAAGTTACATTTCAATTTTACAAAACTAATATTTGTAGTCATTGCTTTCGACTAGATATGGAAAAAATCTTCAACCACTTTACTTTGAAATTGAAGAGTATGGTGATGTGGTAGTTCAGTTTGTGTGTCAACTTGGCTGGGCAGCTGGATGTAGCAATCCCCATGATGAGACTGGTAATCAACTCCGTGGTGGAATCTACTGTGAGAAGCTGAGTAGCTGCCTTAGGGAATGTGGTCTGCTTCCTGTATATGACAAGAAGCCTTGGGGAATGGTCTCTAATTTATTGGCATGCTTGAACCTTGCATGTAGCCATGTCATGGTTCAGCAGCCTGCCATGTTCTGCCGACCTTGGGACTTTCAA
Organism: Orycteropus afer afer; assembly: GCF_000298275.1. NCBI lineage: Eukaryota > Metazoa > Chordata > Mammalia > Tubulidentata > Orycteropodidae > Orycteropus > Orycteropus afer. Next base: position 19,005,545 of record NW_006921598.1, read on the forward strand.
TGGACTTGAATTAATGGCCTGCCAAGTGGTTTGGTAGCATCGGGACTGTGCCATTTTATTTGTCAACCTTGGGCTTGTTAGCCTCAGCAGCCAGCAGCTGCCTGAGTGAAAAGACACGTCTAGCTCCAGTGGGCCGGGAGCAAGAGGCAGAGCTGAAGCCCAAGGTCGAGGGACTTTCACACTGCCCCTAGAGCCTGGCACATTGAATTTGGACTTAAAGCCTCCAAACTGTGAGAAAATAAACTCCTGTTTTTTAAGGCCATCCCATTTGTGGTATATTCTTGTGAGAGCGGCGCTAGGTAACCAGAACAGGTGACATTTCTTTTAGTTTACAAATGTTGAATTAAATCCCCCATATTTCATTTCTCTTCAAATGATCACTGTTGAATTTTTTTTTTTTTGTTAGTCAGCGCCAATTGATGACAAACCCATGGGCAAGAAGCACATTGTTGCTTAGTCCTGTGTTATGTTCACAATCGTTGGCATGCTCAAGTCCGTTGTTGTGCCACTGCGTATTCTGAGTGTCTTCCAGCCTAGAGTCCTCATCTTCAAGCTCTATATAAAAAAAAAAAAAAATTCTTTTGTGGTCAGTAGTGATTCTACTGGCTAATTTCCAGAATTATATTACCAAGCTTTTCTGTCTAGTCTTAGTCTGGAAGTTCTACTGGGATCTCTCCTCCATGGGTGACCCTGCTGGTATTTCAAATACCCGAGAGATAGCTTCCAGCATCATACCAAAATGAAAGCCACCACAGTCACACAAACTAATAGATGGATGATGGAGCAATGATGGAGCAATGATCATTAAATGATACAACATATAATCCATAACTAAATGATATGAATTGTTACTGGTAGAGATTTTGTGGGCATGAACTGAAGGAAGAAACATAATCTACATAACAGATAGAAGACCATCACATATCCTAGATTTGGGAAAGTTAGATAGATTTAAAGGGTTCCTGGTGGCACTGTTGTTAAGTCCTTGACCGCTAACCAAAAGCCCAGCAGTTTAGACCCACAACTACTTTGCAGGAGAAAGATGTGGCAGTCTTGTTCTGTAAAGATTTCAGCTTTGGAAATCTACTCTGTCCTATATGAGCTGGGATCTACTTGACAAGGGGTTTGTTTTTGGTTTACACTTAAATGTCCTAAGTAAATAGTAACTTAACATCTTCATAAAAATAAATGGCATATTTAAAAACTTTCATCTCATGTATGAAAGCACAGTTTGAAATATGAAATTGAGTAGACTCCATACATCACTTGATTTAAAAACAGAACAGCAATGGAAGCTTTTGAAGTATTCCCAGAAGCATTGAAAGATAAACAAAAGAGAGAAAAGTGAAATATGCAATAAAATTCCATTAATCATATGTAACTGGGACTTCAGAAAAAAATGAATCATCAAATGGTCATAAAATTGGAAATTTTGCTTCATAATAGCATTGAGAATATTTACTAAAAGTTTAAAGTTGACCATATTCCAACTGAAAGCATTATCCTCCTGAGTAAAGAGAGAATTTTCTTTACTGTTCTGTGTGTTGGAGACGCACAGAACAGATTTAGGGTATTTATTCTAGATTTTTTGCCCACTGTTTGTTTAGGTAACCATAGTGATAAGACTTAAAGGATTTATGAAAGGTAGTTGTTACAGTGGCTGATGCCACTAGACTGGTTCAACAGCCGTTTATCTGTGTTAAGGAATAGGAAATGAGAAAAAGAATGCATGAAAGAACAAATAATCTAGGGGGAAAATGAGGTATATAAACACATTCTCTGTAACCACTCAGTCACCTCCGTCTGCAATCATATCTGAGACCCCCATCACCACAGTTCAACTGTGGAGGGTTATTAGGAGTTGAGAGAAGCTGAAGGCCGGGGCTAGCCATGTTTCGTCAGTGAAAGTTGGTGAAGTTTCTGGCTATTTTGATTGATACAGCATTCCAAATACACAATACAAGTTCGAGAGTAAATGTTTTGATCAAATTGGTCTTTAATTAAATTTAGAGGACAACTGAAATTTCCATTTTACTTTAATCAAAACAAAAAGTTTCATCAGACACCTGGCTGCTTAATATCATGTAGATAAAACATCTGAGTAATTTTTTTTTTCAATTTTTTAAGTCAAATGTTTACTGTGCTTGGGCACAAAGTGGATTAAGTATTAGTCATGACAACTTGATTTTTTTTGATTAATGAAGAAAGTGTGACTCAAAATAATGACCTATTCAATAATTGCAAAGGGCAATTACCTTCATGTCAGAAATGTCAGAATTAGATTTTAGTCATCTCTACCACTTAGTCTAGAGTTATAAAGTATAAAATAAAATGTAACATGAACATAATTAATGTCATTGAACTGTACATGTGAAATTGTTGAAATGTCCAATGTTTTGTTACATATATATTTATAAATAATGTTGTTATTTGGTGCCATTGAGTTGGTTCCTTCTCATAGTGACCCTATTTCAAACTGGATAGAATGATGCCTGGTGGTCTGCACCATCCTCACAATTGTTACTATGTTTGAGCCCATTGTTGCAGTCACTTTATCAACCCATCTCTTTGAGGGTCTTCCTTTTTTTTTTTTTTCCTGACCCTCTACTTTGCCAATGGGAGCTCTGGTGGCACAGTGCCTAAGGCATCTGACTGCTAACCAGAAGGCTGGCGGTTCAAACCCACCAGCCACTCTTCGGAAGGAAGATTGAGTAATCTACTTCCATAGAGATACCACCTCAGAAACCCAAGGAGGGGTCACGATGAGTTGGAAACAAGTTGACAGCAGTATCGTTCCCCCCACCAAGTGTCTTAGTCCTACAGTGCAGCTAAAACAGACAAACCAAAACTACATGGCTTTAACAAACAGGAATTTATTCTCTTATAGTTTGTTGTTGTTGTTGTTGTTATGTGCCATGGAGTAGGACTCTACTCATAGTGACCCCTCTTTGGGTTTCTGAGGCAGTATCACTATGAAAGTAGATTGTCCAACCTTCCTTCTGAGGAGTGGCTGGCAGGTTTGAACCCCCAGCCTTCTGGTTAGTAGTCAAGTGCCTTTAGGCACTACACTACCAGAGCTCCCGTCTTACAATTTAGAAGGCTAGAAATCCAAACTCAGAGTGCTGGCTCTAGGGACTGGGTGAAGTACCCTCAACCTTGGGCTTTAGCTCTGCCTCTTGTTCCCCACCTACTGGAGGTAGAGGCATCTCCTAATTCAAACAGCTACTGGCTGCTAAGGCTGACTAACCCAAGGTCAGCAGGTAAAATGGAACGATCCCAAGATCAGTAGGTAACAGGGCAGGCCACTAGTCCAAATCCAGGAACTGGAGATGAAGGATTCAGATGTGCCAAAAAGGTAGTGACCTTTCTCAAAGCTTCTCTACATATGCTGGAAACAGGCCACAGCCCAAAGACAACAAAGTAACTACTCACAACATATTCCACCATGGAGTTGATGAAACCACATCAAATCTCATCATGGGGAATAACTGCAACCAGCTGCCAAGCCACTCAAAAGCATGGCCCAGCCAAGTTGACTCACACCTTCATTACCAAGTATGATGGCCTTCTTCAAGGGCAGGCCCCTCCTGATAACATACCCTAAGTATGTAAGACAAAGTCTTGCCATCCTTTCTTCTAAAGATCATTCTAGCAGTAATTCTTCAAAACAGATTTGTTTGTTCTTTTGGCAGTCTGTTATATATTAAATATTCTTAGCCAACACCGTAATTCAAAGGCATCAATTCTTCTTAGGTCTTTCTTATTCATTATCTAGATTTTGCATGCATATGAGATGATTGAAAATACCATGGCTTGGGTCAGGTGCACTTTAATACTTAAAGTGGCGTCTTCACTATTTAACATTTTAAAGAGGTCATTTGCTGCAGATTGCCCAATACACCTCTTTTCTGTTAGTTTGTCCTACTGTGGTGGCTTTTGTGTTGTATGCCACCACAATTTCCCATACCAGCAGGGTCATACATGACGGAGAGGTTTCAGTAGAGCTTCCAGACTAAGACTGGGAAGAATGACCTGGTTATCTACTTCTGGAAAAAAAAAAAAAAAGACCAGTGAAGACCTTATGGATCGCAATGTGCTATGTAAATATAATTGAATTATAATAGGCTATAATAAAATCTGATAATAAAATTTAAAATAAATATAATTACTTTGCTTAATGCTATCTTCTTATGATTGTTGATTTTATTTGTAAAATAGTGAATTAAAAATATAGATGCACTATTCTGAGCATGAAATGCCCTCACTTTTCTGGTGTTTCCAACCCTCAGGGTATATAAAAAGCCTGTCCTATGTCTGAGTACTTTGACCTCCTAAAGAAACTCTGTAACCCAGGAAGGAAAACAAATAATGTTCCAATAGTAAAATATACCAGTAGTAGAACAGCAGAAGACAGGAGATAAGTTGCAAATGTTTACAAGAAGTGGTTATTTCTTAACACTCAATAAAACCTTCCATTCCTGGTCAGTGAGAAGACACTGAACTGCTGCTTAGAAAGAATTCACAAAGTAGACAGAGTGGAATATGGTTGCTGACTTAATGCCAGTGAAAAAAATTTGAATTTCTTCAGAATTGTAAGGAAAATTAGGGAGAGGTTGGAGGGGAGGGCAAAGAATCCTGGTTGTCATATATATATGTATAACCAAAACCAAACTCACTGCCATAGAGTTGATTCTGACTCATAGTGACCCCCAAGGCTGCAAATCTTTATGGAAGAAATCTGCCACATATTCTGCAGAGTAGCTGGGGATTTGAACCATTGACTTTTAGGTTAACAGCCAAATGCTTTAACTACTACACCACCAGAGCTCACTTGCTTGTACTCTCCTTCTCTCTAGCTCTGTGTGTGTGTATGTGTACATACACACATACACACACACATATATACACACACATATATCCATATATATGCACACACATATATACGCACATATACATACACACACACACATATACACACATATATGCACATATATATACATGCCACCAGAGCTCCCATATATACATATATGTATGTGTGTGTGTGTGTGTATATACATATATACACACACACATACACACACAGATAGCTACAGCGAAAGAAAGAGAGTACAAGCAAGTGAGCTCTGGTGGTATAGTAGTTAAGCCATTTGGCTGCTAATCCAAAGGTCAATGGTTCAAACCCCCAGCTGCTCTACAGAAGATGTGTATATATGGGAGCTCTGGTGGCCTAGTACCTAAGGCATTTGACTGCTAACCAGAAAGGCTGGTGGTTCAAACCCACCAGCTACTCCTCAGAAGGAAGGTTGGGCAACCTACTTCTGTAGTAATACTGTCTTGGAAACCCAAGGAGGGGTCACTATGAGTCAGATACAACTTGACAGCAATGAGTTTGGTTTTGGTTTTTATATATATGTATGTATGTGTGTGGGT
>NW_006921598.1:19011074-19019851 GCF_000298275.1 Orycteropus afer afer
GACTCGACAGCAGTGAGTTTGGTTTTGGTTTAATATCCTACCATGGATGACACTAAGAAAAATAAAGAATATCACTTCTTTTACACTAAACAATTACCTCTTTGAGTAATTACAGATTTCAAAACCTGGAGATTAGTTCTTCTATTGCCCTTTAAAATATCTTATCTAAACCATGGATACTCAGCTTTCTTATCATGTGCTAATGCAAACTCCATTCAAACTCCAGTACCCCTGCCAAAGTTGTGGCTTCATTAGAAATTAATCTCCTTCAATAAGAAACTCCCATGACTCAAATATCAGTAAGTTTTATAGCTCCTATTCTCCCCTATACCTTCTCAATTAATACCTAATTCATTAATATCTGAGGCCCTTCCTTTTGTTAGAAAGTTGAACTTGAATCTCTTTCATCTCATAATGTTACTGGAATAAAACCAGGTATTAGTGTTAATATCAGTAGAATCTACAGTGAGTTTCCCTGTCCACATGTAATTTATAGATCTTAGGATTTTCAAAGGAGGTCAGATTGATCTTCTAAGAGTCTTGTTTGTACAGTTTAAAAGATTGTCTTTTAAAAACGTTCATCTTCTAGTAGCTTCAAAAAAATTGCTTAAATGTTATTTTTTGTGTTCAGTGTCCAAGACATTACAGTGTGGCTGCTGAGCACATTCCATAGCAACTTCTCTAAACATCAAGACAGTATTAACAGTCCTATTTTTAATAGGACTTTTTGAAATGTTAAAAGCTTATATAAAACAATTTAGTTATAAGTAGCCAACAAATATATCAATTAGGTACGAGGTAAAAATGGACTGAAAATGAGCTGGACATACCCAAAATATGGTCTTATTTCTCACAAGGTACACAGTGGTTTTGGGCCAAATAATAATAATAATAAAAAGAGGGCTAATTTACTATATTCTGTGTGTGTATCCTTCTCAAAATTTTACAAGCTTCACAAGCAAACATCAACATTTTCTTCAGAAGTCAAACACTCTTCCAGCACAAACTTACAGAAGAAAAAACCTTAATATAAATATTACTTTGTGGAAAGGTAGTTTACTTATTCATATTTGGTAATTTTTGAAAATATATGTGTATTTCTGGTTTACATTTTGCCAAATGAATGTAACTTTTGAATGTCTCTTTTATTTTGAATAAGGAAAACAGTCTGGTCCATGGGATTTGCAACATTGAAACGGCAGGCATTTCACCAAGATGTCAAAACAGGAAGAACTTCTGGCATAATCAGCAATGATAACAGCACAAGAAAATTCTGGCTACTCTTTCTGATGAAGAACTCTGCAGGACAATCTATATTGAGTTTGATTTGAAGGGTGACTATGTTGGCCTGTGCAACCAGACCTGTTGCTTCTCTATTAAATTTTCAAAGTTCACTGATTTGTGACTGTAAATGAAGCTATTTTTATGTGGCCATATACTTCAAATAAGTATCTTTAAAAATCACACCTCAGAAAATGGCACGTACAAGATGTTCAACAGCAGAGCAGTGATGCTTTTTATAAGATGCTCACAGTTAAGACAACGTAGTTCAGACAAATGGCCCTTTGGGTAGCTAAAGGATTCCTTCAAACTTAGTTGTTTGTTACTGATCATTTAAATCCACTCACAAAGTTGTCAGATTAAGCAATATGGTCAAGAGAGAGGGATGCTGGCCTATGACTCAGTTAGCCACTGAGGCTAACTTCAACTTTTCTACCAATAGCTATATAAACTTGGGGTAAAATCACCTGGCCTTTCTTCTTTACCAAAATTAGAACTGCATACTGGTCAGAAAAGTTTTAAAGTTAAAATGAGATAGTGGGAAAAGGTTTCAAAAGTTACTGATGATAAAATTCTAAAAATTAAACTTTAGTTGTTATATGCCGTCGAGTCGGCCTCGACTCATAGCTACCCCGCCTTGGGTTGTTGAGGCAGTACCACTGCCGAAGTAGATTGCCCAACCTTCCTTCTGAGGAGTGGCTGATGGGTTTGAACTGCCAGCCTTTTGGTTAGCAGTCAAGTGCCTTGGGCATGATGATTACTAATAACCATACAAACAATGAAAAATTGAACTGTTATTTCCCAACTAACCTAGAAGTTGTGTGACTTTGGATGTTTCTTGCCTTGATAGGCCCTGAATAAACATTTGTTATTTACCTGAAGAACATAGGAAGAAATATGACTGTTTAATATGCAACCTTACCTGAAAGAGTAATTCATTTTCCCAAGTGAATTTTAATTTTTATATAAACCACTTTGATCCTGCTAGCACTAGTTGGGGAGCAGTTCTACTAACATTAGCTGGTTAATGGACAGATCTCCAGTTTACTCTGCAATGCAGACATCTGTGAGTGCATGCTTGGAAAAGGATCTTCTATTCAGCTCAGAGTGGCCTCAGGAATTAGTGGGATTTGCCCTCCAAAAGGTGCAAACAACCATAGGAGGAGGTGCACATTCCTCATGTCTCCAATCTGCATGCAATGTGCTTCTATAGCTTCATGTCTATTTTGTGGAAAGGATCAAAGAACAGAAATGGTGGGAGGTGGAAAATCAACTGAGAAAGAAAAGAGGAGAACTGGCATGGGAAGACCAAGAGTGGTGCAAGAGTTTCGTGGGAGATATGCCAAAGCTCTGTGGGATAAATAGTAGGTTGAACAGCAGTTTTCTGGACTCTTCTTTCTTTCTTCCTGGATAGAGGTTTAGGGGAATAATTTTATTTTTGCGTTCTGTCTTCTCAAACCTTTTTTGAGAAGTCAGGAAGCAGGCAAAGTAAAAAGGGCAGGGCAGCATCACTGTTAAGTGTATTTAGGGCAATCTTCAAACCCCACAATGTGTTCTTCACCTATATGATATTTCTTGAACACTCTCTGTAAGGCTGATAGCTTTTCACTGCTGCAAAGTTCATTCATGGTGGGAAGAAGAAACTCCCTCAGCCCAGTTAGGTCATGGTGCATCCTGGCCTTCAACTGTTGTTTCAGGATAAAGCACTTTGGTCCCCAAAGTTTTGCCTAAACAAAACATCTAGAACTTGAAAAAACAAGGAAAGCTCAGTTCCACTTCAGCTTTAAGTCTCAAGGGAACATGAGAGGACAGAAAGAGGCAAACTCACAGAATGTGAAGGATAGTAGGAGAGTGGCCACCAACTGGTCTGAATTAGGGTTTTGTCGCTTGTGTAAATTTCATAACCTTCTTGTGACTTTTTTTTTCTCCATCTGGAAAAAGGGTAGGTAAAGCTCTGGTTCTTGGAGAAAGTTTAAAACAAATAATGTATAAAAACTATTTAGTGGATTATCACATAGATAATAGCAAACTCAATAACGGTAATGATTACTGTGTAGCAAAATTGTATTTCTTATTTTGCTAAATCCAGAGTGATAATTTCTGCAAGTTGTCACTCAAGTTCAACTAAATATAAAGTTTCTTTTGTAAAAATGGGTGAAAAGCCTTCTTTTAAAACTTTCAGATACTATTTTGCTCTCTCAGCAGTTTAGATTTAGACTTCCATATTTCAGTCTTGCAGTGGTCTTAACTTCATTAACTCATTGCATCATATTGATGTCAATTTTTCCTTTTAAATGGGGGGTGGGAATGAATTACTTATCAAATAGATTTAGAAGATAAAGTGTGAGGAATAATAGCAACTCTGTAACTAAATTTAATCTTAGAGTAACTGTGTTTAAAGATGTTCTAGCTGTGAATTTGTTTGGATGGTTCAGAATGTCTCATTTGACAATTAAGGCACTTGATTGCTAACCAGAAGGCTAGTGGTTCAAACCCACTAGCCACTCCTTGAAAGGAAAGTTGGGCAATCTACTTTCGTAGTGATACTGTCTCAGAAACGCAAGGAAGGGTCACTATAGGTCAGGTCTGACTCGACAGCACATTACAACAACAACAACAGAAAGAGATTAGTTTGCAATTGAAAAATGCATAATTTCATGTAAGAATGGATGTTTTTTAATTATGTATAAAAAATGTAAATATTAGCTCAGTTTGAAAGAAGGAAAAAGGGCCAATGTGTGCTTTCATGCAACAATGCATAAAGAAGGGCCACTTTGTATCAGGCACATACTATTCCAGTCAATGATTAAATTGCCCACAAAGGCACTGCTAAAAGTGAGCTATCCCAGATAATCCAAGCAAGAGGCAATAAGGCTTGAATTATGAAGACTTGGAAGGTTACTGTGAGGAGAGTAAAGGTCTTGGGAAAGGCAGAATGCTTTGTGAAAGTGTTACTGAAGTATCACCCATAAAGTACTGGTAGCTCTGGTGAAGAGGTCTTGCCTCCCATGTTCTTTTCCCTAGTGCACAGTGTGATGCATAGCTGACTCTCCATGAAGACTTAGTGTCATATGCTGCTTCTACCTCTTATCAGTGCCTTCTACTTTCAGGAGAGGCCCAGGGAGCAGTGGGGCAGAGGAGAGCATCCTCTGCTTGGGAGTGGAGAATATGGCTGCCATGGTGGCTGTTGTCAGGCCAGTCCAGTGTGTGTTTGGGGCCCTTGTGTCATGAGCACTCAAGCAACTTGTTAAAATGCAGATTCCTTTAGCTTCACTGAACCAAATCTATGGGCATGCATAAAGCAGAGGTGCTTAACAGTCTGAGGAGCTTCTGCTTAAAAAAAAAAAAAAATCCTAAATGGTTTGTCATAATATTATTGGTAGATGTGTTTTATACTTTTAAATTCCTTGGAGTTGCTGGAAAAAAAAAAAAAAAAATAGGAGGTTTTAAAATAAGCAATAAAATAATGACTGTTGTTGTTGTTGTTGTTAGTTGCTCTTGAGTCACCCTGACTCAGGCTGACCCTATGCAAAACTGAATGAATAACTGGATAAGACAGAGGAATAGGCAGACAAGCTACACAGACCATCTTCAATAAAGAAAAGAGAAATGAAGATAAAGAGATACAGAAAATAATCCTGGAGGCCTGAGCTTTGAAAGGAAGGATACAGAAGTTGGATTAAACACCAACTAGTAGAAGAACTTGAATGAAAACAGTGAATAAGGAGATAAACGGAGCTGTGGACTGTCAGCTATTCTGATGGCATGGACAGTTTGAATATTTCCAAGTGGTATTAGGCCCTGAGAATTAACCTAAAAATTGGCCCTGCTCACAAAGGCTGCATAGACAACTGGACTGGTGACTGATGACTAGAAAGGGAAACAGCAAAGAAGGAGACAAACTGATCTGTGGACTTTTGGCTTTCTGGAGGGCACAGCCATTTTGTATGTTTACAAGAAGCTCAGACATTTTGTATATTTAATGTGATAGTGTTCTCATTCAGATTCAGGACCTAAGAACAGGCTCCACTTACCAAGGACACCACGGATATACCGGAGACTGATGACTAGAAAGGAGAGAGGTAGTGAGTGAGGGCATAAGTGCTGCCAACAAGTGAATAGAAGAGCACAGTTGTCTGCTTACTCAGATATATCCAAACAAAACAAAGAAAATGAAAATCTTGGGTGAATCACTCCAACATATAATCACCAATTAAATATAAATACAACAACATCACAATGTTTCAGAGACAACAGACCATCACAGTCCACACAAAGAAGCAAGATAAAGCAGGAGAAACAAGGGACCAGGATATGCACCCAAAACATAACGCTGGGGAAGAAGCAGCATTGGAACTCCCTGATAAGGAATTCAAAAGAATTATATTTAGATACCTTCAATTAATTCAGAAGAAGATCAAGGAAAACACTGACAAAATTAAGGAAAACACAGACAAAACCCTAGAAAAATTTCAGAAGACAATACAAGAAAAAAATGACAAAATAAATGAAAAATTAGAAATGTTACAAAATCTACAGATAGAAATCCAGAAGATTAATATTAAATTTTCAAAAATAGATAACACATTGAACAGGTAAAGGAGTAGAATTGAATCAGTGGAAGACAGAATTAAGATTGAAGTAAGATTGAAGACAAACACCTCAATACTTCTTTGCAAAGGGATCAATCAGAAAAAAGATCAAAATAAAATGAAGAAAGTTTAAGATTCACATGGGATACCATCAAGAGTAACAACCTATGTGTTGTTGGAATTCCAGAACAAGAAGAGACAAATAAAACTACAGAGAAAATTGTTGATTTGTTGGAAGAGAATTTACTGATATTATGAAAGATGAGAATATGTCCATTCAAGAAGTCCAACAAACCCCAAACAGGATAGATTCCAAAAGAAAATCACCAAGACATATCATAATCAAATTCACCAGAACTAAAGACAAAGAAAAACCCTGAAAGTAGCACATAAAAATACAAAAAGTTACCCACAAAGGACAACCAATAAGACTAAGGTCTGATTTCTCAGCTGAAACCATGCAGGAAAGAAGGCAATGAGATGGTATATAAAATCCTAAAAGAAAAAAAATTTCCAATTAAGAATTATATACCCAGAAAACTTGTCCCTCAAATATGACAGTGAAATTACAAGATTTCCAGATAAGCAGAAACTAATGGTATTTGTTAAACCCAGACCAACCACACAAGAGAGGGAGTCCTTTGGACAGAGAACCAACAACAGCAAACAACAACCAACTATCAACACACATGAGACACAACCCAGAAAGCAGCACAGCTATGGAAGCATCCAGAGTAAAATAAGCTTACAAGATTGTAAACAAGGAACCAGAGACATCAATTGGAAAATGAAGATAACTACAAAACAAAAAGAAGGGGAAAATAGTGTAGTTACAGAACTTCAAAATGATGAGAAAGTCAAGACAATTGCAATATAGAATGGTTTGTTCCAAACTTGAGAAGAAAGTTATAAATCACAGGATAACCTCAAAGACAAATGATAAACCTTCACATCAAAATAAAGAAGCAGACAAGCACAAATAGTTAGCAAATACTAAAACAGTACTAATGAAGGAAATGATAACATGATTCATAAACAAAATGAGCTCAGCACAGAAAATTATATGGTACAAAGAAATCAGCACACTACAAAAAAATACATAACAAAATGAGAGGAACCAATTCATACTTGTTGATAATTACACTGAATGTCAATGGATTAAATGCACCACTCAAGAGATGGAGAGTTGCAGACTGGATATGAAAACATAACCCATCAATATGCTATTACAAGGGACACACCTTAGAGATAAAGAAAAAACTACACTGAAAATCAAAAGTTGGAAAAAGATATATCAAGCAAATGGCAACCATAGAAAGCAGGAGTGGCAATATTAATTTCTGATCAAATTCACTGTAAGACAAAATCCACCATAAGAGACAAGGAAGGACATTATATAATAATTAAAGGATCCATTGAGCAAGAGGACATAACCATAATAAATATCTATACACCCAATGAAAGAGCCCCAAAATACATAAATTAGACATTAACAGAATTGAAAAGACAAATAGATGACTCCAAAGTAATAGTAGGAGACTTTAATACACCACTTTTAATGAAAGATAAAATAATTAGAAACACAACAAAGATGCAGAAGAACTAAACAATGTAATCAACCCACTTGAACTTACAGACAGCTACAGAGCACTTCACCCAAGAATAGCACAATACATATTCTTTTCCAGTGCACATGGAACATTCTCCAGGACAGACCATATGTTAAGCCACAAAGCAAGTCTTAACAAATTTAAAGACATTGAAACACTGCAATGGATCTTCTCAGATCACAATGCTGTAAAATTAGAAATCAACAATAGGAAGATCAATGGAAAAATAGCAAACACTTGAAAATTGAATAAAACCTACTGAAAAATGATGGGGTAATGTTGTTGTTGTTATGTGCCATCAAGTCAGACTTGACTCATAGCAACCCCTCCTTGTGTTTCCAGGCGATATCACTATGGAAGTAGATTCCCCAATCTTACTTCCAGGAGTGGCTGGCAGGATTGAACCTCCAGCCTTCTGGTTAGCAGTGAAGTGCCTTAGGCACTACGCTACCAGAGCTCCTGACTGGGTAATAGAAGAAATAAAAAACGAAATTAAAACATTCCTTGAATCAAATGAGAATGGAAATACAACATACCAAAATCTTTGGGACACAGCAAAAGCGGTGATCAGAGGCCAATTTATAGCAATAAATGGACACATCAAAAAAGGAGTCAAAATCAAAACCTTAACCCAACATCTCCAACAATTAGGGAAAGACCTGCAAAAAAAGCTTACAGTGACCAAAGAAAAAGAAATAGTAAAGATTCAAGCAGAAATAAATGAAACGGAAAATGGAAAGACAAAAGAAAAAATCAACAAGAGTAGAAAGTGTTTTTTTGAAAAGATTAATAAAATCAACAAACCACTGGCAAGCTTAACAAAGAAAAAGAGGGAGAGAATACAAATAACATGAATAAGAAACAAATTGGGTGATAGCAAAACAGAACCAACTGAAATAAAAAGGACAATATCAGGATAATATGAAGAACTGTACTCCAACAAATTTGAAAATCTAGAAAAATGGACAGATTTCCAGAAACACAATATTTACCTGAACTAACACAGATTGAAGGAGAAAATTTGAACAGACCCATAACAAAAGAAATTGAACATGTCATAAAAAAAATATTACTAACAAAAAAAAAAGTCCTGGCCCAAACAGTTTCACTGGAGAATTCTACCAAAAGTTCGGAGAAGACTGACACCAATCCTACTCAAATTATTCCAAAACATAGAAAAGGATGGAATCTTCTCAAATTCATTTTAGGAAGCAAGCATAACCTTGATACCAAAACCAGGCAAAGACATCACTGAAAAGGAAAACTACAGACCAATATCCTTCATGAATATAGA
>NW_006921598.1:19019961-19020847 GCF_000298275.1 Orycteropus afer afer
ACGGATGGTTCAACATTAGAAAAACAATCAACATCATTCATCATATAAGTGAAATAAAGGAAAAGAACCACAATATCATATCAATCAATGCAGAAAAGGCATTTGATAAAACCCAACACCCATTCCTGATCAAAACTCATAGATAAATAGGAATAGAAGGGACATTCCTCAACATAATCAAGGGCATATCTGCAAAATCAACAGCCAACATTATTCTCAATGGAGAGAGACTGAAACCATTCCCCTTGTGAATGGAAACCAGACAAGGAATGCCCTCTATAAACACTTCTATTTAACATTGTACTAGAAAGCCTTAGCCAGGGCAATAAGGCAAGAAAGGGAAATCAAAGGTTCCAAACTGGTAAGGAAGAAGTCAAACTATCCCTACTTGGTGATGATATGATCCTATACCTAGGAAACCCAAGAGACTCAGCAAGAAAATTACTGGAACTAATTGAGAGATTTAACATAGTGGCAGGATACATGATCAATATCCAAATATCAGCTGGATTCCTCTACACCAGCAAAGAGGTTGTTGAAAAGGAAATAAGGAAATCAATACCATTTGCAATACTTCTGTAGTGATACTGCCTCAGAAACCCAAGGAGGGGTTGCTATGAGTCAGGTATGACTCTACAGCACATAACAACAACAACAACAACAACAAAAATAAAATATTTGGGAATAAGTCTTACCAGGGACACAAAAGACCTGTACAGAGAAAACTGCAAAAGACTATTTCAAGAAACCATAAGAGATCTGCATAAATATAAGAATATACCATGTTCATAGATAGGAAAATTGAACATTGTGAAAATGTCAGTACTACCTAGAGCAATCTATACATTCAATGCAATCCCAATGTAGATCCCATCAACATTCTTTT
>NW_006921598.1:19021527-19036470 GCF_000298275.1 Orycteropus afer afer
ACATTATTCTTTAGCGTTGCATAGTATTCCATTGTGTGAATGTACCAAAGTTTGGTTATCCATTCCTCAGTTGTTGGACATCTAGGTTGTTTCCAAGTTTCCCATCAACATTCTTTAAGGATATGGAAAAACCAATCATTAATTTTATATGGAAAGGAAAGAGGCCTTGGAAAAGCAAAGCACTATTGAAGAAAAAGAACAAAGTAGGAGGTCTCACCCTCCTGGATCTCAAAACCTACTATATAGCACAATAGTCAAAACAGCCTGTTATTTGTAGAAGACAGACACACAGACCAGTGGAACAGAAATGAGAACCCAGAAATAGATCCAGCAACCTCTGGTCAGCTGATCTTTGACAAAGGACTGAAATCCATTAAATGGGGAAAGAGAAATTCTCTTTAAAAAATGGTGCTGGCAAAACTGGATATCCATTTGCATAAAAATGAAACAAGATCTGTACCTCACACCATACACAAAAATTAACTCCAGAAGGATCAAAGACTTAAACGTGAAACCTAAAACTATAAAGTTTTAAAAAATAGGGGCAAATTAAGGGGCATTAATTTATGGCATAAATAGATTGTCAAGCATAACCCCAAATGCACAAACAGCAGAAGATAAATTAGATTATTGGGATGTTCTAAAAATTAAATTTTTATGTGCTTCAAAAGACTTTTCCAAAAGAGTCAAAAGAGCACCTATAGATTGGGAAAAAATATTCAGCAGTGACATATCTAATTTATCTAAAATTTATAGAAAACTCCAACACCTCAACAACAAAAGACAAACAAGCCAATTAAAAATGGGCAGAAGACATGCATAGATACTTCATCAACATCATTGGCCAACAAACATATGAAGAAATGCTCATGATCATTAGCCATTAGACAGATGCAAATCAAAACAATGAGATACCTTCTTTCCCACTTCTAATTGCAAAGTTCATTAAGACAGAAAATAACAAATTCAGGCAAGGACGTGGAGAGATCGGGACTCTCATAAACTGCTGGTGGGACTGTTAAATGATACAACCACTGTGAAAAGCAGTATGGCGATTCCTTAAAAAGTTGGAATTAGAAATACCATTTGATCTACCAATCCCATTACTAGGTACATATCCTGAAGAAGTGAGAGCCAGGACAAGAACAGATATATGCACACGCATGTTCACTGCAGCACTATTTACAATAAAGATGGAGACAACCTAAGTGCCCATCAACAGAAGAATGAATAACCAAACTATGGTTCATACACACAATGGAATATTATGTAACACTAAAGAATAATGTATAATCTGCAAAAACTGCATAATGTGGATCAACTTGGAGGACACTATGCTGAGTGAAAGTAAGTCAATCACAGAACAAATATTGTATTAGTCTGTTATTGTAAAAAGTAAAAGAAAGGTTTATATATGGAAGGAAACTTTCTTTTTTGTTTACCAGGGGTGGTGGAGGAGAGGAAGGAACACTGAAAAAAATAAAATAAAACTGAATGAAGCACTGCACAGTAGTGAGTAATCACCATGATCAGTTTGAGACTGTTGTGATCCATAGGCTTTTCATTGGTTGATTTCTGGAAGTAGATCACCAGGCCTTTCATCCTAGTCCAGCTTAGTCTGGAATTTCTTATGGTA
Organism: Orycteropus afer afer; assembly: GCF_000298275.1. Taxonomy (NCBI): domain Eukaryota; kingdom Metazoa; phylum Chordata; class Mammalia; order Tubulidentata; family Orycteropodidae; genus Orycteropus; species Orycteropus afer. The sequence continues at coordinate 19,023,164 of NW_006921598.1, forward strand.
GTTGAGGTTGTGTGTCCACTTGGCTAAACCTGGTTTTGAGTGGCTGGGCAGCTGGTTGTAGTTACTCCCCATGATGAGACTGCCAGTCAGCTTCATGGTGGAATCTGCTGAGCAGCCAAGTAGCTGCTTTAGGGATGTGGTCTGCTTTCCATCTATAAAGAGAAACTTTGGGTTTGGTCTCCAGTTTTTTTTGCACACTTGGACCCTGCATTTAGCCAAGTTTTCATTCAGCAGCCTGCCATGATCTGCCAATCTTGGGACTTTTAATGGACTTGAATCAATGGCCATTTTATTTGCTGTTTTAGGGCTTGCTAGCCTCAGCAGCCAGCAGCTGCCTGAGTGAAGAGATGCCTCTAGCTCCAGTGGGCTGGAAGCAAGATGTAGAGCTGAAGCCCAAGGTCAAGGGGCTTTCACCTAGTACCCAGAGCTTGGCACTTTGAACTCAGACTTCCAGCCTCCAAAACTTTAAGAGAATAAATCCTTGTTTGTTAAAGCCATCATTTATTGTATTTTCTGTGAGAGAAGCACAAAGTAACCAAAACAGCTCTGCCGAAACCTGTTCAACATCGTAGTGACAGACAAGCCTTCACTGAGGGATGATAGGTATGGCTGCGCATTGGCAGGGAATCAATCCCAAGTCTCCTGAGTGGACAATGAGAATCCAACACCTGAATCACCACTACCCATCAAATAATGGCAGTGGGGGCTAAACCCTTGGTTTTCTGTACTTCAGTGTATCAAGTATATGATGTATCCCTTCGGCTTTGTTTTAAGTGGTAGCAAAACTGGCATTGGCCTTTAAAAGAAACAACTTTTAACAAATCTTTTCCTTTTCTCTCTACCTTTATTTTCTGCTATTTGTACTTCCCTTCCAGCCCTAAGATACAAGTAAGCTGCGGATATCACATCTCTGGCAACAAGGGCAAAATATCATTCACAGACAAATGGATTGACATCAAGGCCTGGTCCCATTACTTACCAGCTGTGCGCCTTGGGCAAGTCTCTTAACTTCTCAGTTCCTCTGTTTCCACAGCCACTCCTCGGAAGGAAGGTTGGGCAATCCTACTTCTGTAGTGATACTGCCTCAGAAACCCAAGGAGGGGTCGCTATGAGTCGGGTTTGACTCGAAGGCACATAACAACATGATGAGTAATACCTTTTTCTTGAATTGAAGATTAAATGAGATATCATGGATAAAGAGCCAAGCTGAGTGAGGCCCAGAACTGCTCACTAAGTTCCTGGAACCTTCACAAACTTGACCACAATGCAATGCCAACCTCATTTCTCACTACTGTGGATGTATACATACTTCCTCAAATGTTCTTTAATTCTATAATCTTCCAATTCTATACTCTTTATCCATAACATCCTTCAATTTCTTCAACTTTTGAAGGTAAGTCATTTCTCTCAATATTGAGTTCAGATTTGAGTTCAGATGACACCTCTCTTCTGGACTTCATCCTCAGCTCCCAGATAACCTAGTTGGCTGATTACCCCTCTGTGCTGGAACATACTTTTCTCCTAAGACAATTGCAGGGAGCTCTGGTAGGGTAGTGCCTAAGGCACTTGACTGCTAACCAGAAGGCTGGTGGTTCAGATCCACCAAATACTCTTTGGAAGGAAGATGCGGCAATCTAGTGGCAATCTACTTCCGTACTGATACTGCCTCGGAAACCCAAGGAGGGGTCACTATGAGTCAGGTCTGACTGGACAGCACATAACAACAAGACAACTACAGCTGAACCACAGTTATGTATTAGCCTGTTTTGCTCACTCCCCCAAAATCCAAAGTCACTGCCATCCAGTCAGATCTGACTCATAAAGACCCCTCTTTGGGTTTCTGAGGCCCAATCTTTCTTCCGTGGAGTGGCTGGTGCATTTGAACCACCAGCCTTCTGGTTAGCAGTCAAATGTCTTAGGCACTACGCTATCAGAGCTCCCCTTACTAACTAGACTGTGTGAAACTTAAGATATTTTTTTCAATACACAGCACTTAGCTTGGTGCCTGACACATAATGGGTGATCAAAAGGTTTTTTTTTTTTTTTTTTAATGCTTGTATAGGATAGATGGATGGATGTGCATGCATGGGTTGCTAGATAGAATGGGAAAAAAATGGATGTCATATAAAGGTGGTGATGAGCCAGTAAGAGTTGAGTGGTTGTCCTATGTCCCTTTTCCCAACCCCCACAGTGGTAGGTTAAGTGCTGAGGAAGGACTTCCTCTTTACACAGGTCCCGTGGTGTTTCCCCGCTTTAGGACGCAGCTTCATAGGGCACCGGCAGGGGGCGGCGTTGTTCCGCAGCTGGATGCTTTGCAGGTCCTTAACCTCTCTCGCCCCAGAAGCCGCACTGCTTTCTTTGGGAGGCCATGGCTCCCACAGGTCCAACGTAGGCAGACAGTTGTTCCTGCCAGGCTTGATGGCTGAGCTTGCACTGGGCCTTAGGGGAAGGAGTATTCAGCTTCCCTTTGGTTTTCCTTCTGACCTCCACCTCAGCCTCCCACAGTCTCTTTCTCAAAGAAAAGCTACTCTCGTTTAATTGGGAGTCAGCGAGCCACCGAGAGAAAGGAGAGGAGGAAACGTTCTAGCAAAAAAAAAAAAAAAAAAAAGGTGAGGTGGTGCGAGCGCGAGTGAGCGGAGAATAACTATAATGTTCCTTTAGCTGGGCATGGGTGGGACCTAGGTCTAATGAAGCGACCCAAGCTGGAGAAGAGACACTCTAGCTATTCTGCGAACTGAGACTTTTTCCTCTTTTTTCTTGAGTGGAAAACCAAATGATTTCACTGTGATTTTCTTCATTCACGTGAAATAGGAAAACTTTAGCGGGCTACGACAAAAGCGCCTTGACTGCTTTGCGTCTCCGTCAGACAACGCCACGGGAGTGCGCCAAGTCCCGCACTGGGGCCCCTTCCCAAACTCCGCGCGTCTGCGCTAGCAAAGATCCGCGCCCCTTGCCGTGTTTGGGCCCGCCCCATCTTCGGGGATTGGCCGGTGCCCTGCCCGGTCCTCCGGCTCTCTGGGGCGTCCTCTGGTGACGCGCACTTGCCCGCGCCGCGCTCCCGGACGCCTGAAGCTGCCTGTGCGCAGAACCTTGGTGCCGCCCCCTCGCCTTCTAGGGCTGCTTCAGCGCTCGTCATAGGCTTGAGGCTTCGAGAATCGAAACTTAATTACGGGAGAGCTGTCCTCTCACACGCACGACAACTGACGTGTTTGGGCAAGTGGACTCATTAGTCCACGCGGAATACGGATTTATGAATAGATTGAATTATCTAGTTCTATGCACATATACTGCTAAACAGGTTGTGAGAAATCTCAGGAGACCCGTTATAAAGATAAAATGACGCACTCTCTCCGGCAAGAATTTAATTTTTCTGAAGTTTTTGCAGTTCTGCGATTTTAGTCATTCAGTTTTCATGGCCACTGCAAACCCAACAGCTGCTCCGCGGAAGGAAGATGGGGCTATCTACTTCCCTAAAGATGTAAGATCCTCTGAAACTCAATGAGGGTCGCTACCAGTCGGGATCAACTGATGGCAATGGGCTTGGTTTTTTTCTTTTCAGACTTTTAAGGTATTTTAAGTGCACCTCCTTATTGGGGAAAAAAGGGCGGGGAAGAGGGGAGGGACGGACTATGAATTAAATATATACATATAAAATACATACACACACAGGTGTTTATATACATACATAAAACCTCGGATCTCTAATTCTAGGCAGCCAGGGTAGCTGCGCAGCGCACGCCCGGGCTTGGTACACGGCGCACCCAGCCCGCAAACTGGCGGACGGGGGCGGCGCCCTATGCAGATGAGGAGGGTGTGGCGAGCGCGCGGCACGGGGGCCCCGGAAGCGCGGAGAAGCCCGGTATAAAAAAAGTAGTGAAGACATTTTCCTGACACAACTGCTAAAGCTCCAGAGGCAGGAGTGTGCGGCGGCGGCAATAGTGGGAGCCGCCACCTCCGAGGCCACCGCAACTGGGGCGGCAGCGACGCGGGCGGGGGTAAGGGGCGGGAGTGGCCAGCGCAGGCAGCGGAGATCTGGGAAGGACGAAGTCGCTCGAGGTTGTCGCGAGCGCACTCCTCGCTACTGAAGTGCCGTCTTGCAGTTCTTCCGCTCTGCTCTCCTAGAAGGGGCGGCTGCCTCCAGGTGACACAGAAGGGATTCCCGCTTACGCTTTCCAGATGCATCAGAGATACTTTTGGTGCGGGGCTGTTCTGCGGGGCGCGGCGTGCGGGGTTGGAGGTGGGGGGGGCCTGGGGAGGGAGAATCTCAGAGGAGTTCCCGGGTCAGGGGGTGAGCTGCAGAAGGGGCGCGCTCTTCCTTCTGCTCGCTCCTGCCCTCCGCCGCGTCGCGTCCTTACCCCGCTCTTCCCCCTTACTTTTAGGACTGAGCAGGGCCAAGTGGCGCTCGGCGAGCACTTCATGGCAGAGGGCGAAGGGTACTTTGCCATGGCTGAGGACGAGCTGGCCAGCGGCCCCTACATCCCCCTGGGAAGCGACTTTAGCGGCGGCGACTTTGGCGGCGACGGAAGCAGCTTCGACGGGCACTGCTTGGATTATTGCGAAAGCGCCACGGCACACTGCAACGTGCTGAACTGGGAGCAAGTGCAACGACTGGATGGCATCCTGAGTGAGACCATCCCGATCCACGGGCGCGGCAACTTCCCTACGCTCGAGCTGCAGCCCAGCCTGATAGTGAAGGTGGTGAGGCGGCGCCTGGCGGAGAAGCGCATCGGCGTCCGCGACGTGCGCCTCAACGGCTCGGCCGCCAGCCACGTTCTGCACCAGGACAGCGGCCTGGGCTACAAGGACCTGGACCTCATCTTCTGCGCAGACCTGCGCGGGGAAGAGGAGTTTCAGACTGTGAAGGACGTAGTGTTGGACTGCTTGTTGGATTTCTTACCCGAAGGGGTGAACAAAGAGAAGATCACACCACTTACTCTCAAGGTAAAGCGGAGCCGCGCGGGGTTTGAGCCCTGAGCGAGACGGGGCCGGCCCCCGTGCGGTGGGTAGAGGTGGGGGAGGGGGACTTCCGTTTGATGTTAAGAATCTGCGGCTGTGCTGGGTCTGGGCGCGCTTATTTATTTATTTTATATTTTTACGGGTAAATTAAGATGTGTGAACGTTGTTTAATGTTCTAGTTTACTTGGTGCTTCTGCGCCTCAACTCATATCCTCCCGCTTCCTCTTCTGTCCTCCCTTCTCTTCCTTATTTTTAAACTCTTGCCTTTCCTTGTTTGAGTCTGATACACGCAGGAACGAAATGATGTAAATAGTTCTTGTGAGTAATTTTACGATCTAGTCTTTGGGAAAACAGAAGCCTGAAGCACAACAGAATCCTTGAGCTTATTATTATATTGGAAAATATGAACAGATTCTATAGCGGCGTTCAGCTGACTTCCTGTGTTAAGGCTATGGATGAAGGTTTTCTCTGGTTGGTTCTGTATTAATGCTATCGTTCCCCCCTCCCGTACCCTTTCCTTTTCTCCTTCCCGTGCCTCTTCTCCATCTTACCCCACCCCACCCCACCCCGCATTGCTTTATGATTTTTTTTTATAATTATTTAAAATTGTTTGGGGAGTCAACCTTCCACAGTGTTACAATTTAGTTCTTGTTTGCTTGTAACTGCAGACAGTGATCCCAGAAGGACACAGTGGTTGCCTTAGGGGGAGGGGAAAAGGTGAGAGGCCATCTAACTTTTCACCATATGCCCTTCTGTGTCTTGAATAGTGTGTGGACAGTGCGTGAATATTGTACCCGTTAGACCATTGTCAAGAAATAACTTTAAAAAAAATCAGACATGACTAGTACTATGCTGTGTCTGCCAAAAGCCTCAAACTATTACTTCTTGTGTCTTTCCCAGACAGTAAAACTACTCGTTAACTGTATTTTTTTTTCCTGTTTTAAGAAAACTATTTAAACCTGTAGGTAGTATTTTGCTAAAAAGGGACAAAACAAAGGGGAAACACAAATAATTCTCAACTGCGTAGAAAATGAATGCATTTTTTAGTTACGCTCATCATCTTGTTTTGTCTTTTAAATTGTAGGAAGCTTATGTGCAGAAAATGGTTAAAGTATGCAATGACTCTGACCGATGGAGTCTTATCTCCCTGTCAAACAACAGTGGCAAAAATGTGGAACTGAAATTTGTGGATTCTCTCCGGAGGCAGTTTGAATTCAGTGTAGATTCTTTTCAAATCAAATTAGACTCTCTCCTCCTCTTTTATGAATGTTCAGAGAACCCAATGACTGAAACATTTCACCCCACTATAATTGGTGAGAGTGTCTACGGCGATTTTCATGAAGCTTTTGATCACCTTTGTAACAAGATCATTGCCACCAGAAACCCAGAGGAAATCAGAGGGGGAGGACTGCTTAAGTACTGCAACCTCTTAGTGAGGGGCTTTAGGCCTGCCTCCGATGAGATCAAGACCCTTCAGAGGTATATGTGTTCCAGGTTTTTCATCGACTTCTCAGATATTGGAGAGCAGCAGAGAAAACTGGAGTCCTATTTGCAGAACCATTTCGTGGGATTGGAAGACCGCAAGTATGACTATCTCATGACCCTTCATGGAGTGGTGAATGAGAGTACAGTGTGCCTAATGGGACACGAAAGAAGACAGACTTTAAACCTTATTACGATGCTGGCTATCCGGGTGCTAGCTGACCAAAATGTCATCCCTAATGTGGCCAATGTCACTTGCTATTACCAGCCAGCCCCCTATGTAGCAGATGCCAACTTCAGCAATTACTACATCGCACAGGTTCAGCCAGTATTCACGTGCCAGCAACAGACATACTCCACTTGGCTACCCTGTAATTAAAGATCATTTAAAAATGACCGGTGGGGAAGCCATTTCAGACAAGATAGGTGAGAAAGAGATAAAGGAAAAAAAAAAAAAAGAGTGACCCAGCTCTGATTAGGGGTATATTTTGTGCAATGATGTTCTGCTCCTGATTTTAAGCTTGGCAAAGATTGTGAATTTTTTAATAGATATGGGAGCATAATCTAGAAGTAACTCCCCACCCCCAGTCCTCCCACTTCATCCTCTTAGCCAATTGGATTCTATCTTGGAATACAAGAGACCTGTCATTAAAAGCAAGCAGGTTCTCCTAAAATAACAAGGGAAAAATGCTAGATGACAATATGGGTTTGCAGTCAGTACCTGCTACCATAGCTTTGCCATAGGGGGGAAAGAATGGGAAGGTCCTTTTAAGATACAATTCACAAAAGGGAAAATACAGAAAAAGGGTCTCACCTTAAGTAATTTTATCAATTCAGGAGTTTAGATGGTAACAGAAAGGAGAACTTCAATGTTGAGATCTCTATCTGGGGCTTGTAGCAAGTTCTTTCTGTGGGGTGATCTTATTTTGCTAACAGAAACGGCTTGCCCCAAATAAGCAGTAGTATTAGGTTGGTGCAGTTTTCATAACAAACAGCAGAACTTATGATGACACAGTCCATTATTTCCAGCTGCGTGCATAGCTTGCATTTTTAAAATGTGAAAATGCAAGCAAAAACAGCTGTAGCAAAGAAAGTATGCTCAAGGACCAAAGATTTAACAGATAAAAATACCCAAGTAGAAGGGAGATAATAGACTATATAAAGAGTTACTATATTTGTTACACACCAATATTCATCAAAGTGCCTGTTGCCTTCTTAAAATTTGAAGTGGAAAAATTATTTTACAGTTTAATGATTATTTTATCAGGGACTCAAGAAGAAAAAACACATAAGCTTGTGAATGGTGGAGGAAATGCCCTATTTTTTTTCTTGGCAAATAATTGTATAAAGTTAACATTGCTGGTTTGATGTTGTCATAGGTACATGTGTATCTGTGTGTATATTAGGTGTGTATATATACACATATTTAGGATATGTGTATTTATACACACAATAAATTTGAGTATGGCCTAGACTAATGTAGCAAATAGGAAATGTTTAAATACTGTGTGCTTTTATGTTTTCAACAGGATGACATGAGATGTGGGGATATTGCAGTGATGAATTAAAACCTACATCTAAAAATTAAAGCAAATAAAGGAGAAAAACAAGTAATATATTTGATAGGAAGAAGAGAGACTATACATTTTTAGTAAGGTTCTCCTCCCTCTTATTTTTTTGGTGAGCCATAGAATTCCACAAATGGGAGAATATTTGCTTGGCAGAGAACTTTTTTTTTTCCCATTAAATACTGAAGTGTCATTTTGACTGGAACCTTTTTTTTTTTTTTAATTTTAATACTTGTGTACTTCCATGGTATATAATCCAGTGGATCATGGATCAATGATAGGCTATTTAAATCCCTGACTGCTAAATTTTTTTTTTTTCCAGGTGATCTGAACACTACTTATTGTTATTTAAATGAATTTTTAAATGAATGCATTCTGCATTCTAGGACCACTAGAGTTTTTTTTAAAAATGTGAAGTGAACCTTTTTAAAGAGTATTTGCACAATTGCTTGAAATTTATATATGAAATATATATTATATATAAAATTTTATAAATCCATGCCATGATGAAACATCTTTGATCTGGTTATCACACTGCATTCAAATATTTAGTTGTTGTTGTTGTTGTTATGTGCCATTGAGTAGTCTCCAACTCATAGCGACCCCCAGTTGGGTTTCTGAGGCAGTATCACTACAGAAGTAGATTGCCTACTGTACTTTAAAGTAAATCACTTTACTTTAAATCCAATTTTTTTTTCATGAGACCAGTTAGAACTTTGTGAAATGAACCGGCATTATGATTTTAATTCAGTGACAGCTAATCCTAAAACCACCCCTTCTCCTGGCCCTTGATTCCTTTAGACACTGTTCTGTGAAAATTCATTTTTAAAAACAAAATTAACCTTTCCTTTGTGTGGTGAAACAACCACATAATCCCCCTAATCCTCGTGAGTGATTGTTTACTTTGATAATCTCTCAGAAAACCCAACCATAATATTTTTGTCAACAGTTAAAGAAGGACTGAGGAAGAAAATAGAATCATCCTATTGGCAATGTAATATTTTTGTTCATTCGTTTGTTACCCAGGCATCATTTAGATGCACAATTCTAGATTAGTCTATCTGGTCTACCTTTGTGAGTGTATCTTTGAAGTTTTAATGGTAACCTGATGGGTTTGCCTTTGTAGATTCCCTGTGAATTCCATTGGAGTTGTAACAGCTACTGCACTGCCATTCACTATTTTCTAGGGAACTCTTCATACTCCCATGTTGGCTCAATCTCCCTCACTCCAGCCCTGGGTTTGAAATGTTTCTTGTTAACTCCCAGGAAGGGTTATTTGCAAACTGTCTGACACTACCTGTCAGAAACCAGAGCTCTGCCTCCTTGACTATTAGGAGGTTTTCTAACAGAAAACTAAGGGAAGGCCCAGGCACACAGGTGCAGCTGGTGGTCTGGTTTCTTCCTTTGCCTTGCAACTCTTCACAACTGAGTTGTCCACTATTTTAAAAGTGTCTGGAGGTCTCTAGCTCTGACATAGCAACAACCTGCTGTTAATTTATAACACATATTTTTGTTTGGAGGAGCCTTATTTTAAAATAATATGTTCCATTTATTGTCTCAAATATTTATGTTCTTTTCTTGCTTATTGCAGGGTTGGTAGTATAGTTCTAAGTGCCAGCACCTGGCAATCAGATGGAACAGGCTGTGCTCAAGACAACTTTCAGCATTTACTTTAAGATCTATATAATTTATTTCTCTTTTGTATGTACACTAGTCTTGTGCGTATGTAGTTGAACAAACAGTGGAATATATGTCTCTTTTTGTGGGTGTATGGCTTGAAAATTTGAATGTGGTGAGAGAGCCATGTGTATAGGTCAGAGGAAAGAATAGCTCTCAACTCCCAATTAGTGCCTGTGATTTGCTTGCTTTTGTGTTTTTCTGGCCTAGTGTGCTGTTACTAAGGAGACCTGGTGGCGCAGTAATTAAAGTGCTCAGCCGCCAACCAGAAGGTCAGCTGTTGGAACTCACTAGCCACTCTATGGGAGAAAGACAGGGCAGTCTGCTTCTGTGAAGATCTACAGCCTTGGAAACACTATGGGACAGCTCTACTCTGTCCTATAGGGTTGCTACAGGTCAGAATTGACTCAACGGCAGTGGGTTTGGTTGGGTTTGGTGCTGTTACTTTATAACAAGAAGAGGTTTTATCTTCTGGAGGCTCTTGTCCTCACTTGTCCAGTCTGGCATGTCAGAGAACACTTCACCTGTGACAATGTGTTATTGAAAAGTTTACTTAATTTGCAGTAAATCCAGCTGCCTCAAGAATTCTACACCAAGATGGGCTTTTCCCTTCTAGAAATGGGATGAAGTATCTGCTCACTTTGGTAATGGGTAGATTATTTCATTGTGGCTCCAAAAAATGCAAGGACTGAAGACCATCTGTAATCCCAGCCAAGAAGGAAATGAAATGAAAAGAGAACATACTGTGTTACCACTCCTTTCTGTTTGCTTATCGTTGGTTGCTTTACTGTACGTAAAGTTTTCAATGCAATGCTTGTTATATGAATATTGTGAACTGTTTTGTAAATGAAATGTATTATGTTGAAAGCTGTCAGCAGTTCAAAAATAAGCTTTTTTTTTGTTTTACTGTTAAAGATGAAGTGTTAGATGAAACCAAAAGCAAAAAAAAAAAAAAATCATATATAGCACCTATTTGAATATAATCTTTCCTTAAGGTTTCTTTTAGCATAGACTTCTCAGTGCTAAGAAAGAATCTCTAATATTTTGTTGTAATAATGGCTTGCTAACAAAGTAAATGGTTAAAATGCAAAGTCTGAAGATGTCAAGGTAACTTGGCAAGACTTGCTGCAAAGCCCTGAAGAATGGAGGAAGCTCTGCCCACTGGCTGTCTCTCCCTCCAGCCTCTCCACAACCATTGCCTGCTTTGAGGCATCCTATTGCAGCAAGCTGTACCCGGGTCACTCTTGGAATATTTTGACTATAAACTGTGTCACAGGCAGAAAAGGAGTTGATGGAAAAGAGACTTTTAAAAACTGACATGTTTGAATCAGTGCTAGAGGGAACAGATTGTGAATTTTGTTTACAGCATCCAATATTTGGATTTTTTTTTTTTTTTTTTTTGTAAATAAAAAGAAGTTATTTTTTTCTACTGATTTGTGACTGCTGTCTTTGGTGTCTGCATGGGCTAAGGAACTCATCCTCTGAAGTCCATAAGAAAAGAGAGGCAACACTTGAAGAAAACTATCCTTTAGCAACTGGATAGTTAGAAGCACAATAAATTAAAACATCCAGCTCTCAGCCAGCCCATCTCTGACTGGATCAGTTAGCTCCAAAAGAATCCAGCTGATGGGTGCCAAAAAAATCTTGTCAGGGTCTTGACTAAGGAGTATTAAACCAAAAACCAAACAAAATTCACAGTCATCAAGTTGTTTCTGACTCACAGTGACTCCCGTTGGGTTTCCAAGGTTGTAAATCCCTGTGAAAGCAGATTGCCCCAACTTTATTCTGTGGCGAAGCTGATGGGTTAGAAATCAGATGTTTTCCATTATCAGTAGAGACTTAGGGTTTTGGACTCAGGACTCCTTAGCTCTAACTAGGCTTTTATTTACATGAGTAGCCCAAATGATACGATTTGAGTCATTAGTGGTTAGATACATTATTTCTTTGAAGATCTATAGTATTTTCAGAGTGCTTAAGTTGGAGTAAAGTATTAGAAGCCAGGAATGGGAAGGTAAATAGAAGGAAGAGCAGTCATAGGATAATGTGTTTTTCCTGTGTGTGAGCTGGGTGCAAAGAAACTACCTTTTCAAGAGCATTTAATGTAATCTCATCTATTTAAACTTCCAGGAGGCATACATTTATCTATTCATTAAAATTTATCTTTTGTGTAATGTTGGAGACTTTATCAATAGTAGAAACATGAGAATTTGGGAAGTCTTAGCTCTTATACAGTGTACTTGTGGTTTTTAAAACCATTTAAAGTCCTTATGTTGGATGGACTGCATGATTGACAATGTTTATGGAAGAGTCACTCCTAGTATTAACAGCCAGCTATATATATATATTTGGGAGCTCTGGTAGCATAGTGCCTAAGGCATTTGACTGCTAACCAGAAGGCTGGCGGTTCAAACCCATCTGCCACTCCTTGGAAGGAAGATGGGGCAATCTACTTCCGTAGTGATACTGCCTTGGAAACCCAAGGAGGGGTTGCTATGAGTCGGGTCCGACTCGATGGCACATAACAACAACAACATCATATATATATGTGTGTGTGTGTATGTGCATACACACACACACAGACACATGCACATATTTATATACATATATACATAGATATATCTCAATCATAAAAATTCAAGGTGGTTATTTTTTTGGATAATGATATTGGTATGTTACTCTCTTCTTCCTTCGTTGTAGCCTCCTCATCCTTCTACAACCAGTCCTTCAAATGTCTGTGGTGATCACATAATTCTTTTTAAACTTGAGTTGAATAAGGACTATATATTAAGGTCCTCCTAGACTTAACATAACACCCTGCCATTTCTGGTTGAATTACCAGGCAGCACCCAGCTAAGCCTAGAGAGAAGTAAACCACCCTTTCATTAAGAACCTTATTTTCTAAACATACTCAATTCCTTAAAAAAGGAAAAGTTAATACTCAAAAGCAAAAGAAAATTAGAACCAAAGTCTTTAAGCATGCAGTAGAATAATAACTGCTAAGATCATCAACTAATACTTCTGATGTGAAAATTGCAATGTTTTCCTCAAAACCAAATTTAAAATAAATGATATAAATTTCCTTTAGTCTTATAGCGAATGTATTCAGGTAGGTAGGCAGAAGGAGAAATGATGGTTAAAATGACAGTGACCTTCACCCAGGGCCCAATCTTGGTTTCTAGTGCCATTCTACAACAAAAGGAACCGGGATTTCTTGGAGAAATGAGTGAATCTAGGATTGAGGGAGAGCAAATATACAATGAATCGGGAGCCTCTTGTAGCTTTGGAAAGTATAAACGTGCTATAAAAACAAGCAGAAAGAAACCCGCCATGTTGGGGATGTGTCAAAGGGATGTAGGAGCCAACTGAAAGAGCTCCCCATGGCCAAGGCTGAGCCAATGTGAGCAAAATAAAGTAGCCATAGGTTGGAATCCACAGTTGTTGTTGTTGTTAAGTGCCGTTGAGTCATTTCCGACTCATAGCGACACCATGCACAGCAGAACGAAACACTGCCCGATCCCGCGCCAGTCCCACAATCCCTGCTATACTTGAGCCCATCATCGCAGCCACCGTATCAATCCATCTCCTTGAAGGGCTCCCCCTCTTTCGTCGACCCTCCACCCTACC
>NW_006921598.1:19040081-19044229 GCF_000298275.1 Orycteropus afer afer
GGCCTGCTACTCTGTGCTACGCCTGTGCTTACCTTGCTCCCGGAGACCCGGTCCCACTCAGGAGGGTAACAGGGGAAAGTGTTCAGTGCAGATCAGTGAGTAAGCACAAGCCCACTTGTGCTCACCTTGCTCCCGGAGACCCGGTCCCTCTCGGGAGGTAACAAGGGAAAGTGTTCAGTGCAGATCAGTGCTCACCTTGCTCCCGGAGACCCGGTCCTGAATCCACAGTAGGAAATACATACCTAGGGGTTCATGCTGATATGATTAAACAAATGTAGATTAAGAGACACATTTGCTGTGCAGGAGAGTTTCAAATAATACATGTAGATACTGCTCCCTCAAGGAGGTAGAGCACAACTCTACACCCCTTAAGTATGGGCTGCATATAGTGACTTCTTTCCAAAGAGTTCAGTTTTGAAAAGGAGGAGAAGAAGAGTATCTTTACAATGGAGAAACTTGACAAATAGGACTTCAGGTGATGATCACAATCAACATCAACAATGATCAATCATGATAATATAGAGTTGTGATATAATGTGATGAGAATGGTACTTTGCCTGCACAATCTTTCTGCAAAAATCCCATACCTGCAGACAAATCACAAGAAAAATATCAGACAAATCACATGTGGGAGACGGTCTATAAAATACTTGACTATTACTCCTCAAATCTGTGGAAATCATCAAAAATAAGGAAAGTCTGAGAAACTCACAGCCAAAAGGAGCCTTAGGAGACATGGCTACTAAATGTAATGTGGTATCCTGGATGGGATCCTGCAACAGAAAATGGCATCAAGTAGAACCTGAGGAAAGCTCAAGAAAGTGTGAATATTAGTTAATAGTGAAGCCTTATCCCTGGAGAAGGTAAAAGCTTGGTAAAGTAGAGGGTCAGTGAAAAGGGGAAGACCCTCAACAAGGTGGACCAACCCAGGGGCTGTGACAATGAGCTCAAGCATGGCAATGATTGTGAGGATTGCACTGCACTGAACAGTGTTTATGTTCTGTTGTAAGTGAGGTCATTATGAATCAGGACCAAGTTGATAGTGACTAACAACCAAAATGTCTTATTGGTTCATTTTTGTTGTTGTTAGGTTCAATCTTTTCTCCATTTATCATGATGTTGCTGTTTGGTCCAGTTGTGAGAGTTTTTGTGTTCTTTATGTTGAGGTGTAATACATACTGAAAGCTGGAGTCTTTGATCTTCATCAGTAAATGCTTCAAGTCCTCACTTTCAACAAGCAAGGTTGTGCATCTGCATATCACAGGTTGTTAATGAATTTTCCTTTAATCCTGATGCTGCATTCTGCTTCATATAGTCCAGCTTCTTGGATTCTTTGCTCAGTATAAAAATTGAATAAGTATGGTGAAGGATACAACCATCACCCATACTTCTGATTTTAAGCCAGGCAGTATTCCTTTGTTTGTTTCTAATGACTGCCTCTTGGTCTATGTAATTCTGCAAGAGCACAATTAAGTGTTCTAAAATTCCCACTCATTGCAATGTTATCCATAATTTGTTAAGATCCACACACTTGAATGCTTTTGTACAGTCAATATAACACAAGTAAACATCTTTCTGCTATTTTCTGCTTTCAGCCAAGACCCACCTGATATTAGCATATCCCTCATTCCATGTCCTCTTCTGTATTCAACTTGAATTTCTGGCATTTCCCTGTTGATACACTGCTTTTTGAGTGATCTTCAAGAAAACTTTACTTTCAGGTGATATTATGGATATCATTCTATAATTTCCATGTGCTGTTGGATCACCTTTGTTTGGAATGGGTACAAATGTAGATTGCTTCCAGTGAGTTGGCCAGGACGCTCTCTTCCAAATTTCTTGGCATAGATGAGTGAGCACTTCCAGTGTTACATCCATTTATTGAAACATCTCGATGGGTATTCCATCAATCCTGAAGCCTTAATTTTCACAAATGCCTTCAGTGCAGCTTGGAATTCTTCCTTCAATACCATAAATTCTTGATCATATACTATGTCCTTAAGTCATTAAACATTGACCAATTTTGATACAGTGACTTTGTATTCCTTCTCTCTCTCTCTATATATATATATTTTGCTTTCTGCATCGTTCAATATTTTGTTCGAAGAATCCTTCATTATTGCAGCTCAGGGCTTGAATTTCTTCAGTTCTTTAAGGTTGAGAAATGTCAAGTGTGTTTTTCTAACTCCAGGTCTTTATACATTTCTTTGTAATACTTTACTTTGTCTTCTTGAGCCACCCTTTGAAATCTGTTCAGCTCTTTCATCATTTCTCCCATTCACTTTAGCTACTCTCTGTTCATGGACAAGTTTCAGAGTCTCTTCTGACATACATTTTGATCTTTCTTGTCTTTGTAATGATCGTTTGCTTTCTTCATGTATGAAGTTGGCACAAATGTACCTTACTAATATAAGATGTTAACAGTAGGGGAAATGATGGAGTGTGTGGTATATTGGAACTCTCTGTACTATCTTCACTTTTTTTTTTTTTTCTGTAAATCCAAAACTATTCTCAAATAGTTTATTTAAAAATGTAGACTAAGTGACCTTTCTTTGCTGTTTCTGTAGAAGTGACTACATTAAAAAAAATAGTAATGAGAACATTATGTTTTTAATATCTTCTGTACTCTGAAAAATCAGGAGATCAATTGAAGGAGTGAAAATAATTTCTGTGTTTTATTTAAAAGTTTTAGAGAAGATTTTATCTACAAGTTTTAGGGAAAAGAAAGGGTGTTAAGGAGATCTGAGTTCTATAAGCTGTGTTTTCTTATAGAATGATGTTGTTGTTGTTATTATGTGTTGTCAAGTAGTCTCTGACTCATAGCAACCCCTTCCTGGTTTTCCGAGGTGGTATCTCCATGGAAGTAGATTGCCCAACCGTCCTTCCAAGGAGTGGCTGGTGGGTTTGAACCACCAGCCTTCTGGTTAGCAGTCAAGTGCATTAGGCACTATGCCACCAGAGCTCCCTATAGAATGATAGGAGGAATTAATATTACCTTAGTGTTTTAAGGAAGGGGGATACTAAATGTAACCACCACTTGTGTAGATGTTTAGAAAAATGGAATGCTAAAATGAGCAAGGGCTATACCTTATAGTCCAGATGTCCAGAAAAATCTAAATAGTTGCTAAGGAATTCTTTGTGAGGCAATAAATTATGTAATTAAAAAAAAAAGTAAAGAGTCCACTATTTAATGAAATATTATTTAATGTGACAAGACTAAAACTGCCCCCACAGTGTTTTCTAGACTGTGATCTTTACAGTAGCATATTGTCAGGTCTTTTTCCCACAGAGCCACTTGGATGGGTTCAAACCACCAACCTTACAGTTAGCAGCCAAGCACTTAACTGTGGCACCAAGTTTCCTTGTATGAGTCAAAATCAAGTCAATGGCATCTAAAAACAACAAAATAACTTATCTGATTAAAAAACGAAACTCACTGCTGTTGAGTCGATTCTGACTCATAGCGACCCCTCCTTGGGTTTCTGAGCCAGTATCTCCATGGAAACAGATTGCTCACTCTTCCTTTTGAGGAGTGGACTGCCAGCCTTCTGGTTAGCAGTTAAATACTAAGTTTATTTTTCAGCATATCATTTTTTATTTGCTTGTTTTGATAGCTTAATAAGACTGATACAAATGTATGTGGCCAAACAGAAATGCAAATGTTCAAAATATGCATCATATCACTAGTTTGAGGTATATTACAAGTGTGGAATTATTGGCTTGCAATATGTGAGAGTTTACAGTGCTCCATATCAACAACACTTAGTATTTTCAGGCTTTTTAGTTAATTTGTAATTCTATTATGACCAACGATATATAGCCTCTTATCAAGTGCTTATCATTTGCTGTCATCATTTATGTATCTCTTCAAATATTTTTGCATTATTTTATATTTATGCTATTGTAACATATCTTTCTTAAAGTAGAAGGACACCTCTATTTATATTTACTTTCTCCATTTAATCAGTGGCATCTAAAATAGGTAAGTGACAATACAGTTGAAAGATGTAGATACCATTAGTAATTTTTTTTTTTTTAATTGTGATTTGGTTGAAAATTTACAGAGCAAATTCACTTTCCATACAGCAGTTCACATACATTTTGTCTTATGACATTGACCACAGTTCACTACAATGCAACAGCTCCCC
>NW_006921598.1:19044329-19087994 GCF_000298275.1 Orycteropus afer afer
TCCCTCCATGCACTCCTGCCCCCTGAGCTGTCTCCCTGTGCATAAGCAGCCCTTCTTTCTCCCATGATTGTTCTCTCCAAGGAGTGTATTTACCTCAGGTATCCATTAGTAATTTTTAAAAGCAGTAATTCCATCTCATCAGTTTATGAAGTTAGGACAAAGGCCATGCTTCCTTTCTTAGGGACATGGAGCATCCTGAATTTCAGGAATTTATGAGTGTGGGGCTAAGTTATTTCTAACCTCAATAATGGAAAGTTCCCTTCAGGATACCCTTCAGAAACTATTGATTTTCCAGCACAGTGTGTACTTATCAGTAATGCCAAGATTTTGTGGCATCATCTGGCCATGTCATCAGAAAACGGATGAAATTCTATTTTTTTTTCACTTCTTCTTTTAGCAAAATTCAATATAACTGGCTGCACTTTGCACTATAGATGATACCATTCTATGCATTCATCCTGGACTATATATGCTCTGAAATCTCTTCTTCTGTAGCTCTTCAAAGAAGGACCATGGTTTATAGGTTCTTCATTTTAACAAAGAGGAGTTAAAAACTGTTAAAGTGTTTATATTTCATGGTGCAATCATTAGAGAAAAAAAAAAAAAGAACCAAATGTAATCACATTAAGGCCTAAAATTTTAATTATAATTGCTAGATTTAGCAAATAAAACACAGGACCCCCAGTTCAATTTGAATTTCAACTTAAAAACTGTTTAATTTTTAAGTATGTCTCCTGCAATATTTGGGACATGCTTATACTAAAAAAACATAGATGTTTATCTGAAAATCAGATTTAACGAGGAGCCCTCTATTTTATCTGGCATAGAAGGGTAGAATCACAAAGTAAGTCTGAAAAAAAATTCCTACAACTGTTTGAATAAAGAACACTTTTGTAACTTGTCAATATCTAACTTTCATTATTGTTGTGTGCCATAGAGTCAATTCTGACTCATAGCAACCCTATAGAGCAGACTAGAACTCCCCTATAGGGTTTTTAATGGTGTAATCTTTATGGAAGCAGACAGCCACTTTTTTCTCCCCAGAGCCACTGGTGGGTTCAAACTGCTGACCTTTTGTATAGCAGCCGAACAATTTAACCACTGCATTCCCAGGGCTTCTTAAACTTGCTGCCATCAAATCAACTCTGATACACAGTGACCCTATAGGACAGAGTACAACTGCCCCATAGGGTTTCCAAGGCTGTAAAACTTTGAGGACCCATCTTTCTCCTTGAATTGGCTGGTGGGTTCACATTGCTGACCTTTGTTTAACAGTGGAGCACTTTATAAGTGTGCCACCAGGGCTTCTTTGGTATCATTAAACACTACATTGACACAGAGTATGTCAATATGCTATCCATAGTAGCAAACCCTTTGATACATGATTCATTCATTAAGTATGTGAAAAATACTTTTTATGTGTTTAGTCTTATTCTAGGCTCTGAGACCCAAAAGAAGTGAAAGGCCTGGTCTATTGTCCCTTAGAAGGCTAGGTTCCACTTACAATTAGAAATTCCTTGCTGAAATTAATTTTTCAGTTACCTTGGGGTTAATGACTCACAAGGCTTAGCTCTGTGTGGGGCACCATAAAGAGCCCTGTGGACTAATGGAGAGTCAGAATGAGAGTAATAACCCTTGAAATATGCCTCCTTGGTAACTTTTCAAGAGGCAAAGTGCCCCACAGGTAGAGCCCACATCGATAGACACTGGCCCTTTGCTTGTTTTGCAGTAAAGGATAAGGGTAGTTGTCTTTCAATCTTTGCTGAGGGAAGCAACAATTGTTCCTGAGCCTCTGGACATTTATATTCTTTCCAAAACTACTGCAAAATGAATCTTTAAGGCTTAACTAGAATGCACCTTGAAATTTTATTGCCCTATAATCCTGTTGCTACAGCACATTAAAATTCCTTTGAATGTTTGTTATGTAACCACTGCTGGTTAACTGTCATTTTGAAGTTAATACAATTTAGTCTTTGGTGCCTTTTTCAGAGCTGTGAAAGTCCCTTTCTGAAATGCACCAAATGTGTCATATACCCTAGACGTTGCCTCTCTCCCAGTTGTATAAAGCCAGTGTGTTGTCACTCTGGGTTATTTACTCAGGGTAGAGACCTCATTTAAAGAGGATTTAGAACTGTCATTCTAATTATGCACTCACCTGTACTGCACTGGGTAGAGGAAGTCCATAGCTTTCATCATTATCAAAACATTTCATAAACACTTAATTTCTCATGCCATTGGCTTGAAGAATTATAAAGTTACACAAAGCTAACTTCTCTCATTAGTATATTTAACTGAAAAATGACAAAGGGATGTGGACAATCAAATAAAACACAGAGCAACAGTGAAATTAAGAACTTTGCCGAATCAGTGTAAGCATGGCCAAGTTCATTCCCAACTTGGAGCATTTGCTTATTCTTCCATTTCCCTGGAAAACTCTTTCTCTAGATCTTTGTATCTCTTGTGCCCTCACTTTATTATTATTATTACTCTTAAATAGTACTTTGTGAGAGACTATCAGTTATCCCCCTACTTAAAATAAGGTTTTCCCCATTTTTTTTTTTTTAAACCAAGTAGCTCACTAAGCCCTTTCTCT
This sequence comes from Orycteropus afer afer, assembly GCF_000298275.1. Lineage (NCBI taxonomy): Eukaryota > Metazoa > Chordata > Mammalia > Tubulidentata > Orycteropodidae > Orycteropus > Orycteropus afer. The sequence goes on from NW_006921598.1 coordinate 19,046,923, forward strand.
GATTTTCAAATATATGGTACCATTACACTTGTCTTCTTGTTGTTGTTATATGCTGTCGAGTCAGACCCAACTCATAGCGACCCCTCCTTGGTTTTCCAAGGTGGTATCACTATGGAAGTAGATTGCCCAACCTTCCTTCTGAGGAGTGGCTGGTGGGTTTGAACCGCCAACCTTCTGGTTAGCAGTCAAGTGCCCTAGGCATTATGGTGCCAGAGCTCCTACACTTGTCTTAGTATCTGGGGTTATATTATAAATTTATTTCTTTGGTTATGGTTTATTTGCCATGGTAGGATGAAATTCCATGAAAACAAGGACTTTTTCTTTGACACGGTGATAGACATGAGAAACTGTTCACTACAGATGATTAAGTAAGCACTAGATACTGCCTCGGAAACCAAAGGAGGGGTCGCTATGAGTCGGGTTTGACTCGACGGCACATAACAACAACAACAACAGTAAGCCTATGCTTACCTTGCTTACTGGATACTCTGTCCCTGTCCAGGATTATAAATTTGAAAATAGGTTTTGGTTCAATAGCATGGTGCTGTGGGGTTGGAAGATAGACAGATGTCAGCCATACTTAGAAGCATAATCTTTGATGTGGTGAAAAAATGTGAAATTGCTCACCACAGATTAGTAAATAAGCCTGTGCTTACCTTACTTGTGGTACTCTGACAGTGATCCTGCAACAAGTTGGGAGCAAGGGAGAGATTGTCTCATGGGTGATGTTTTAGTGCAGGAGTATTTAAACCAAAGAACTTGCCTCTTCTGTATTCCTGAGCCTAAGCCCCCACAATGGGGGACCAACCTGGTGCTCAGGGACAAGAAAGAAGTTGCACTTTTTCTATAGCCCATGTGTCTGTTCTCTTAATTCCAAACCCAATCTGGCAGTGTAGGAGCTCTGGTGGCATAGTGCCTAAGGCATCTGACTGCTAACCAGAAGGCTGAGGGTTCAAACCCACCAGCCACTCCTCGGAAGGGAGGTTGGGCAATCTACTTTCATGTGATACTGCCTTGGAAACCCAAGGAGAGGCCACTATGAGTCTATGGCAGTGAGTTTTTTTAGAGTCTGGCAGCCTGTTCAGTAAAGACCTGCAGTTGATGGGGGCACTGACTACATGCTCCTTTGCACCCCCTGCTACATCTCTCAGAACTAGGGGATCCCTGAGAAATTTCCAGAACCAGAAGCACAAAGACTAAGGTTGGCTGTCATATTTTGAATGAGGGTTGGGGATTATTTGGCAGGAAATGCACACTGCCTTTTGAGAAAGGCAAATGTTTAAACGATAGTCTCTCCATAGCCCTTTCTAAAAAGACATTATTTTCACTGGTGTCTTAGCTGTTCAAGCCTCACCGAACAAACAGTCTTGCCCTGGGGCAATACCTGTTGTGACCTTTTGTTGATTTTCTATGAGTGTCTCAATTTCAGGATTCTGCCCTATTGTCAGACCCTGGGCCCGCTATGTCATCACATATATACACAACAAGAATTCTGATTTTTTATGTCATTTTATAATTAGTGAGTAAGTTAGATATTTGATACACTAGGGATCCAATAAGGTTAAACAGAATCTATCAAAACCATTTAAAAATTAGTTCCAAACTTTAAGAATTATGATCTACATATATTAAAGCCGATGTGAATTCTCTGAATCTTAATTCCCAACCCTATTAACCCTTGATGATTCTCATTAGAAGGGAGAGAGGGAAGAATGGTCTAAAAAAAGAAAAAAAGAAAGAGTGTGATCTTTTCAGGCCACCTAGAGGAAGGGAATTAATACTGTTGTTTTCACTCTGGACCAGGATGCTTGGCACTTTGCATACTCCATCTGTAAACATCAAATACATCTGAAAGGTGGCTATTATTTTCCCACTTTACTGATTAGGAAATAGTCTAAAAGAGATTAAATTCTACTTAGTATGTCTTAGTCTAGTAAACTCACAGACTGGAGAAGATTAACTAGGAAGGCCTCCAGGCTAAATCTTTAACTTCATATTCTTTTCTCAATCCCTCAATACCTTCCACAAATTCATGAGGGGTGGAGGCCCAATTCTACACTAAAAGGAGTTTCTTAAAACCCCACACTTTTGGCTCCCAACTCTTCTACTTCCCATCCTTGGCTATGAAGTGTCACTATTAATAGTTTCTTACAATCCTCTATACTTCAGAGCAGGAGAAAGAATAAGCAGTGCCAGCCCAGATGAGGTAGTGGGAACAATAAGAAAAAGTGTTTTTAGTCTCTGATCATAGATTCTCCTATAAAGTACACTAATAGTAATAGTAAAATAAATAAATAAACAAACTCACTGCCATCCAGCCGATTCTGACTCATAGCGACCCCTTCTTCAGTCTCCGAGGCTGTATCTCTACAGAAGTAGATTGCCCAATCTGTCTTCTGAGGAGTGGCTGGTTGGTTTGAACCACCAGACTTCTGGTTAGCAGTCAAATGCCTTAGGCGCACTACACCACCAGAGCTCCCATAGTAATAGTAGTGCTTGACATTAATTACTTTAATCATATTGTGACATGAAATCTGCAAAGACTTGGAATTAGAAAACCAAGGAAGAACGTGCTTGGCATTTCTCAAGTTAAAAGAATGGAAGAAAAAATTCAAGCCTTGAATTGCAATATTGAAGGATTCTGTGGGCAATAACGATGCAGGAAGCATCAAAAGAAGATGGAAGGAATACACATTGTCACTGTACCAAAAAGAATTAGTCAACATTCAACCATTTCAGAAGGTAGCATATGATCAAGAACCAATGGTATTGAAGGAAGAAATCCAAACTGCACTGGAGAAATTGGTGAAAAGCAAACCTCCAGAAATTGAAGAAATGCCATTGAGATGTTTCAACAAATGGATGCAACACTGCAGGTGATTATTCATTTATGCCAAGAAATTTGGAAGACAGCTACGGGCCTACTGATTGGAAGAGATCTATATTTGTGCCTATTCCAAAAAAAAAAAGGTGATCCAACAGAATGTAGAAATTGTCGAACAATATCATTAGTATCACACACATGTAAAATCTTGCTGAAGATCCTTCAAAAACAGTTGCAGCAGTATATTGACAGAGAACTTGCAGAAATTCAAGCTGGTTTCAGAAGAGGATGCATAATGAGGGGTATCATTGCTGATGTCACATGGATCTTAGCTGAAAGAATAACAGAGACATGTTTACCTGTGTTTTATTGACTAAGCAAGGACATTCAACAGTGTGGATCATAACAAATTATGGATAAAGTTGCAAAGAATGAGAATCCCAAAACATTGTACTCATGAGAAACCTGTACATAGATCAAGAGGCAGTTGTTCGAACAGAACAAGGGAATACTGCATGATTTAAAATCAGGAAGGTCATGTGTCAGGGTTGTATCCTTTTACCATACTTATTCATACTGTCAGCTGAGCAAAGAATCCAAGAAGCTGGACTATATGATGAGGAATGCAGCGTCAGAATTGGAGGAAGACTCATTAACAACCTGCGATATGCAGATGACACAACTCTACTTGCTGAAAGCAAAGATGACTTGAAGCACTTACTGATGAAGATCAAAGACTACAGCCTTCAGTATGGATTACACCTCAACATGAAGAAAACAAAATCCTCACAATTGGACAAATAAGCAACCTCATGATAAATGGAGAAAAGATTGAAGTTGTCAAAGATTTCATTTAACTTTCCACAATCAACACCCATGGAAGCACCAGTCAAGAAATCAGATGTTGTACTGCACTGGAAAAATCTGCTGCAAAAGACCTCTTTAAAATGTTGAAGAGCAAAGATGTCAATTTGAAGACTAAGGTTCATTTAACCCAAGCTATGGTATTTTCAATAGCCTCATATGCTTATGGAAGCTGGACAATGAATAAGGAAGATAGAAAAATTGATGCCTTTGAATTGTCATGTTGGTGAAGAAGACTATCACTACCAAAAGAATGAACAAATCTGTTCTGGAAGAAGTGCAGCTGGAATGCTCCTTGTTAGCCAGAATGAACAGACTTCATCTCACCTATTTTAGTCTTGTTGTTAGAAGAGACCAGTCCCTGGAGGAGGACATCATACTTAGGAAAGTGGAAGGTCAGAGAAAAAGGAGAAGACCCTCAACAAGATGGATTGACCCAGTGACTGCAACGATGGGCTGAAGCATAGTAAGGAGCGTGAGGATGGCTCAGGACAGGGCAGTGTTTGGTTCTGTTATAGACAGGGTTGCAATGGATCCAAGTCTACTCTATGGCACCTAACAACAAAAACAACAGTCATATTGTGCACCCTACAGCAATTGGATAAAGCATTTACATTATCCATTTAATCTCACAATAATCCTAAGAATTAGTTAAAACAAATATTATGATTACCTCACTTTAAAGGTAAGAAAAATGGGACAGAGAGACTGCACTTGTACATATGACAAAAAAGCCTTTAAAATGTGCTCATTGGTTCCACAGAGGAAGAGTCTATTTATGCCTGTGAAACACAAGGCAAATTTGTTTCCAGGTCCTTCAGCCACTCTCTCCTATGAACCATCTATTAAAAAAGCAGGTGCAACCCAACAGCACAGCAGGTAGAAGGTTCAGGAAGAGCATCACAGCTTTTCTTATAGGATGAGATCGTGTAAATTGCCTATTGTGAGTGGATTACCGTACGAAAAAGAAGCATGATTTAAATTATCAGTTGACAGTCAAAACTCAACAGATTACTTCAGTGTTGTCAAAGCTACTCTTTGTAAATAATATTACAGAAAATGGAACGCTTAATCTTTAAAAAGTGATCAATTAGTGAGACATCATTTCTTACCGACAATATATGCTACCAGCTGGCTGCTTTTGAATCTTTTTTTTTTTTTTTTCTTATTTTGAAGAAAATGACTGAAAGGAAAGGTAAAGAGTATAATGAGACATGCTAACCTCTTCCAAAATTCTGAATAGATTTCAATAACTTCTAAAATGCTCATTAGTCTTCTTGTGCTGTAAGCTTGTCACACCTGGTTAGCTTATGCTGCTGAGAACAAGTTCTTGGCATTTTTTCTCCTAGTATATGACTTCTGCTTAATAATGTTAAAACCTTCCTCAATACTCAATCTCAATAAGATTCTTTGTCACTTGACAGATAGTCCAGCATTGTTGGAAGACCAGATCTGTGGACCAGATTCTAGTTCTGTGATTGTATACCAATTGCACTTATAAAATAAGGCTGAAGGAAATGTATGTATGTCCAGACTCCAGCCCTAACAATTTTTATGTGATCAGCCTGAGTGAGTCAAGAACATCTATAATTTTCATAAAGTGATTTGAAGCACACCTCTGCACAGAATCCCTGCTTTGAAGGTGCTGATAGTGCAATGCCCATGTTAGCCTGGGCCCTAGAAATAGAGCCTGAGCCAAATGATGACAATTCTGATGGCTTATTTGCCAAGTATATCACAGGATTTGTTTGTTCTTCTACCAATTCATGGTGCTGTCAATGTTCTTCACGAACGTATGATTCAAATGCATCAATTCTTCTTCCATCTTCCTTATTAATTGTCCAGCTTTCACATGCGTAGGAGGCTACTGAAAATAAGATGGCTTGGGTCAGGAGCACCTTAGTCTTCAAAGTGACATCTTGATTCTTTAACACTTTAAAGAAGTCTTTTGGAGCAGTTTGCCCAGTGCAGTACATTGTTTGATCTCCTGAATGCTGCTTCTGTAGGGGTTGATGGTAGATCCAATGAAAATAAATTCTTGAAAACTTCAATCTTTTCTCCATTTATCATGATGTTGCTTATTGGTCCAATTGTGAAGATTTTAGTTTTCTTCATGTTGAGGTGTAATCCATACTGAAGACTATAGTCTTTGATCTTCATCAGTGCTTTAAGTCTTCTTCACATTTAGCAAGCAAGGCTGTGTTATCTGCATATTGAAGGTTTCAGAAAGGACTGGTCCTAGGTGAAGGATATCATGTTCAGTAAAGTAGAGGGTCAGCAAAAAAGGGGAAGATCCTCATTGAGATGGATTAATACAGTGACTGTAACAATGGGCTCAAGCATGATTGTGAAGATAACATAGGCCTGAGCTGTGTTTTGTTCTGTTGTCGATAGGGCTGCTATGAGCCAGAACCAACTCAATGGCACTTAACAGCAACAAATCACAGAATAATGAGTCAAGAAAAACATGTATGTAATTGATTGCAACACGATGTGTTACTATGCATTATGGTTACTGTATTTCTATTCCAGGAGCAGGTGACAGTATGCAACACAGTAGGTCACTTGGCAGACTTGTTCAATCAGCAGGAAAGACTTCTCTAGAAGATATGCAAAGAGGCACTGCACATTGGAGTAGTGCACAGGAGAGAAAGTTATTACGTGGTTTCTTCTTGTTTCCCTTTCTCCACCGGTGAAGCTTCACCCTTTGAGAAACTATCTCTTTCACATTTCCAGGTGCATCATTTTGTCTCTGAGTGGCTGTGCAAAAGGAGAGGTTTCATTTCCTGCAGGGAGATGCTGAATTCATGTCCAAGTAGAGGTAATCTGGAATGCTGACTGACAGAGAAAAAAAGTGGTCAAAGTTTATATGCTACAATGCAGTATTGTCACTGGAGGTAAGAAAAATACCATTGAGAAGTTATTTCAGAACATCAAGAAGATATAATTGGAGTTAGAGAGGGCATGGATGATGAGGGGCAGACAGGAGCCACATAGTTTATATTGGGAAAATATTGCAGGGTTGAGTATTGTTGACTGGCCCTTGACATCTCTTCCCCCCTTTCTATGTTCTTCGCTGGATCCCAGGAGTTGGAAAGCAAAGAACTACATTTCACAAACTCCTTTGCAGCTAGGGTTCTGCACACAATTCAGGTTCTGCCAATAGCAAGCATTTGCATGAGGTCTTCTTTTTGTCACTGTGATGCTGACCCAGAAGTACATGTGACTATTGGTGACAGCAGGAGTGTTTGACCTCTGGATTGTATATGTGGTGTGATTTTGAAACCAAGAGGACTATAGGGCCCTCTGACTTCCCTTCCTTAAGCCCTTTCAAAGATTTTGTAAACACCCCATTTTCTGGATATAAATAATTTATTGATCAAAATGCCTGGAGCAATTTCTGTTTCCCATAACAAAATGCACAGAGCCTCGGGTTCTGTTCCTCATCTCTATCCGTCCTTCACCTGGGAATGGGGAGCGTCAGCAGCAGCAAGTCTGTGTGGTTGAAAGAGCACATAATATAGAATCAGATTTCAAGTCTGAATTTTAGTCCCACCAGTTGCTTGCTACTTACTTAACTATGGACAAAGTACTTAAGCTCTTTGGAATTTTGTTTCCTTAGCCTCTAGAATGAGATTAACATCTGGTTTATATAACTTTAATACATTACTATCCAGACTTAATGAGACGATGGATATAAAAACTCTTTTAAACACTGAAATATATTTTTAATGTACAAACTAGAATAACACATCCATACTTCAAGTGATGAATGTCATATGTGTGTTGTCAATTGAGATTAATCCTCTCTTACATAGGGCTTCCATCTCTCAGTTGGAGGATGGTGGACAGCAAGAACACTACTCATACAACTATGAGGTACATAGAAGCTCGATAATACTCACTGGGTAATGCAGCCAGGGAATAGACCACACAGAGTGGAGACACTGCCAACTGGGCAGCATTCTGTGTGTCTAGGAGGATCTTCTGAGAAGGAGCCCTTAAGGCAGATTTGGAGACCACGCCTTCTTATACCAAAATCTACTCCAAGTTGTTACTGGGTGCATCTTTCAGCAAAGCAGTTATTTTGGTGGTGCTTACTCTTTGCTGGTGGACATGTGTTTTTTAGGGATCTTATATGTCTTAATTTCTACAGCTGTGAAAGCTTATTTATTTTTATTGATAAGTATCACTCTGAGGCCATGCCAGTGGCTTTTTGGGCCATAGTGCCATGCCACTTATTTTTGATATCACAGTATGTTACCACCTGGCCTAGAATGAATCTGCCCCCAAATTTCCAGAAGCAATATGCTTATCATTACATCCTCAATTCATAACACAAGGCTTGACATTTAGGAGGTGTTCAGTAAACATTTATGGGATGACTGATTGAATCACAGGTACCTGTCAGCTTATATCCAGACCAAGTGTTGCAGATGAGAAAATAAGGTTGGAACAATGTTTGATTTCTCTCATGATTGGCCAACACACCTCCCTGTAAAGTGGGGAGAAATCATTTAAAATTTTTATTTTGTTTTGTTGAGAATATACATAGTAAAACATATACCAATTCAAGCATTTCTACATGTAAAGTTCAGTGACACTGATTATATTCAAGTTATGCAACCATTCTCATTCTCCTTTTCTGAGTTGTTTCTCCCCCATTAACATAAATTCACTGTTCCCATCTAATGCTTCAAGTTGTGTTGTCACTGTGATTCCTCATAGATCGATCTTAAAAGAACATGAGGCTCAAGGCAGACATTCTTTACTAGTTAAGCTGAACTATTGTTTGGTTTTAAGAAGGCTTCAGAGGATATTTTTGGCTTAAGGTTTAAAGATTATCTCAGATTATTTCAAGAGCTTTCATGGTTCCAGAAAAGCTAGATTCCATGAGATTTTGAAATTCTATTCTGCATTTTTTCCTTTTGATTATAATTCTTCCATAGACTCATTGTCCAAAATGTTTAGTAGTGGTAACTGGGCACCATCCAGTTCTTCTGGTCTCATGGCAAAGGACACAGTTGCTCCTGGAGGCAATTAGCCACATATTCCATTTCCTCCTCTTATTCCTGACTCTCCTGCCTCCTCTGTTGCTCCAGGTGAATAGAGACCAATTTTTTTTTTTTTTTTTTTTGTCTCAAATGATTGCTTGCAAGCTTTTAAGACCCCAGGCACTATGCAATGAACTAGGAGGTAGAAAAGAAGCACTAAACATGTTATTAGGCCAATTAACTGGGATGTCCTATGAAACAATAACTCTAAACCTCCAAACCTAGGAACCAAATCCCATCAGAAGTTTGATTGCACATAAGCAGCCTGAACAGCTACTCTTTATTATTTTTTGTCATTTTTGTAAATACATCTATCACACAACTTTTGTCAATTCAACTTTTTACAAGTATACAACTTATTGATAGCAATTACAGTAATTGGCTGTGCAATTTACCCTCAATCAATATGATTTTTCAATCACTGTAAACTGAAACTTAGTACTTCATAAGCAAGTAATTTAGAGACCATCTAAAGAATAGATTTAATGCATTGAACACCAATGACCGAAAACCAGAGGAATTGTGGGATGACATCAAGAACATCATCCATGAAGAAAGCAAGAGGTCATTAAAAAGATGAGAAAGGAAGAAAAGACCAAAATGGATGTCAGAAGAGACTCTGAAACTTGCCCTTGAGCAGAGAGTAGCTAAAGCAAATGGAAGAAATGACAAGATAACAGAGCTGAACAGAAGATTTCAAAGAGCAGCTTGAGAAGCCAAAGCCAACTATTATAATGAAATGTGCAAAGACCTGGACTTAGAAAACCAAAAAAGAAGAACACACTCAGCATTTCTCAAGCTGAAAGAACTGAAGAAAAAAATGTAAGCCTCGAGTAATATTGAAAGAATCTGCCAGTCCTCAGAAGCAAGGTTGGGCAATCTACTTCTGTAGTGATACTGTCTCAGAAACTGAAGGAGGGGTCATTACGAGTCAGGTCCGACTCAACGGCACATAACAACAGCAACAACATGGGCAAAATATTGAATGATGCAGGAAACATCAAAAGAAGATGGAGGGAATACACAGAGTCACTGTACCAAAAAGAAGTGATTGATGTTCATCCATTTCAGGAGGTGGCATATGATGAAGAACAAATGGTGTTGAAGGAAGAAGTTAAGGCTGCACTAAAAGAATTGGTGAAGAACAAGGCTCCAGGAATTGATGGAATACCCATTGAAATGTTTCAACAAATGTTTGCCCTGCTGGAGGCACTCACTCTGCTATGCCAAAGATTTGGAAGATAGCTACCTGGCCAACTGACTGGAAAAGATTTATATTTGTAACCATTCCAAAGAAATGTGATCCCACAGAATGTGGAAATTATCGAACAATGCAAGTAAAATCTTATTGAAGATAATTCAAAACTGGTTGCAGCAGTATATTGAAAGAGAACTTCTAGAAATGCAAGCTGGATTCACAAGAGGATGTGGAATGAGGGATATCATTGCTGATGTCATATGGATCTTAGCTGAATGCAAATAATACCAGAAAGATGTTTACTGGTGTTTTTTGACTATGAAAAAGCATTCGATTGTGTGGATCATAACAAGTTATGGATAACATTGAGAAGAATGAGAATTCCAGAACACTTAATTGTACTCATGAGGAACTGTACGTAGATAGATCAGGAGGCTGTCATTCAAACATAACAAGAGAATACTGCATGGTTTAAAATCAAGAAGGAAGTGGCTCAGGGTGGTATTCTTTTACCATACTTGTTCAATCTGTATACTGTGCAAATAATCTGAGAAGCTGGATTACATGAAGAACATGGCATCAGGATTGGAAAAAGACTCATTAACAACCTGCAATACACAGATGACACAACTGTGCTTACTGAAAGTGAGGATGATTTGGAGCACTTACTGATGAAGATTAAAGACTAGAGTCTGCAGTATGGATTACACCTCAGTATAAAGAATATGAAAATCCTTGCAACTGGCCCAATAAACATCTTCATGATGGATGTAGAAAAGACTGAAGTTGTCGAGGACTTTATATTACTTGGTGCTACAATCAACACCAATGTAAGCATGAGTGAAGACATCAGATGACATACTGCATTGGCCAAATCTGCTTCAAAAGACCTGTTTCAAGTGCTGAAGAGCAAAGATGTCTCCTTGAAGACTAAGGTGCACCTAACTCAAGCCATGGTATTTTCAATGGACTCTTATGCCTATGAGAGCTGGACAATGAATAAGGAAGATCAAAAAAAAGTTGATGCTTTTGAGTTGTGATGTTGGAGAAAAATGTACCGTGGACTGCTAAAAGGACTAACAGATCTTTCCTGGAAGAAGTGCAGCCAGAGTGCTTCTTGGAAGCAAGAATGGCCAGACTTTGTCTCACCTACTTTGGTCATGTTGTCAGAAGGGACCATTACCTGGAGAAGGATATCATGCTTGGTTAAGTGGAGGGTCAATGAAGGGGAGGGCCCTCAATGAGATGGACTGACACGGTGGCTGCAATGATGGGCTCAGGTATAGCAAGGATCATGAGGCTGTCACAGGACGGCAGTGTTTTGTTCTGCTGTGCATAACGTCGCTATGAGTCAGAGGTGACTCAGCAGCACTTAACAACAACAACAACAAAGCAATTCCCCAATAGATGTTTGAAGCACTGCTTAATAGGTAGAATTTTCTGGCCAAATCTTAATAATGTGATAGAAATAGAATGGTTAGGAACCCACAGAGATTGTATTCCTCTCTGCTACTCATCTGTCTCATGAAGTGTGCAGAGGGTCTCAGTTTAACGTGTTTCATAATCTCCTGTGGAGCTTGTTACAGAAGGTGCTTTCCTTGCACATTTGCATTTCTAACAAGGTCTGCAAGTGATTTTGAGACATACAGAAGTCTGGAAACTAATGATGTTGTGGTTTTCAAACATTTTATTCACTGAGAAAATATTTTTATATGATCACACATGTACTGATTTGTGAATTTTGCTGTGCAAAACAATATTGAAACTTACTCCTTGGAATAAACACTAATTCCTATTCTATCTTATTCTGTTTCATTTGTGTAAAATGCTGGTTGTGACCTGCTAGATTAATTCCACAAATCATATGTATATAGTTTGAAAAATATTGGTAAAACATATTAGACCTGTTGTTGTTGTTATGTGTTGTCAAGTCCTCTCTGACTCATAGTGACCCTTCCTTGGGTTTTTGAGAAAGTATCACTGCGGAAGTAGATTGCCCAACCTTCCTTCTGAGTAGTGGCTGGTGGGTTTGAACCACCAACCTTCTGGTTAGCTCTAGAGTTAGAAAATATGGCCACTAAAAATGTAACTACCTTACATCTGTGTAACAAACAATATATCATACATTTTTAAAAACAGTTTGCATATGTAAGAGCACTAAGAAGTGTATGACTCCTATTTTACATAAGAGGAAAATGAATAATGTTGCTTCGGATTATGGAGCTAAAGAATAGTTGAATCACATCTTTCGATTTCAAAATACACTATTATTTCAGTTACACATCCAGTTTTGGTTTGGGTATAGCCTTTGTCATTAATAAGCTTTATTATTTGAGGTAAGTCATTTAGCTTCTCTATACCTCAGCTGCTTTGTTTATAAAGAATTTGAGTATGACCTGGGGTGTAGGAGAGGGCATTGTGAATGTGTGAGCGTAAGAGTGATATTAATGGAAAAAAAAGGGACTTTATTGGCAGGACATGTATTTTTAGCTAATTCTTTCAATTAAAAATTTAATTCTATTGCTTACAGTAACAACAATAATAACAAAAATCAAGAGCTAACAAGTACTGAGTACTCATTCTAGTTCAGGCATTGTGCTTAGAGCTTTGTATACAGCATTTAATCCCTGTAACAACTTTACGAGTTAGAGGCCATTTTTATCCTCCTTCTGCTGATGTGGAAACTGATGCTTAAAGGAGTTAAGTAGTTGTCCAAGAACATGTAGCCTGTAAAGGGGGAGCAGTGGGCTCACTCAGCACATTTAGCCACCAGCCACACTGTCTGCTTCCAGAAAGCACCGCTGAATGTGGGCAACTGAGTAGTTCTTATCATATAGGGATTTCCTGAGACCCAATCTAACTGATTAAAAACAGAAGTGTTTCATGAATTGCTGTATTTTAATTGATATTTGTAACAAATCACTTGCATAGGTGACATGAAAATTCAGGAATATTTAGCTAGTTTCCAATGTCTGCTTTCACTCTAAAAGTGTCCATTGTTTGCTAAAGTGATTAAAAAAAAAAAGATTATGTAAATAACACGCTTCCTCAAACTTCAGCACTTTTAATCTGTTCCTTACCAGTAGGTTGTCTAATCACCTAGAACTACAGACCCATTATCTAAACCATTTATATACTTACTCCAGAATTTTTCAAAGTTGGTTGAACATGATAATCCTGTAGGACAGGGAGAAAATATTAGAATTTCTATTTTTAGCTCATGCTTTTAAAAGTGTATCTATGCATAATGCATTAGTGTAGCCATACATGCATTAAATCAATGAATAAGTAAACAAATTTATTTTGGAAGTGTGATCAAACAAGTTGGAGACTACTGATTTAGCCTTTTTTTTTTTTTTTTTTTTCCTATATGAAGCTTGATTTTTCTCTATGTTTGAGTCTATTGTGGCTATACACCACTCATCTGTCAGTTTGTTGTACTGTACGGGATTGCATGTTGCTATGAGGCTGGAGGTATGCCACCAGTATTTCAAATACCAGCAGGGTCACTGTGGTAGTTAAGGTTATGTGTCAACTTGGCTGGGGCCTGGTTTTGACTGTCTGGACAGCTGGATGTAGTTATTCCCCATAATGAACTTGGTAATCAGCTCCATGATGGAATCTACTGGAGCAGCTGAGTAGCTGCCTTCGGGGATGTGGTCTGCTTCCAGTGTATAAGGAGAAGTTTTGAGAAAGGTCTCTGTAGCTTTTTGGCAAATTTTTTTTTTTCTTTTTTTTTTTTTTGCCTTTTGGACTCTACATGTAGCCAAGTCTTCATTTAACAGCCTGGCATGTTTTCCCACTGATCGTGGGACTGTATCTGGACTTGAGTTACTGGCCTGCTGTGTTGGTTAGTAATATTGGGCCTGTGCCATTTTATTTGTCAATCATGGGCTTGTTAGCCTAAACAACCAGCAGCTGCCTGACTAAAGAGACACCTTCAGCTCCAGTGGGCCAGGAGCAGGAGGCAGAGCTGAAGCCCAATGTTGAGGGGCTTTCACCAAGACCTCAGAAATTGGCACTTTGAACTCAGACTCCTGGCCCCATTAACTGTAAGAGAATAAACAACTGTTAAAACTACCCATTTGTGGTCTCTTCTATTAGAGAGACACTGGAGAACCAAATATCACATGTAAGTAAAATCTTACTTAAGATAATTCAAAAGTGGTCGCAGCAGTATAGTGACAGAGAACTTCCAGAAATGCAAGCTGGATTCAGAAGAGGGTGTGCAATGAGGGATATCATTGCAGATGTCAGATGGATCTTGGTTTAAAGCAAAGAATACCAGAATGATGTTTACTTGTGTTTTATTGACTGTGCCAAACCATTTGATTGTGTGGATCATAACAAATAATGGATAACATCAAGAAGAATGGGAATGCTAGAACACTTAATTGTACTCATGAGAAACCTGTATATAGACCAGTAGGCTGTCGTTCGAACAGAACAAGGAGACACTGCATGGTTTAAAATCAAGAAGGGAGTGTGTCAAGGTTGTATCCTTTCACCATACTTATTTAATCTGTATGCTGCCCAAATAATATGAGAGGCTGGACTATATGAAGAAGAATGTGTCATCAGGATTGGAGGAAGACTCATTAATAACCTACAATATGCTGATGACACAACTTTGCTTGCTGAAGGTAAGGATGACTTGAATCACTTACTGATGAAGGTTGAAGAATACAGTCTGCAGTATGGATCACATCAACATAAAGAAAACAAAAATCCTCACAACTGGACCAATGAGCAGCATCACAATAAATGGAGAAGAGATTGAAGTTGTCAAAGACTTCATATTACTTGGTTCTCTGATCAACAGCAATGGAAGCAGCAATCAAGATATCAGATGACATATAGCACTGGGAAAATCGGCTGCAAAGGACCTCTTTCAAGTGCTGAAGAACAAAGATACCTCCCTCAAGACTGAGATGCACCTGACACAAGCCACAGTATTTTCAATTTCCTCATAGGCATGTGAGAGCTGGACAATGAATAAGGAAGACTGAAGAAGAGTCAATGCTTTTGAGTTGTGGTGTTGGTGAAGAATGCTGAAAGTACCATGGACTGCTAAAAGAACTAACAGATCTGTCCTGGAAGAAGTGCAGTCAGAATGTCCCTTGGGAGTGAGAATGGCCAGACTTTGTCTCACCTACTTTGGTCATGTTGTCAGAAGGGACCATTCCCGAGAGAAAGATATCATACTTGGTAAAGTAGAGGGTCAATGAAAAAGGGGAAAGCCTTTAACAAGATGGAATGATATAGTGGTGCATTGATGGGCTCAGGTATAGCAGGGATCATGGAGCTGGTGCAGGACCAGGCAATGTTTCATTCAGCTGTACATGAGGTCACTATGAGTCAGAGATGACTCAACGGCTTCTAACAACAACAACAACAGAGAACCAAAACAGTCACCCAAGGTGGATAGGTTTCAGCAGAGGCTCCAGACTACGACAGAATGGGGAGAAGAATGGGGCCATCCATTTATGAAAAAAATTGTCCACTGAAAACCTTACAAATAGCAGCAAAACATTGTCTGATTTGTTACTGGAAAACTTTATGAATAGTAGTGAAACACTGTCTGATAATAGTGCCGAAGATGAGCCCTTCAGGTTGAAAGACACTTGATATATGATTAGGGAAGAGCTGCTTCCTCAAAGTAGAGTCAACTTTAAAGACATTGATGGAATAATGCTTTTGGGACCTTCATTTGCTGATGGGGCATGATTCAAAATGGGAAGAAATAACTGCAAACATTCATTAATAATCAGAATGTGCAATGTACGAAGTGTGAATCTAGGAAAATTGGAAGTCATCAAAAATGAAATCAACACATGAAGATTGTATCCTAGGTGTTAATGAGCTGAAATGTACTGTATTGGCCATTTTGAATCAGACAATCCTATGGTCTACCATGCTGGGAAGGCTAAATTGAAGAGGAATGGTGTCACATTTATAATTAAGAAGAATGTTTCAAGATTTGTCCTGAAGTACAATATTGTCAGTGATAATATAATAACTCTATACCTATAGGGAAGACCAGTTAATACTACTGTTACTCAAATTTACACTCCAACCACTAAAGGCAGAGATGAAGAAATTGAAGATTTTTACCAACTTCTGCAGTTTGAAATTGGTGGAACATGCAATCTGGATGTATTGATTATTACTGGTGATTGGAATGCAAAAGTTGGAAATGGAGAATTATGGATAGTCAGGAAATATGGCCTTGGGGATAGAAATAGCACTGGAGATCACATGATAGAATTTTGCAAGACTAATGACTTATTCATTGCAAATAGATTTTTTTCAACGACATAAACAGTAACTATACAGGTTAACCTGGCTGGATAGGATAAACAGGAATCAGATTGACTACATCTGTGGAAAAAGGTGATAGAGAAGCTCAGTATCACCAATCAAAACAAGGCCAGGAGCTGACTGTGGAACAGGCCATCAATTGCCAGTGTGCAAGTTCCAGTTGAAGCTGAAAAAAATTAAAACAAATCCACAAGAGCCAACATATGACCTTGATTATAATCCCACCTGAATTTAGAGACCATTTGAAGAATAGGTTTGATACATTGAACACCAAAGTCCAAAGACCAGACAAGTTGTAGGATAACATCAAGAACATCATGTGTGAAGAAAGCAAAAAGTCATTAAAAAGACATACAAGGAAGAAAAGACCAAATGAATGTCAGAAGAGACTCTGGAACATGCTCTTGAATGGAGAGTAGCTAAAGTGAATGGAAAAAATTATGAAATAAAAGAGCTGAATAGATTTCAAAGGGCATCTTGAGAAGACAAAGTATTATAATGAAATGTGCAAAGACCAAAAGTTAGGGGGAAAAAAAATGAAGAACCCACTAAACATTTCTCAAGATGAAAGTACTGAAGAAAAATTTCAAGCCTTGAGTTGCAATATTGAAGAATTTTATGGGAAAAATACTGAACAATTCAGGAAGTATCAAAAGAAGATGGAAGGAATACACAGAATCACTGTACCAAAGACAATTAGTCAGCCTTCAAAAATTTCAGGAGGTAAAATAAAATAGGATCAAGGACAGATGATGTTGAAGGAAGAAGGCCAACCTACACTGAGGGCATTGGTGAAAAGATATGTCATTGCTGATGTCAGGTGGATCTTGACTGAAAGCAAAGAATACCAGAAAGATGTTTATGTATGTTTTTTTGACTGTGCAAAGGCATTTGACTATGTGGATCATAACAAATTATAGATAAAATTGCAAAGAATGGGAATTCCAGAATGCCTAGTTGTACTCATCAGGAACCTGCATATAGACTGAGAGGCTGTGGTTCAAACAGAACAAAGAGATACTACATGGTTTAAATTCAGGAAGGGTGTGCATCAGGATCGTATCTTTTCATGATACTTATTCCATCTATGTGTTGTGCAAATAATCTGAGAAGCTGGCCTATATGAAGAAGAACATGGAATCAGGATTCAAGGAAGCTTCATTAACACCTTGAGATATGCAGATGATATAACTTTGCTTGCTAAAAGTGAAGATAACTTGAAATACTTACTGCTGAAGATCAAAGATTACAGTTGTCAGTATGGATTACACCTAAACATAAAACAAAAATCCTCACAACTGGAACAATAAGCAACATTATGATAAATGGAGGAAAGATCTAAGTTGTCAGGGATTTCATTTTACTTTGATCCACAGTCAACATCCTTGAAGGCAGCAGTGAAGAAATCAGACATTGTATTACATTGGACAAATTTGCTGCAAAAGACCTCTTTAAAGTGTTAAGGATCAAAGATGTCCCTTTAAAGACTGAAACAGAAAACCAAACTCACCGCCATCTAGTTGATTCTGACTCATAACAACCTCCTTTGGGTTCCCAAGTCTGTAAATCTTTGCAGAAGTAGATTGCCCCATCTTACTCATGCAGAGTGGCTGCAGTGGGAAGGAACGGTATTTGGAGACTAAGGTGTGCCTAACTCAAGCCATGGCACTTTCAATCCACTCATATGCATGTAATAGCTGGAAAATGAATAAGGAAGATTAAAGAAGGGTTGATTGCCTTTGAATTGTGGTGTTGGAGAAGAATACTGTTAGTACTATGGACTGCCAGAAGAACGAACAAATCTGTCCTTTAAGTACAGCTGGAATGCTTTTTAGAAGTGAGAATGGCCAGATTTCGTCTTACACACTTTGGTGATGTTACAAGAAGGGACCAGTCATTGGAGAAGGATATCATGCTTGGTAAAGTAGAAGGTCAGTGAAAAAAGGGGAAGACTTCCAATGAGGTGTATTAACACAGTGTCTACAATGATGGGTTCAAGCACAGCAAAGATGTGAGGATGCCAGAGGACCAGGCAGTGTTTCGTTCTGTTGTACACAGGGTTGTTATAAGTTGGAGCTGACTTGATGGCACCTAATAACAAAAATAGCATTGTGATTGTATTAACTCATCTCATAATGCAGTTACCAGACTGACTCACTGCCATCAAATTGTTTCCAACTCATAGCAACCCCTCCTTGGGTTTCTGAGGCAGTATCTCTACAGAAGTAGATCGCCCAATCTTTCTTCCAAGGAGTGGCTGGTGGGTTTAGCAGTCAAATGCCTTAGGCACAATTTGGGCATTAAGTTTTTTGGGATTGGTGTGAACCTGAGGTTTAGCTCATCTGGATGAATATCCAGATTAAGTACATTAAATCCCCATCTCTCCATTCCATTCCTTCTTCATCTCAGCTCCCTCACAAGGAGTGAGAAACTCTGCCAGAATTCAGGACTGGCTCATAAGTATTTGAAAATTAATTTAAAGATTATTCTTTGGGAGTGGGGATGGAAAATATACTTAAAAATAGATTAATTGGCACCTCTTGGAAGAGGTGGGAGAGATGGATTCCTTTCCTTACTCAGGCCCAATAGCAAGGGATAAGTTCTTTCTACCAAAATGTTATATACGTCAAAATATCATAATAGATGTGTAACTAATAAAAAATATGTACAACTCTTATCCGGAGATCATGTCAATAACATGTGTGCTAATAAAAAAATATTCATATCCTCCTTCAATAGGAGCCGTGGTGTTGTAGAGTCTAAGGCATTTGACTGCTAACCAGAAGGCTGGTGGTTCAAACCCACCAGCCACTCCTTGGAAGAAAGATTGGGCCATCCACTTCCTTAGAGATACCACCTCAGAAATCCAAGGAGGGGTTGGTATGATTCAAAACCTAATTGACAGCAGTGAAGTTTTTTTTTTTTTAATCTTCCTTCAAGAGTTCATATCAATTTGCTCTCTAAACTTTCACAGAAATCACAATAAAAAGTTAAAAAAAAAATTCATGTCCTCCTTCAAAGGGTCATGTTTTTGGTTTGTACTAATAAAATATATATAAGGAGCTCTGGTGGTGTAGTGCCTAAGGCATTTGACTGCCAACCAGAAGGTTAGAAGTTCAAACCCACTAGCCACTCTGCGAATGGAAGACTGGGGAATCTACTTCTGTAAAGATTTGCCACCTCAGAAACCCAAAGGGGGTCGCAATGAGTCAGAATCGACTTGATGGAATTGAGTTTTTTTTGGCCATTTTAAGGTCATATCACTAATCATGTGTGTGCTAATAAAAATATGTTCATCTCTCATCAAAAGGTCATATCAGAAGAACAAAATATGATTATTCATACTTTCTGATTTCAAAATGTTCTATAAGCTTCCTGTAATCAAAATAGTCAAGTACTATTATAAGAATAGACACATTGATCAATGGAGTAAAATTGAGAGTATGGAAATAAACCCACAAGTGTGGTACAAGAGTACCAAGTCCATTCAATGGGGGAAAGAATAGTGTCTTCAAAATGGTGCTAGGATAACTGAATCTCCACATGCAGGTGAATTTGGACCCAGACCTCACAGAATATGCTAAAATTAACTCAAAATGAAGCAATGACCTAAATATAACAACTAAAATCATCAAACTCTTAGAAGAACACATAGGGGTAAAGCTTCAGAATTTATTTTTTGTCAATAGATTTTCATATATGATAACAAAAGAATGAGCAGCAAAAGACAGAATAGATAGATGGGATCTCATCAAAGGATTTTAGATTTTATCAACAAAGTAAAGAGACATTTCTACAGAATGGTAGAAAATATTTGGGAATCCTAAATCTGATAAGGGTTTAATATCCAGAATATGTAGAAAGCTCCTACCACTCAACAACATCAATACAAAGAACCCATTGAAAACTGGGCAAAGAACTTGAATAGACACTTCTTTAAAAATTACATACATTAATAGCTGATATGCACATGAAAATGCATTCAATGTCTCTGTCCATTAAAGAAATGCAAATCAAAACCACATTGAGATACTATTTCATACCCTCTAGGATGGCAATTACCAACAAGTGTTGGCAAAGATGTGGAGAACTGAAACAATCATCCATTGCTGGTATGACTATAAAATAGTACACCCACTGTGGAAAACAGTTTGGCCTCGCCTCAAAAAGTTAAACATATAATTACCATATGACCCAGAAATTCCACTCCTATAGTCCAAAACACTTGAAAGCAGGGACTCAAACAGGTACTTGTATACAAATGTTTATAACAGCATTATTCACAATAACCAAAAGGTGGAAACAGCTAAAGGGTCCATCAGTCGAGGAATGAAAAAACAAAATGTAGCATATCTGTAAAATGGAATCTTATTCAACATAAAAAGAAATGCAGTTCTGATACATACTTCAACATGAGTATACCTTGACAACATTATACTGAGTGAAATAAGTCACACACAAAAAGACAAGTATTGTATGATTCCATTTATGTGAAATATCTAGAATGATCAAATGCATAGAAACAAAAGTCTAGTTGTGGTCACGAACTGAGGGGAGGGCAAAATGGAGAGTTATTGCTTAAGGGAGTTACTCTGTTTAAAGTGATGAAAAACATTTGGACATGAAAATGGCAGTGTCTCCACAACATGGTGAGTGTAATTAATGTCACTGAATTATATACTTAAAAATGCTTACAGTGGCAAATGTTTCATTTTATTGTATTCTATCACAATAAAATAAGTGAAGAAATAAAAATGGTTAAAATTGAAAATGTTTTATTATATAACTTTTAACACAATGATAACAAAATAGAAGGCCATATCTTCTATATTCTATAATAGATGTGTGTTTTAATAATAATAAAAAAAACTAGCACTTTTGCTATAATCATTTTCCAACTCATATGTTAATTGTATTGCTAAAACAAGAGTATAACCAATGAACATTTCTTCTTTACATTTCCCCAAGCATTTCAGGAGCTCTGCTGGCATAGTGCCTAAGGCATTTGACTTCTAACCAGAAGGCTGGTGGTTCAAACCCACCAGCCACTCCTTGGAAGCAAGATTGGGCGATCTACTTCTGTGGTGATACCACCTTGGAAACCCAAGGGGAGGTCACTATGAGTCGGATCTGATTCGACAGCAGTGAGTTGGAAGGGAGAAAAGGGTTTCAGATAAATAGTAAACTTATAACATGTATTTGGGTAAAACTCTTTTCTGTAAGTAGTTAAACATTAGTAAAGAATTTTACTCTTGGTAACCTGTTCCATTGAAGGTGGTAGCATTAAATATTTTGATTTATGTGACTTTCATTTAAGTCATGATTTCTAAGTATATATCAATTTCTGAAATTATTCTGGGAGACTACGAGCAGCTTCCTTTGACATTTGATCAAGTAACTTAAAACTTAGAAGCCAGAAAAGAATGAAGAATACTTAGAAGTTGTTTCAATGAGAGTCTCAAAATGATTAAAGGATTAAAAAATAAGACTGAGGAAAAGTATAATTTATTGACATTATTCAACTTTGACAAGCAAGAATTTGAGAGGATGACTTAGTTGGCATTCTGTTGACGAGCATTTTATCAATTGGCATTATGCCAATTGATGTCCTTAATTGGAATACTGGGGTGGTGGAAATTTCTATAATTTTGATTCTATTTTTCCTCCTAGCATCATGTTTAAGTTTCACTAAATGCAATTTTTATGCATTCTAGTATTTTCAAAATGGAAAATTGGTGGGATCTTTATTCTCAGACAAAAGCAGGACATGTTTTCTGCATCTTAAACTGTCAAAAAGGGAGGTGTCTCCCAATTCATCTCTATTTAGCTATGGCAGGAGCCTAACTTTGGTTAGCTTTTTGCGAAAAAGAAAAGTCTTCAAAATTAAAAATTAGTAATTAAAAATTGCAAGAGACTTTCGTTACTGGTTATTAAATACTTTTCTATAGAGGTTGCTAGTTGATTTTTCTCTCCCTAGAATAACTTAAATAGGATGCTTCTTATGACTATAGATAAAGGTGATCTGCTTACCTTTGGGGTCTAGGAGCCTATGAATTTTCTTCCTTTCCTTCTCTTCTTCCCTCTCTCTTTCCCTCCCTCCCTCCCTTGCTCTCACTCTTTCTCTTTCTTTTTCACTTGTGTTAAGGACTTTCAGTGTTCTCCTGAAAAACAAACAAACAAAAAAACACTTATCTGCAAATTTATAGTTTGCCTATAAATATCATGTATCTGATCAATGCTTGATTTATGACTATAAAAGATGAATTTTGTACTGTTATATTTGTGAAGAAGATGTTACATGCTATTGTTTCACAATTACTACATTAGTAAACATTCTCTTTGGGAATTTTCCTTCAAAATCATTAGCATACCATCTATTTTGATAAAGATGGCTTTTACAACAAGGCTTAACTTTTGTGTGTAATATTCTTTGTAGCTTCAGATACATGTTCTTGACCTTAGCACCAAATGTTTCCTTGTAAAAGTATTACACATAGAAAAGACCCTAGATCCTGACTCCTCTTGCAAATCAATTTACTTATGTTTCACTTTTGTGAATTTCTAGATGTGATCTTAATGCAATTGATTTGGCAGTGGGAGAAATTTTTAGTTGGATCTCAAAACATCATTCTCTCTAGCTGAAATAGAAAGATATTCATTGAAGGTGTCTTAAGTGTATGTTGTAGGCCCAGATTTTCTAATTCTTTAGTCATCAAATCTGATAAATTCCGTATCTTCACATGCCTATGAATGTCCTAAGAATAAACTTAAGTTCTACACTCAGCAAAAATGTTGGATGTTTGTATCTGTTTCATTGATGTGCATTTAAGAGGAAATATATCAGTATCCCACTCAGATACATTAGCAGTTTATAAACTACCAGGAAAAAAAAAAGTGAAGATTTTACAAAGTGTGGACACATATCTCATTCCTGTAATGTTTAACAAAAAGAGATGTTCCTTTGTTAATACTGCAGGAATTTTTTTTTTTTTTTTTTTTTTTTTTGGGGAAAAATTTACAAAAGAAAATTCACTTTTCATACAGCAGTTCACATATACTTTGTCTCATGTCATTGACCAAAATTTACAATGCAGCAGCTCCCCTCCCACTTCCTCTCCATAGTTACCTCCTCCCAGTGTCCATCCCTTCATGCTCTTCTGCACCCTGAGCTATCTCCCTGTGCATAAGCAGCCCTTCCTTCTCCCATGATTGTTCTCTCCAGGGCGTGTGTCTACTTGAGGTAAATGTTTAACTCACATGCCTGTACTTTGTTTGGCTGGAAACCACAGGTGTGGGTTCAATTCCAGACCTGAAGGGCAGCTAGGGGCCATAGTCTCAGTGGTTACACCAGGCTCTATTGGACCAGCAAACCTGGTCCCCACCTTTTTTTTTTTTTTGCCTCCAAATGATTTTGAGTTTTGTTCCACATTGTTCTCCCTCTCTATGCAGGATCTCCTACATCCCTTCCAAGTGGATGGCAGTGGTAGCTGGGCACCATCTAGTTCTTCTGGTCTCATAGTTGTATAGGTTGCAGATCGGATGGTGTACCAGTCGCTAGGACTGATTGTTTCCATTAATTTTTGTTTTCTTCTTTCTTCTTGATGAGGAGAGACCCGTTGTTGCATCTAGATGGCAGCTTGCTAGCTTTTAAGATCCCAGTCACTACTCGCCACAGTAGGAGGTGGAACAATGTTTTGTATAGTATGTTATGCCAATTGAGCTTGATGTCCCCTGCGACTATGGTCCCAAGCCCGCAGGATCAACTCCTCGGTCCCTCTGGGTAGCTGGCTGTGACCAAGCAATGACCATAACCTTGCCCCTTGTCAGCTCTACTATACACCTGGGAATTCTGATCATTCACATGAACTTATAGGCCCATTGTCTGCCAACCCTATATATGATCTTGGATACACTCTCCATTTAGACATACCTAATTGTTTAGCTTGTTCACCTATCCGTCCCTATACCCATGTTTGCTTTCACTGACAACTCAGTACTGTATATGCAAAAGGGTTCATATTTGTTGTCTGTACTGCCCATGTAACTCTCTATGTCTTTCTCATCCTCAATGCTGCCATATTGGTCACTCACATTTGGTACATTGCCCTTCTCTTCACCCAAATCAATATTTATCTCTATCTATCTAACAGCGTTCCCTCCCCTCCCCTCCCACCCCTGGTAACCAACAAAGAAAATGTCCTCCAATATATATCAACCTTTCCTTAACTTTTACAATAACGGACTAATACAATCTTTGTCCTTTTGTGACTGACTTATTTCACTCAGCATAATGTCCTCCAAGTTCATCCACGTTATGCAGTGTTTTGCAGATTCTGCATTATTCTTTAGCATTGCATAGTATTCCATTGTGTGAATGTACCAAAGTTTGGTTATCCATTCCTCAGTTGTTGGACATCTAGGTTGTTTCCAAGTTTTGGCTATTGTAAATAGTGCTGCGATGAACATCGGCATGCATATATCTGTTCTTGTTATGGCTCTCACTTCTTTAGGGTATATACCTAGTAATGGGATGGCTGGGTCAGGAATTTTTTTTTTTTTTTAGTTCAATGTTGTAACTCATGATTACTTTTGTTTGAATTATTGACTTTGCAAATTATTTAGATTCTATTTATTAATGAGGATCAATCTTCTGTTTTTTCAAAGCATGTACAGCTCTTGTGTTGGTCTGCTGCTAGGCAATCATTTGCAGTGGGATATTCTTTCTTAAGTTTTATAAATATTTACACTTTAATGGCAGATAAAACAATTAGCATGGACATTTAAAACAATGAGAGACTCATTCAACAGTGCTCTGCACAACCTTCTCAGGAAGCTTTCTTCTTTCCTCTATTTCTTAGCTACACGAAGTGCCATGCGAGCTGTAAGGATGCTAAATTATCTGGAAGGAAAAACACATAGCACCTTGGTATACTATAGGGCATCTTTATGATCCAGTGAAGTTTGCTGCTGCATTTCAGACTGCTTACTTTGGGCACCACATGATGAACCCAATGAAATTCTCCACCTGACCCTTTTGACAACAGACTTCTAAGACTTAACTCCAGTAAGATTTTCTCTCCCAGATCTTCAGAATGGAGGAAGCACAGGTTACTTGAGAAATGAATTTCAGCTGTAGGCCAATTATTTGTTGAAAGCGGTTAGAAATTTATAGGGAGGCTTCTGCTTTCCACACCTGATTTTGCTTAACAATAGCTGTCCTTTCCCTTTCCTTTTCTTTTCCCTGTCCCCCTCCTTCCCTCTTTTCCTTCCTCCCTGTTTTCTTTCCTTTTTTTTTTTTTTTTGCATTTTCTCTGTTTTGTTTTTTGTTTGTTTGTTTTGTTTTAGTCTACAGAACTCTAGCTGACTGGATTTGTTGTTCACAGTAGGTCCAGATTCTTTCTCAAAATCTCCACTGAAACAAAACAAAATGCAACACATACATACACACACACTTCTTGTATAAAAATAAACAAACACCCCTTTAAGTGACATGCATAGAAAGAAAAGTGAACTATCTATCATATAACTATCCTTGGACCTAAGCATTATGTTCCCAAAACCTTAAGGCAAAATGAGGGATGCAATTCAGATGAACTGGTACTAGTGGAGGTAGCGCTGGTGGCATAGTGCCTAAGGCATTGACTGCTAACCAGAAAGCTGGCAGTTCAGACCCACCAGCCACTCCCCAGAAGGAAGGTTGGGCAATCTACTTCTGTAGTGATACCACCTTGGAAACCCAATGAGGGGTCACTGTTAGTCAGAACTCTATGGTAGTAGTTGCATTTTTGCATTTGATACTAATGGAACACTTGCTATATAGGCTTCATTCCCATTAATTTATCTGAAAAGTTATGGCCACATTGAATTACATTTTAAATTTTTGGTATTAGGGAAGCTATCACTGAATAAAGTTCCACAGTGCATCAGTGTTCTGGTTACCTAATGCCGCTGTGATGAGAAATATACCATAAATGAGATGTCCTTAACAAACAGGAGTCTATTCTTACAATTTGGAGGCTTTAAGTCCAAGTTCAAGGGGCTGTGTGAAAACCCCTCAACCGTGGGGTCCAGCTCTGTCTCCTGCTTCAGGCCCACTGGAGCTAGAGGTGTTTTTTCACTCAGACAGCTGCTAACTGCTGAGGTTGAGAAGCCCCAAGATTGACAAGTAAAAAGGCACAGTCCCGATGTTACCAAACCACATAGCAGGCCATTAACTTAAGTCCATTGTAAGTCCCAAGGTTGGCACAGCATAGCAACCTACTAACAACGACATGACTACATGCAGGGTCCAAGCGTGCCGTAGACTAGAGACCATTCTCAAAGCTTCTCCTTAGATACAGGAAGCAGACCATATACCCAAAGGCAGCTACTCAGCTGCTCACAGTAGATTCCACCATGGAGTTGATTACCAGTCTCATCACAGGGAATACTACATCCAGCTGCCCAGCCACTCAACCAGGCCTAGCCAAGTTGACATACAAACATAACCATCACAATCAGTTTTAAAAAAATAGTACTTCTTTTAGAAGGCAAGGAATTGTTTTTAATAAAACTTAGTCTATTTTTCTCTTAATCTCCTTTTTTATAATCTGTAAAACAAAGAAAACTAATTTATGCCTGACAAGGTAGTCAGGAGAATTAAAAGAGAATCAGTCTAAACTTGCTCTTGGAGTAATAAAGTTCTATAAAATGTTTGTGGACATATGTTTTAGACTAATCTTATGTTAACAAGTCTTTATCATGGTACTGCCATATGATTTAATTTGTGTAAAGGTGGTCAGAAAAATTGACATATAGTCCTGCTGTGCTGCTAAATCTAAAGTGTCTTTGTGTAAGTTACTAATTCCTTTGAATATCAGTTCTTCATTCATTATATATCCATTCAATAAAAAGGCATTGAGTGCCTACAATGTGTCAAGCAGTGCTGTAGGCTCTGGGAATAGAGCTTTAAATGATACAGACATGGAGCTCCTGGAGCTTGCATTCTGATGGGTGTGGTAGGCATCAAACAAAATAAATATGTTATATGGTGTGTTAGAAGTGACGTGGTATGGAAAAAAAGTAAAACAAAAGGACAGTAGGGAATGCTGGGGCAGGTTTTGGTTTTCAATTTTAATTAGAGTGGATATGAGAAGGTCTCACTGAAAAGGAAACTTCTGAGGAAAGAGGTGAAAGAGGTATGGACATGAGCTTTGTGAAAATGAGGAGGAAGAAAAATTCTAGGTAAAGAGTAAAACAAATGAAAATGTCATGTGATAGGAATATATCTTGACAATGAGGGCAGTTTAACTGGAGGAAAATCAATGCAGAAAAGTAACAGGACATGAGACCAGAGACCAAGAAGGAAGGGGAATAGATAGCATAGGTAGGTCCCTGTCTCCAAAACCAAACTCGTTGCTGTCAAATTGGGTCTGACTCATAGAGACTCCTCCTTGGGTTTCTGAGGCAGTGTCTCTACGTAAGTAGATTGCCCAGTCTTCATTCCGAGGAGTGGCTGGTGGGTTTGAACTGGCCAGGCTTCTGGTTAGCAGTTGAGTGCCTTAGACACTAACCCACCTGGGCTCCCTTGGGACCCTGTAGGCAATTTAAACACTTTGACTTTTACCCTGAGAAAAGGGGATTTTCTAGAATTTTATTTAGAAGAGTACATGTCCTGACTTAGATTTTAAGAGGATCATTTGGCTGCTATATAGGGAGCTCTGGTGGCGTAGTGCCTAAGGCATTTGACTGCTAACACTGCTAACTAGAAGGCTGGTGGTTCAAACCCACCAGACACTCCCTGGAAGGAAGGTTGGGCCATCTACTTCCATAGTGATACCACCTTGGAAACTCAAAGAGGGGTCATTATGAGTCGGATCCCACTCGATGACAGTGAGCTTTTTTGTTTGTTTGTTTTGATTGGAAAATATAAAAGACACAAGTCAAAGAGTATCCTTAAAAATCTCTTCAAGATCCGTGATCATATGATATTCGATATGGTTTCTCTCCTAAGACTCCTATCAGTATTCAAGAGGGAAGGAAGTACTGTTCAAGCCCTTGTCCCACTACTGGAAGCAGTGGTTTGGCAGAATAGGAATTATTTCTACATAAATGTGGGGTCAGTAGGGCCAGTTGAACATTTAGTTTCTTATGGCTTTCTAAAAGTAATTTAAAAGCGGGTCGTAGTGTCCCAAAAGGAGCCCTAGTGACACAGTGATTAATGCTAGGTTGCTAACCAGAAGGTCACTGGTTCAAACTCACCAGCCACTCTGAGGGAGAAAGATGTGGGAGCCTGTTTCCATAAAGATTCACAGCTTTAGAAATGCTATGGGGCAATTTGCCTCTGTCCCATGGGATTACTATGAGTTGGATTTGACTCAATGGAAATGAGGTTTTTTTTTTTTTTTTGATTCATTCATTCTACCATATTCACTCACTCAAGCCATAAGCTACAGATTATAGGATTTGATGTGTTTTTTTTTTTTTTTTTTTATTATAATGCTTCAGAAGTACTAGGGAATTGTTGATAGTATTATATACATAAGTGATCATGTTCTTTTTACCTCAGCACAAGTGAGCAGCTCAATGCAAACCAACTTGTCTTATGAACATATACAGAGACTGTTTCCAATTCTTCACCAGCCAATGAAATACTGCCCTCTGAATGTTTACTCAAGCCTGTTCTCTTATCTATAGGCAAAAGAATTACTCTCAATGTGGCATAATCACATGGAGTTCCAGAGAGGAACATGCTAGTTAGTAAATTCCTTAAGATTTATAATGAAGAAAAGAGCTAAGTTCTTCAAAAATGTTAAATGAAGATATTACTACCCATGCTAAAGTTATTTGCAATGCTAGTTTTATACTGTTTGTACATGATACCCCATAAATCCCCCAAAAAACATTGTTATTTGTGCAGTAAATATTTTATGGCTGTGATGATCTGAAGTACTCTGAACTCTTAGGAGGATAGAATCTAATATGAAGCAAAACAGCTGTTGTTCCATACATTTAAGTGATGGCTGATAGGACAGACTTTTTTTTTAATAAAAAGAAATTTAACCTGTTTTTTCCTAAAAATCTTAATTAAATCAAAACTTTCTTATTTTTGACATAATATTTCTGTGTTTAAAAAGTCCACTATTTTGTGTAGAGAAATAGAAATTACAGCTCAAATTCCCTTTCATTCTCTTAGAGAGAGAGAGAACACCAACATTCTCTCTAATGAATTTTTATATTCAGAAAAGAAAACATTAACCGAAAGAACCTACGTCATAAAAAAAAAGATGTGGGTGGGGGTTACCAAAGGGCATTCAGATCCTCTGTAAAAGGCATTGATATTTCCAAGAACTAAGTTTAATAAAGGAAAGATAAGAATGTCAGATTGAAATTTTTAAAATTAGTTTGGCAGGATAGTCACAATTCTCATACAAATGCATGAGACTTATTTTCCTGCATCACCAGGTGTTGGAAAGGACAAGCAGCTTGATATTAACATTTTTATTAAGACAAAACACCAGCTAATAAAGGATAATATAGTTTAATAAAACACAATGAAATACTATGACCCTTTGGCCAAAACTAGTGATTATTTGCTGCCTTGAGGAAATCAGGAGAATTCCTCAATGGGACTACTAAATTTCACAAAGCTTATTCACTAAACTGATTCTCAGCCTTACCTCTGAATTGGTGACTTTGGGAAATTTGTAATATATGGTCAATAGGAGTCAAGATAATAACCAGACTATCGGGAAGAATCCCGAGTAAATTATTTGAGTTTCTTGATTTTGCACATTTTTAATTTCCTTTCATCCAGCCAGTTAATGAGTGTAGACAAGCATTCTGTTCTGATACAAATCATTTGC
Organism: Orycteropus afer afer; assembly: GCF_000298275.1. Taxonomy (NCBI): domain Eukaryota; kingdom Metazoa; phylum Chordata; class Mammalia; order Tubulidentata; family Orycteropodidae; genus Orycteropus; species Orycteropus afer. The sequence goes on from NW_006921598.1 coordinate 19,077,028, forward strand.
ACAGAAAGTTAGGAGACCCCAGAGATCTGAGCCTGCCTGCTAGATGTCATGTACACAACTACTGTGCTACTCTCCATCACCCACATGCAAAACCAGCCAGAAGTCCAGGTGGCTTTGATTTAGAGGTCATTAGGCAAATTGGTTCAATTTAATAACAATAGCAATATTTACATTGTACTATATGTGGGAGCTCTGGTGGCATAGTGCCTAAGGCATTTAACTGTTAACCAGAAGGCTGGTGGTTCAAATCCACCAGCCTTTCCTCAGGAGGAAGGTTGAAGAATCTACTTCCTTAGTGATACCACCTCAGAAACCAAATGAGGGGTCGCTATGAGTTGGATCTGACTTGACGGCAGTGAGTTTGGTTTGGTTTATGATATGCCTAACTTTGTTGAATTTAATCATTACATGGGCTGTATATAATTCAGTTAACTTTTGATGCATAAAAAACTTCCCTCAAATTTAGGGTTTAGAACAATACTCTTTTAATATTGTTCACTAGTCTAAGGCCAGCTGGGGAGTCAGCTGATGTGGGCTGGGATAGTTTGAGCTTGCTCACATGTCTTCTGTCACCTGTGGGTCAGGTAAACAGCTTTGCTGCTCTCAATCACCTAGGCTATATCATATCTGGGGCCTTGGCTGGGACAGAGGGCTGAGTGGTTCTGTAGCATGTTACTGTTCCTTACCCAGCAGCATGCTCACGTGAAGGAGGCATCGTGTTCTTGTGGGGAAGGCAGGATTCCTGAGAGAAAGTGCATAGTCTCTTGAGGCCTGGATTTGGAAATGGTATGCTATCACTTCTAATGAATTCTGTGAACCACAGTGAGACACAAGGTAAGCCTGTCTTTCAGGGGAAGGGAAATAGACACCATCCTTTAATGGTTGTAGATATAAGGAGGAGTAAAGGACTGTGTCCATTTTTTACAATCTACCACAAATGGATACAGTTATCCATTTAAAGATGAGGGAATTTTAATACATACAGAGTTTGAGTGAATAAGGTTAAGGTTGTATAGCTTCTAAGTGCCCAAATCAGAATTCAAACACAGGGTATTTGATTCCAAATCCATGTTTATCACTGGTAGGCTATATATTTATTTTTTGTGTGTGTTACTAGATTGCACTTCTGCACATCTAGAAACATGGGAAATGATGTTTATTGCCCTTTTTCTTGTGTTGGACCTCCAACTTCCTTGACGATGTCCATTCCACCTTACCCCCTGGACCAAGTATTTGTAATACATAACACTTCTTTTCTCTTGGTTATTTTGTCCTAGTCTTTAACTACAGCAGTTGCCAGTGATTTCACTCCAACTCATGGTGACTCCATATGTGTAAGAGAACTGTGCTCACTACGGTTTTTACTGGCTGACTTTTCAAAGGTAGGTTGCCAGGTCTTTCTTCTGGGACACCTTGGAGTGGGTTTGAACCTCCAGCCTTTCTGTTAGTAGTCAAGTGTGTTAAAAATTGGTACCATTCTGGGATTTCTTATTTAAAACAGAAAAATCATGAAGTTTTAAAAGTAACTTTTAGCAAAGTGTTGCATATTGATGTTCTTATTTATAATACAAAAAGCTGGGAGTGAAAGCTGTTTTTGTATATTTTATTGAATATTTTTGTTTTATAGCAAGTTGTAAAATATTTTTTAAAATTCCAAAATAAGCCTCTCTTTTGGTAGTGGTAAATTCCATCAAGATAGGGACCTCAACTGTGGGTTGTTGTTTCCCCAAACCAAACCAAACCAAACCCACTGCCATCAAGTCAATTCCAACTCATAGTGACCCCCATTAGGTTTCCAAGACTGTAAATCTTTATGGAAGTAGATTGGCTCATCTTCCTACCACGGAGTAGATGGTGGGTTTGAACCTTCTGGTTAGCAGCCAAATGCCTTATCCATTATGCCACCAGAGCTCCTTGTTAGTAAATGGTGTATGTTCAATAACAAATGGTGTGTGTTCAATAGCTACGAATTAAGTGAAGAAATGAAGGAAGTCAAAATTGTAATGATTATTCATAAATATTTTTAATCATTGATTTTATCCAGTAGATTCCACTAATATTATACTCTTTATTTTTCAGAAGAACTTTATATAGGTTTTTTGTTGGTTGGTTAAGTGCCACATTCTTATTTTTCTTGTTACGCTTTGTGCATGTAGATGTTTGTGTGTGGTGTAATAATATCCATATTTTAAAGAAATTCTTTGCTAATTTTGAATTCTTTTAATGTATAATTTTATATTATGATTTTCATGCTATTGAGCCAGATTTGGCACTATGGCAACTAACAACAACAGTAATCTGGAAATACAGAAGTCTTCTCAGTGCTTATACTAAAGCATTTGAGACTATGGAAACTTTCAATCCACATAGGCCCTTTACAAAGATGGAGCTCAAACCCACCTCTGCCATTGCTCTATTGCACTTTTGAAATCTAATTCTTGGGCTCAACTCAGTGCTATGCATTAATTAGAACTCATGCAAGTATGAGTGTTGAAAACTCCTTGAACTTCTTTACTGGAGACTCTTCTCAGTTACCTGGTGAGTTGTTCGTGATACTTTTCTCACTTTACCAATGGGAATTGAGACACAGCCTGGGTAGGCAGCTTGTCAAATTCAAAATCAAGGCCAAAGGATTGAGTAGCCCCAAGATAAGAGCTGAAGGAATCTCATTTTCTAGTCCATTGTTGAAAAGACTGAAAAGTGTAGTTTGTAAGAAAAGCATTGTATAGAGAAAAACTACCTCTCTAATCATGAATTACATGTCTGTGTGGTGTGGAGATTTTTGATTAGCCAGGTTAAAGGATTGGTATTTGGTTAGTTTGTAGAATTGACAGTGGGTAGGCAGGGTTATTAATACGAGAATCATTTCGTGGTTCATCTCATTAACATGTATGATTGCTATCCAGAGACCAGCCTTAGGCCTAGAAGACAAAGAGCAAAATGAGTTTAAACTGATTTCTTCCCCTAGAGATTAGAGCACAAGTCATCAGTATGCACAAATAGAGCCCCAAGCAAGGAAGCTCCTTAGCTATTAGTTCCTTATTTGTGGTAAACACCATTTTAGCTCCAGAGTCTGTCAACATCTAGCAATTAACCTCAGTACTTTTTCCATGAATATCTTCTATTATAATGACATTTCTTATCAATGAGGATTCTGATGTTTTAGCACACAAAAAGAAGTAGGATATAAACTCCTGAGTCTAAATGGCTCTAAGTCTGTCGTCTTTCTGACACACCAAATTGCTTTCTTCTCTGATCATTATTTTAATATATTTTTGGGCAATTTTTTTTTTTTTTTTTTAAATATAATTAGTACTATATGTTATTACAGCTGCAGATGTATTTTGCCAATTTCTGTGTTTGTCTCCATTATAAGGAAAAGAACTATTTCATTGTAGGGGCCATGGATCTTTCACCATCCTTCCTCTGAATGCTTCAGGGTCCATAGCTCAGCCCTGGGAGTGATGTTGTTGTTATTTGCAGGCCTACTTATATACATCTCACTGCCTGAGGCCCAGATATGAGAGAGCACACATTCCATCCTGACAAAAGGTGTACAAGATGTAAGTAACATCTGCTAAAAACAACTGAAAACAATTTCCTTTCTTGTTTTATTAGTGTAACTTTTATTGTGGTAAAAATATATATAGCATAACATTTGTCAGTTCAGTATTTTTACATGTTCAATTCATGGACATCAAATCTACTCCTCACTTACTGACTATCTCATTATCCCACATTTCATGTTTACAACCATAGTAAAAAACCTACTATATGACTATTTTGTGCAGTAATAACATACTTCTAGAAGTAGAATGCCAAGGTGTCAGTTGAGAGCAGTGCTGGCTGTGATAGTCAAGGGTTTGTATCAACTTGGCTGGGCCATGATCCTCAGTGATTTAGCACCTATATAATAAAATAATTTGGCAGTTATGTACAAGCACACCTCATTTTATTGTGCTTTGTTTTTTTAACTTCATAGGTATTGCATTTTTTAATAAATAAATTATGGCAACCCTGCATATAGCAAGACTATTGGCACCATTTTTTCCAACAGCATGTGCTGACTTCACGTCTCTGTGTCACATTTTGGTAATTTACACGGTATTTAAAACTTTTTCGTAATACTATTGGGTACTTAACAGACTTCAATATAGTATAAACATAACTTTTATATGAACCAGGAAACCAACAAATTTGTGTGACTCATTGTGATGTTAGCTTTATTACAGTGATCTGGAACTGAACCTACCATATTCCTAAGGTATATCTGTAATGATGAAATTTGCCAGTTGTGTCATAATGGAATTTGACAGTAATGTAATGATGTACTCATCCTCCATTTTGTTATCTGATATGATCATTCACCATTTTCTCATAATGCCAATTTTCATTTAATGACTTGGTCTTTGGAACCTAACTATGTTGATAAGTGATGAAGGCGTGCATTACATTAATCATGTTATGCACCATCGTCTATATTGTTAGTTGTTGTTGTTATATGCTGTTAAGTTGGTCCCGACTCATAGCGACCCCTCCTTGGGTTTCCGAGGCAGTATCACTATGGAAATAGATTGCCCAACCTTCCTTCCGAGGAGTGGCTAGTGGGTTTGAACCGCTAGCCTTCTGGTTAGCAGTCAAGTGCCTTAGGCACTATGCTACCGGAGCTCCCATAGAATGCCAATTTTTCCATAACCATTAACAGGTACTCAATACTTCCTAAACAATAACTCCCTATTTTGCCCCTGATAACCACTAATAAATGTTGTTGTCTAATATTTGCTCATATATTTCATGTAAGTGCGATTACACAGTCCTTTTGTAACTGACTTCTTCTTTTGGTGTAATGTTTTCAAAGCCTAATAGGAGAAAATAAAATGTGCTCAAAGCACTAGTTGATTGCCATTGATACATAAAATAAATGAAATTTAAATACAACAACACACATCTGTGATGGCCTGTTGTACAGTGTAATATAGTTGACAAGGGCTTTCATTTTGATTAGCAGAGGAGGGTGCAGTAGGGAGAACTTCATAAATCAGGAGTCTCTCTGTCTTTTTCAATTTATAATTATCAAACTGTCTGACTGGGAGGCAGTTTTTCCCAGGCTCATAAAACGAATTGCCCAGAGTCCTTTTTAACAACACAGATTCTTAGCCCTACTTAGGTGAATGAGAACCTCTAGAGAAGTGCTTTGGAAATTAATATATTTAGCATGTTTACAAGTTATTTGTAGTAGCTGGTAGTTAAGAGGTCTAAAAGAGTTCAACTCTGCCATTGACTCTGTGAAAACAAACAAACAAATAAAAAACACTGCCATGGAGTCCATTCCAACTCATAGTGACCCCCATTGGGTAAAGTGGTATATCTTTATGGAAGTAGATTGCCCTTTCTTCCCTCCACTGAGGGGCTAGTGGGTTTGAACCACCAACCTTCTGGTTGCAGTAATATGCCTTGGTCACTATGCCACCAGAGCTCCTTATTCACTGTGTAGAGTTAAGCAAATTACTGTACTTTGTCTAAGTTTCAATTTTCTCTTTTGCAAAATCAAGGTGAATACTAGATAACTTAATGTGCACAAAATATTTATCATGGTGTATGGCAAAAATGCTGAATATATATTAAACTGCTTTTACTATTTCTACTGTTACTCTCATTGTACCAATAATCTTCTGTGCATTGGGCCCACACAGTTTATGGAAGTAATGAATATAAATGATATAGGGGATCTTCAAGGGAAAAGAAAATTAAAGGAAAATGACCTTTAACAGATTGGGTGAGGGATGATGCAGTCTAGGCTAGAAAAAATAGAAAGAATGGACTTAGAGTTCCCAGGAGGACTTCAGGCATCTAATTCAGTTCACATCTGCCTTCCAGGTATTTGTTATAGATTCCACTGGGTGACAAAACTGCAATTGACTACTAACCTAAAGGTTGAGAGTTTGAACCTTCCCACTGACACCTTGAAAGAAATGTCCAACAACCTACTTCCATAAAGATTACAGACAAGAAAACCCTGTGGAACAGTTTTACTCTTTAACATGTAGGGTCTTCTTGAATTGGAATTGACTCAACTGTGACATGTTTTTGCTTTTGTGTTCCTCCCTTGGATGGAATCAGGTGCTTGACTAATTTGCTATGGCAGGATACATTTTGTAAGATCTAAGACATGATATTACAGGAGCTCTGGTGGCACAGTGTTTAAAGCATTTGGCTGCTAACCAGAAGATTGGCAGCTTGAACTCACCTGACACTGTGTGGATGAAAGATGAGGCAATCTGCTTCCATAAAGATTTATAGCTTTGGAAGCTTTATGGGGCAGCTCTACTCTGTTCTAGAGGATTGCTGTGAGTAGGAATTGACTTATTGGTAGTGTTTTTTCTTTTTTAAAGACATGATAATATTTTCATTTGGGATATGCTTTTAGAGAGATCATTATTGCTTTGCATAGCCAGATCAATCAAATATGTAAACATGTGTAATGTTCTTAACATCAAATTCATTCATTTATTCACTAATTCAATTAGCATTTCTCAAGCTGAATGAACTGAAGAAAAATTCAAGTCTTGAGTGGAAATATTGAAGGATTCTGTAGGCAAAATATTGAACAATGCTAAAAGCATCACAAGATGATAGAGGAAATTCACTCTCATTGTACGAAAAATAATTGATTGATGGTCAACCATTTCAGAAGGTAGCATGTGATCAAGAACCAATGTGATTAAGTATTGAAGGAAGAAATCCAAGCACTGAAGGCATTGGCCAAAAACAATGTTCTAGGAATTGACAGAATATAAATTGAGATTTTCAACAAACAGATGCAACATAGGAAGCTCTCACTCATCTATGTCAAGAAATTTGGAATACAGCTCCTTGGTCAACCAACTGGAAGAGATCCATATTTGTGCCCATTCTAAACAAAGGTAATCCAACAGAACACAGAAATTATAAAAAACGATATCACTACTATAGATGCAAGTATAATTTTCCTGAAGATAATTAAAAAATGCTTGCAGCAGTACGTTGACAGGGAATTGTCAGAAATTCAAGCCAGATTCAGAAGAGGACATGAAAGGATGGATATCACTGCAGATGTCAAATGATTCTTGGCTGAAAGCAGAGAATATTAGAAAGATATTTGCCTGTGGTTTATTGACGCACTAAAACATTCACCTGTGTTGTTGTTGTTATGTGCCGTCAAGTCAGACCTGACTCATAGGGACCCCTCCTTGGGTTTCCAAGGTGGTATCACTATGGATGTAGATTGCTCCATCTTCCTTCCGAGGAGTGGCTGGTGGGTTTGAACCACAAGCCTTCTGGTTAGCAATCAAGAGCTTTAGGCACTACGCAACCAGAACTCCTTTCACCTATGTAGATCACAACAAATTATGGACAATATTGACAAGAACAGGAATTCCAGAACACTTGATTAGGCTCATGTGAGATGTGTACATAGAGTAAGAGGCAGTCATTCTGACAGAACAAAAAGATACTGTGTGGTTTAAAATCAGGAAACGTGTGTGTCAGGGTTCTACCCTTTTCACCATATTTATTCATTCTATATGCTGAGTAAACAAACAAAAAGCTGAACTATGTGAAGAAGAATGCAGAGTCAGGATTGGAGGAAGACTCATTAATAACTTAAAGATATGCAGATGACACACTATGCTTGCTGAAAGCAAAGGGGACTTGAAGCACTTACTGATGAAGATCAAATACTACAGCTTTCAGTATGGATGACACCTCAACATAAAGAAAGCAAAATCCTTACTACTAGACCAATAAACAACATCATGATAAAAGGAGAAAATATTGTAGTTGTCAAGGATTTCATTTTATTTAGATCTACAATCACTTCCCATGGAAACATCAGTCAAAAGATAAAGCAATATATTGCTTTGGGCAAATCTGTTGCAAAGATGTCTGTGAAATGTTGCAGAACAAATATATCACTTTCAGGACTAAGGTGCACCTGACCCAAGGCTTGGTATTTTTGATTGCATCATATTCATGCAAAGGTTGTACTAGCGATAAGGAAGATTGAAATAGAATGGGTACCTCTCAATTATAGTGTTGGCAAAGAATATTGAGTATATAATGGACTGCCAGAAGAACAAACAAATCTGTCATAAAAGAAGTCCATCCAGAATTCTCCTTAGAACTGAGAAAGGTAAGACCTTATCTCATGTTCTTTAGACATGTCATCAGGAGACGTCATGCTTGGTAAAATAGAGGGTCAGAGAAAAAAAGGAAGACTCTCAATGCAATGGATTGATATAGTGGCTACAACAGTGGCTCAAAATAACAGTGATTGTGAGGATGGTGCAGAACTGGGAAATGTTTTGTTTCATCACTATGAGTTAGAACAAACTCAGGGCACCTAACTACAACAATAGCATGGAGGAGAAAAAAAGCAATGCAAGAGCATAGGGAGTATAATCTGTGTGTGTGTTTATGTATTTAGGGCTTTGGTAATGACTTTGACTTAAAGTGAAATGAGAAGTTTTCAGAAGCATTTTGAGGAAACATTTTAAAAAGGTAACTCTCATATTTAAATAATAGATTACAGGGATACAAGGGACTTGAGAGTTAAGAGACCATTAAGACAAACTAACAAAGAAGTGATGAGACCATCGGCCAGAAGATGCTGGTGGTGGAAACAGTGAGAAGTGGTCAGATTCTGGATACATTTTGAAGGTCAACAGACCTTGCTGATGGATTGGATATGGGAAGTGAGAGAAAAAGAAAAGGCAAGGAAGAATTCAAGGATCTCCACTTGAGCAACTACGTGATAGTTGCCATCACCTGAGATAGGAAAATTTGTAGAGAAGCAAGTTTTTTTGGAGTAGAACAAGAGTTAATATTCAGGCGTTTTAGTTAGAGATACCTATTAGCCATCCAATTGGAGATCTTGAGAAGATGGTGATTTTATATATAAAGGGTTGGAGTGAAAGCAAGGGATTTGGTCCAGAGACATAAATTAGAAGGTGTAAGTCTATGCGTGATATTTAACATCAAGTCTCTAACTGGAATCACCAACGGAAGGTATAAAAAACTAGATGAGTGACAGAGCCCTGGAACTTGGAAAGAGGTTAGGGAGATGAAGAGAAACCATTATCAGAAGACTGAGAGGAGCAGCCAGTGAGGGAGAGGAAAAGCAGAAGATTGTGTATCTTGGGAGTCAAAGGGAGAATTGCTTTAAAGAGAAGGAAGTGATCATGTGTCAAAGGTTATGGAGACCAGGATGAGAATTGGAATGGCCTATTTGATTTAGCAAAGTGACAATCATTGGTGACTTTGATAAGAACAGTTTCAGTGGAGTAGTGTTGCAATAGCCAAATTAGTGTGGGTTCAAGATAGGGTAGACATAGAGGAATTAGAGAGAGTAAGATAACTCGCATAAGGAGAAGCTTGGCTATAAAGAGAACTGAGTAATGGGTAGTAGGTGGGAGTGGGGAGTGGCTGGGAGTGGGAGAGGAGGGTGAGTTAAGATCAACAAAGTTGTTTCTGTTTTAAAATGGGATACCTAACAGGGCATTTGTAAGCTGAGGTGAGTGATCATGATGATGATACATAAGAAAGAGTTCTCAAAAGAGCTGTTTTACTCCTGGGATGCGACCTTACAACTCAAACCCAAACATTTGTACTCCAGTTTCTGCTTCTGTACCCCAGTCAGCAAAGCAAAGGCCTAAGACCTTATGCAAAGCAGACCATCTACAGCCTCCCAAAGACCACGTATCTCAATGCATCTTGCCACATATAGATTTTAGTTTCTAGATAAAAAAGAAAAGAGGGAAGGAAGGAATGAGAGAAGGAAGAAGGAAGGAATACTATATATGTGTGTGTGTGTGTGTGTGTGTGTGTATGTATACTAATAATACTATAGACCCTGACGTAACAATTTTATAGATTTTTCTGAAGTAGGAAATTCTTGAAAAGTCCATGGTTTAACTAAACTTTGGAGACATAGATTCTGATCATTTTCTCAGTTAGTACATGATCTCATTATCTATATAGCAGACGCTATCTTCAATTAAGTAGCCCTGGTGGTACAGGGTTAAGCAGCAGTTATTCTGAAGTCACAAGCTGCTCTGTGGGAGGAAGATATGGCAGTCTGCTTCTGTAAAGATTATAGCTTTGAAGACTGTAATGAAGCAGTTCTACTTTGTCCTGTATGGCCACTTAGAGTAGGAGCTGACTTGTGGCAGTAGGTTTTATCTTCAATTATGTGTGATTATTAAGTAGTCCGTGTTCCTTTTACTGAAAACATTTATTTCTCATATATATTTCTTTTTTTAAGTGAAATGTATTCTACTATCAAAATTGACCATCCCAAATTAAGCATTAAAAAAAAAAAAAAAAAGATATAACCAAAAGATATAACCCTATGTAGAATGTTATCTAGAGTTATTCTATATTTTCTGAGTCACAGAGGTGTCATGTAATTTTGCTTTTAAGATGAGGTCCATAAGAGGGTCTTACTCTCACCAGATGGTTTGCATTTGCACGTGAGGGCACTGCAGTAATGGCAGCAACAAGGAGCTTCTAATGGTCAAAAAATCTGTTGACTTTTACTTATGCTCACATCTCCTATAGGTAGTTCAGCCTCGGGTTTGTTTGCCTCTTTCTGTTGAGATATCTTATTTAGCCCTACCAACCTGCAAACTTAGAAAAGGGAGTTTCTCTACTGTGTTTTGTGCTCTTGCTAGATTATTACCTCCTCCCATCCCATTTCTGAAGTCAGGGATGCTATCACTTCACCACCAACATGGTAAGATATGCTTTCATGGAGAAAAAGGAAAATAAGATCATATTTCACTTTCTTTTCCTAAAGAGGAAATGATCTTAAAATATTTCAGTAAAATTAAGCACAAAATTAGGAGCTCTGGTAGCATAGTGCCTAAGGCACTTGACTGCTAACCAGAAGGCTGGCGGTTCAAACCCACCAGCCACTCCTCGGAAGGAAG
>NW_006921598.1:19088094-19092007 GCF_000298275.1 Orycteropus afer afer
CGCTATGAGTCGGGCCCGACTTGACGGCACATAACAACAACAACAAGAAGCACAAAATTAAAAGTTATTATACCTAATCCACAGAAGGGTGACTTGGGGTAGCGATAGATTAGAACCAAACCAAACTCGCTGCCATCGAGTTGGATCCGATTCATAGTGACCCCTCCTTGGGTTTCCGAGGCAGTATCCCTATGGAAGTAGATTGCCTAACCTTCCTTCTGAGGAGTGGCTGGTCGGTTTGAACCACCAGCCTTCTGGTTAGCAGTCAAATGGCTTAGGCACTATGCCACCAGAGCTCAGGGAACTAAAGAATATGCCAAATGCCTTAGGCACTGTGCCACCAGAACTTCTTAAAATGTGCAAAACTTTTGTTAAGTAGAGCAGTAGCCCTGGTGGTACAGTGGTTAAGCCCTTGGCTGTTAATCAAAAGGTGAGCATTTCAAATCCATCAGCTGTTCCATGGGATAAAGATGTGTCAGTTGGCTTTTGTAAAGATTTCCATCTCGGAAACCCTATACGGCAATTCTACTCTATCCTATAGGGTCACTTTGAGTAGGAATCAAGTTGACAGCAATAGGTATTTATTTATTTATAGGGTTTTAGGGTAGTACCTAAAGGGCAAAAACAAACTAAAAAACAGTAACTTAAAATTGAGAGTTAGTTCCATAACTCAATTTTAGTAAGGTTTTTTTTTTTTTTTTCCTTTCATTGTTACTGAGGTTTGGTAAAGAGGTCATCCAAGATATGCAATTTTCTTTTCCTATTTCATTCCTCTTGTGAAGATGTTCACAACTCGGTTTATTGGGCAATATTCACTTATTCATAAGCTACTAAGCTTTCCTTTGTGGTATTTTTATAAAGGTTAAAAAATAAATTTTCCCCAGAATCCTGAGAGATAGTCTAGTTAGTAGTATAAAAAAGTATTAGTTATTAAGAAAATACATAATTAATGACTTTTCAACAAACTTCCATTGTAAATTAAGCAAAAATGTATTCTACATATTTTATAGTTAGACAATCATGGATCTAATCACTCAATGTTACATATTAATAAGCTCTTATTCTTCAAAGAGGCATCAACTTTCTTTAATAATTGTTTTAAACCATAACTTCCAATTTCATATTTGTAAAGAATGATTATCTATATTCATGTCACCTAGTATTGCTAATAAGAGCTCTGGTAGCATAGTGCCTAAGGCACTTGACTGCTAACCAGTAGGCTGGCGGTTCAAACCCACCAGACACTCCTCAGAAGGAAGGTTGGACAATCTACTCCATAGTGATACTGCCTCAGCAACCCAAAGAGGGGTGGCTATGAGTTGGGGCCGACTCAACGGCACATAACAACAACAACAACAAGTATTGCTACTAGTATTTCCTTACTAATCAAACCAAACGTGTTCCCATAGAATCTAACTCATAGCGATCGTATAGGACAGAGTAGCACTGCCCATAGCATTCCCAAGACTGTAAATCTTTACAGAATCAGACTACCACATCTTTCTCCCTTGGAGTGCCTGGTGGGTCCTTGGAGTGCCTGGTGGGTTCACCTTGCTGTCCTTTCAATTAACAGCCAAGTGCTTTAACCACTGAACCACCAGGGCTCCATTTCCATACTATGCATTTTTATTTTAATTCGTCTTCTGAATACTTAGTCTCTAGTATTTTACAGGCTAAAGACTGCTCTTGTGTAACTGTTTTTTTACCTGTTAAGTCACTATTTCCACATTAATAATAGGGTAAAGATATCAGGCTTCAGTTTAGATTATGACAGTACCTAATGTCTTTTCCACATTTTCTTCAAGCAAGGAGACATGAGGATTTTATGAATTCCAATATGTATATTTTTCCAGCTGTAGTATTTTATTTGCAATTGGAAATTACCAGTTGACATATCACTTTTCTCATGAAAAATTTCCTAATACTAAATCCTAGCAGCTAATGCTGTTTTCAGTTACTCAAGTAGTATGATTTCTTTACATATAAAGTATTTTTTATGTTTACTTCAGTTATTTAAGGAGCTCTGGAGGCACAATACCTAAGGCATTTTACTACTAACCAAAAGGTTGGCAGTTCAAACCCACCAGCTGCTCTGCAGAAGTAAAATAGGACAATCTACTCCCATAAAGATTTACCACCTCAGAAACTCAAAGGGGGTCTCTATGAGTTGGAATTGGCTTGATGGCAGTGAGTTTGGTGGGTATTTATTATTTTTTTTATTCTTTAAAAATTTTTCTAGGTCAGTGAAACTTTGAATAATCTTTCTTTAATATATATGTAGAAATCATGTTTTCATAAGTGTGTGTTATATGGTCCTAAGTACATGGTTAAGATAAATGGAAACTCTCTTGGTTGATATTGTTAAAATGAAGCTATTTGATCTGATACCTCTTTTTGATTGCAAGTGAGAATCCTTGATTGTAAATGTTTGTGTGTTTACAAAAGTCTGTGTTGGTAATGTGCCTAATATAATCATTATAGTAACACATCTTTATCTCTGTTTGCCCTAAGCAATTATTTCCCTGTTAATAGATTAGCACAAATAGACACGCAGAAATGAATGAAAAGTTGTAAGGCCCTTGCGGGATTTTGGAATCATTAAAATGACTTTTTCTTAAGCAACACCTTTTTTTTGTTAAGGAATCTCTTGTTGCTTCCAAAAAAAAAAAAGGAGGGGGTGTTTTCAGTTAGGAGTGTGCTTAACTGTGAGTCAGAACACTGGTTATGAGAGTCACTCAATCTTCTCCCTGGTTTATGCTCTCCATCTGTAATGGATCCTGAAGGTCCTTTCTAGCTACAGTTGGAAATGAACTTTTTTTGCTGCCTTCACCTTCAAATCATCTATTTATTTATTTTACTAATTTTGGGGTTGATAAAATCCTAGACACTTTGAAAGCAGTGAGTTTATGTTGATGGTGATAGAGTAATTTGGAAAAAGTGTTGTACAACTTGAAGAATTTAATGAGTATCACTGAATAGTACATGTAGAAATTGTTGAAATGGTGTATCTTTTGCAGTGTTTATGTTTACATGCAATAAATAAATTAATGAAAAATAAATAAATTCTTAATCCATTAAAGCAGCCTCCTGGAAACTAGAAGGGTTAGAATATCCACTAGTCTAAGGAGATAAACTTTTGAAACATCCCCATTTTCAGGTTCTTCTGGAGAACTCACTCAATAGATCTGAGAGAAGTTATTAGATTGTAAAGCAAGTTGTAACCTAATAATGGTTTATTATTTATTATTAATGGTTTATGTTTTCACCTACAATCTTAGAAAATAATTACCTCCATGAATATATTTTTACCAATTGCCAAGTGGTCAATTTTGACTCATGGAAACCTTAAGTTTGTCACAGTAGAACTGCACTCCATAGAGTTTCAATGACTGATTTTTCAGTAGGTATCCAGGCCTTCCTTCCAAGGGTACCTCTGATAGACTCTAACCTCCAATCTTTCAGTTAGCAGCAGAGTGAACTAACAATTTGCACTACCCAGGGTCTTAGTCATATATAAAAAAATATAAAAAAATAATTGCCCTATCTTCCTTCCGAGGAGTGGCTAGTGGGTTTGAACCGCCAGCCTTCTGGTTAGCAGTCAAGTGCCTTAGGCACTATGCTACCAGAGCTCCCAAATAGATAAACTGTTATGTTGTTGTTATGTGCCGTCGAGTCGTTTCTGACTCATAGCGACCCCATGCACAGCAGAACGAAACACTGCCCGATCCCATGCCAACTCCATGATCCCTGCTATACTTGAGCCCATCATCACAGCCAATGTCAATCCATCTCGTTGAAGGCCTCCCCCTCTTTTGTCGACCCTCCACCCTACCAAGCATGACATCCTTCTCCAGGGAATGGTCCCTTCTGACAACATGACCAAAATAGGTGAGACGAAGTCTGGCCATTCTTG
>NW_006921598.1:19092332-19105979 GCF_000298275.1 Orycteropus afer afer
ATATTATAAACACTACCGTGAAATTGATTGTGACTTATAGCAACCCTATAGGACAGAGTAGAACTGCCACTGAGGGTTTCCAAGGCTATAAATGTTTATGCAGCAGATTGCCTCATCTTTCTCCCAGGGAGAGGATGGTGGGTTAGAACTGCTGAGCTTCTGGTTAGCAGCCAATGCTTTAACCACTATGCCACCAGAGATCCTTTCCCACATATAGCAGTAACAATTGAATTGTACCACAAGAGAAGGTACATTTAGCAGCAGATCTAAAGCTGACTGAGAGGGAGATTTTACTGTCTTACCACTTTAGTTTAAAATATTGTTTGTTTTTCCAGGACTGTTTATTTCAAGCTTTAAATAAGGTCAATAGAGAGTTCTAAGGGTAATTTTTAATCCTGTTGCATATACTGTGCAGTTTGATATCATTTTCCATTTATCAAAGGGAACAGTTAATAAAATCACACATAGAATGGGCCATTATTGACCATGCTTTTATTTAAAAAATAAGAAATGAAGAGTCATACAACTTTGCTGGTAGCAGTGAGCAGTGGCTCAGATCAGATAGGAGATGTTCTAATTTATCTGTTTATCTGTCTATCTATCTATCTATCTATATCTTTCCTTAGAAAATTCCAAAATATTGGAGAAATAGAATAAGTTATGTTAGTTCATTATTTATATTATATTATAGAATTTTGGAAAAGACAACCAAGAAACTGCTTTACCTAACAACTGTAATTAAGGGGAACATATGATTTTAAGTATACCATGTACTAGGCTTTTTTTTCCACCTCATCTCAGGAGAAATCTAGTCCCAAAAAATAACACTTTAAAACTCCAGTTGATGGTAACAGTGCATTGCTATTCATTAATTGGAGAGATCAAACTTTCCACTTTTGCCGTGCTTAGCTTTATATCTCTGTATTGAAGCATCTTCTAAAAATCTATTTGTGTCATTTTTCCTTCAAACATTATCAGGGACAAAAAATATCAAGTCTATAATTGCAAGTGAGTACATATATAGAGGTGGGAGAATACTGGCATCATCTAAAAAATAGCACATTTTGTGACTATGCATTGCTTCCCACTTCTGTAAATAATGAATTTTTATGCTCCTAAACAATCATGTTATGCTGGTCAGAATCTAGTTGGCCATTGACCATGATAATTGGGTTGATTGCCTCAGCATCAGCTAACATCCTATGACTAAATATTTTCACTTAGGACATAGGCCCTTAAAAAATTTAGACCTATAATGGCTGCTATTTAATTCCCTTTCAATGTTTAAAGTCCTCATAAATGCTAGACTTACATGTTTTCTTGGTATATAGAAAAATAAGTTCTTAGGGAGATGTTTAAATGATCTTTTTAAGCATTTGTATTTCTTTTTGTGGGCATGAGGTGTTCCAGGGGCAAGGCTCCAGTAAGGCAGCCTAGGAACAGCAGGAGGTGGGTGTTTGCATGCATGGAGGCACTCTGGGGGCAAGGCCATAGTAAGCCAGCCAGGAGCAGCAGAAGGTGGGTGTTTGTGTGCATGGAGCACCCCAGGTCAGTCTGGGTAAGTGAGCAGAATACAGGAAACCAGGAAATAAGTGGAGCAGTTTGGAACAACCAAGGGAGACAAACTTGTCTGTCAGTGTCTTGTACTGTGGTGGCTTAAGTGTTCCTGTAAGGCTGGAGGCTATGCCACTGGTGTTTCAAATGCCAGCAGGGTTACCTTATGGTGGACAGATTTCAGTGGAGCTTCCAGAATAAGATCCACTTGAAAGAAGAAAGAGGCCATCCACTTCTCAATAATTTGCCAAGGAAAACTTTATGAATAGCAGTGAACACTGTCTGATATATTACTGGAAAATTTTATGAATAGCCCTGGAACACTGTATAATATAGTGCCAGAAGATGAGCTCCTCAGATTAGAAAGCACTCAAAATACAACTGGAGAAGTACTGCCTCCTCAGAGTAGAGCCAACCTTAAAGATGTGGATAGAGTAAAACTTTTGAGACCTCCATTTGCTGATGTGGCACATCTCAAGATGAGAAGAAACAGCTGCAAACACCCATTAATAATCAGAATATGGAATGTACAAAGTACGAATCTAGGAAATTTGGAAGTTGTCAAAAATGAAATGGAATGCATAAAGATTAATATCCTAGGCATTAGTGAGCTGAAATGGACCGGTTGTGGCCATTTTGAATCAGATAACCATATGAGAGATGGGAATGGCAAATTAAAGAATGGCATGGCGTGGCATTCATCATCACAAAGAATGTATCAGTCTATCCTGAAGCACTATGCTTCAGAGATAGGATAGTATCCATATGCCTATGAGGAAGAGCAGTTAATACTACTACTATTCAAATTTACACACCAACCACTTAGCCAAAGATGAGGAAACTGCAGAATTTCTACCAATTTCTGCAGTCTGAAATTGATCAAATTTGCTATCAAGATGTGTTAATTATCACTGGTGAGTGGAATGCAAAAGTTGGAAACAAAGAAGAATCATTGGTTGTTGGAAAATATGGCCTTTGTGATAGAAATAATGCTGGAGATTGCATGATAGAATTTTGCAAGACCAATGACTTATTCATTGCAAATATCTTTTTTCAACAACACAAATGATGGGTATACATGTGGACTTCACCAAATGCAGTACACAGGAATCAGATTGTCTGTATCTGTGGCAAGAGGCAATGGAGAAGCTCAATACCTTCAGCTAAAATAAGGCCAAGAGATGATTGTGCAACAGATCATCAACTGCTCATATGCAACTTTAGGTTGAAGCTGAAGACAATTAAAATAAGTCCACAAGAGCCAAAATATGACCTTGGTTATATACCTCCTGAATTTAGAGACCATCTAAAGAATAGATTTGATGTATTGAAAATGAATGACTGAAAATCAGAGGAATTGTGGGATGACATCAAGAGCATCATCCATGAAGAAAGCAAAAGGTTGTTAAAAATACAGGAAAGGAAGAGAAGACCAACATGGATGTCAGAAGAGGCTCTGACACTTGCCCTTGAGTGGAGAGTAACTAAAGCAAATGGAAGAATAGACAAGATAAAAGAGCTGAACAGAAGATTCCAAAGAACATCTTGAGAAGACAAAGTCAATTATTATAATGAAATGTGCAAAGACCTGGAGTTAGAAAACCAAAAAGGAATAATATGCTGGAATTTCTCAAGCTGAAAGAACTGAGGAAAAAATGTAAGCCTCAAATTGCAATATTGAAGGATTCCATGGGCGATATGTTGAATGATGCAGGAAACATCAAAAGAAGATGGAAGGAATACACAGAGTCACTATGCCCAAAAGAATTGGTAGATGATCATCCATTTCAGGAGGTGACATGTGATCAAGAACCAATGGTACTGAAGGAAGAAGTTGAGGCTGCACTGAAGGAAGTGGCAAAAAAACAATACTCCAGGAATTGACCAAATACCCATTGAAATGTTTCAATAAATGGATGCCGTCCTGGAGGCACTCACTCAGCTATGCCAAGAGATTTGGAAGACAGCTACCTGGTCAACTGAGTACAAGACATCCATATTTGTACCCATTCCAAAGAAAGGTGATCCCACAGAATGTGGACGTTATTGAACAATATCATTGATATCACATGCAATAAAATCTTACTGAAGATAATTCAAAAATGGTTGCACCAGAATATTGAGAGAGAACTTCTAGAAATGCAAGCTAGATTCCAAAGGGGATGTGGAAGGAGGGCTATCATAGCTGATGTCAGATGGATCTTGGCTCAAAGCAGGGAATACCAGAAAGATGTTAATTTCTGTTTTATTGACTATGCAATGACATTCGATTGTGTGGATCATAACAAATTATGAATAATATTGAGAAGAATGGGAATTCCAGAACACTTAATTGTACTTGTGAGGAACCTGTACATAGACTAGGAGGCTGTCATTTGAACAGAACAAGGGGACAATGTTGTTGTTGTTGTTAAGTTCCGTTGAGTCATTTCCAACTCATAGCAACCCCATGCACAGTGGAACGAAACACTGCCCGATCCCACGCCAGCCCCACAATCCCTGCTATACTTGAGCCCATCATCGCAGCCACCGTGTCAATCCATCTCGTTGAAGGCCTCCCCGTCTTTTGTCGACCCTCCACCCTACCAAGCATGACATCCTTCTCCAGGGAATGGTCCCTTCTTACAACATGACCAAAATAGGTGAGACAAAGTCTGGCCATTCTTGCTTCCAAGGAGCATTCTGGCTGCACTTTCCTCTGAAAACCTTATGAATAGCAAAGGGAACAATGCATGGTTTAAAATCATGAAGGGAGTGTGTCAGAGTTGTATCCTTTCACCATACTTAGTCAATCTGTATGCTGGGCAAATAATCTGAGAAGCTGGACTATATGAAGAGGAGTGTGGCATCAGGATTGGAGGAAGGCTCATTAACAACCTGTGATATGCAGAAGACACAATTTTGCTTGCTGAAAGTGAGGATGACTTGGAGCACTTACTGATGAAGATTAAAAACTACAGTCTCAATATGGATTACACATAAAAATAAAATAAAAATTCTCACAAGTGGACCAATAAACAGCATCATGATAAATGGTGAAAAGGCTGAAGTTTAAAATTTCATATTGTTTGGTTCTATGATCAATACCAGTGGAAGCAACAGTCAAGACATCAAAAGACGTATTGCATTAGGCAAATCTGTTGCAAAAGACCTCTTTTAAGTGCTGAAGAGCAAAGATGTCTCCTTGAAGACTAAGAGTTGCCTAACCCAAGCCATGGTATTTCCAGTTGCCTCATATGCATATGAGAGCTGGTCAATGAATAAAGAAGACAGAAGAAGAGTTGATGCTTTTTATTTGTCCTGTTGGCAAAGAATGCTAAAAGTACCATGGACTGCTAAAAGAACTAACAAATCTGTCCCAGAAGAGGTGCGGCTGGAGTGCTCCTTGAAAGTATGAAAGACCAGACTTTGTCTCACTTACTTTGACCACATTGTCAGAAGGTACTATTCTCTGGAGAAGGATTTCATGCTTGGTAAAGTGGAAGTTCAACAAAAATGGGGAAGGCCCTCGACAAGTTGGGTTGACAGTGATGGGCTCAGATATAGCAGGGATAGTGAGGCTGGCACAGGACCAGGTGGCATATTGTTCTGTGGTACATAAAGTCACTATGAGTCAGAGATGACTCAATGCCACGTAACAACAACAACAATAACAACAATATTTCTTTCCTTAGACAATATTACTTTTATAAGTACCATTTAAGTAGTTTATGATTGAGAATATAGCTTTCCTCAATCCAAATTTAAGACCTGTTTTCCCAGGAAATTTACCCAAGAATGACTGATACATTCTGTTTATCTCCCTCCAGGCCATTCCTTTGATCCTTCAAAATACTTCTCATTGTCGGAAATTAACTAATCATGAAATGCCACCATAAGTTGGAATCAATTCAATGGCAACTAACAACATTGATTATAAATTAAATAAAGTCCTGTGATCTTTTTGTTGAGATGAAAAAGTGAGAAAAGCCTTTAGGCCATAGCACCAAGTCAATTAAAGGACAGTAGAGTGAAGTTTGTAAGAGGTGGAGCTATGGAATAATACAAACTTGGGTTTGAGTTTCAAATTTGTCACTTTCCATTGTGTAATCATAGCCAAGGTATTTCATTTCTCTAAGTCCATTTTACACATCCATAAAACTCACTGTCATCAAGTCTTATCCAACTCATAGTGACTCCTCCTTGAGTTTCTGAGGCAGTATCCTACAGATAAAATGGTATTAATATTGCCTACTTTTTGTTATTTTTATGATGAACAACTGAGATATTATTAAAAGACATTTTTCATAGTCCCTGATATTCTGAGCATTTTATTATTATTGTAATACCATTGTCCCAAGTCAGTGTAAAAATTTAGTTAGAATAGATTGTGAGATTTTTGCTTCTGACATAATAGACTAAGATAGAACAAACTTATCTACCTGACTTAAACAACTAAAACACTGGATAAAACAATAGAAATAATTGTTATCAAACATTGGACCACAGACAAAACAGGACTTTAATTCCCAAGAGAAGAGAAACAAGAGACATTAATCCTACAATCATCCTGACCTTCTGCCTGGGGGTATATTCTGGAACATGGTACAAAAAGGAGGACTCCAAGCACAGCAATTTGGTCTTGCTGAGTAGTGGAGAGTTGTATCAGAGTTCAGGCAGGCTGCAATAGCTGAACGTTGCAAAGGAGTTGTTGCTGTCACGGGCCATCGAATTGGCCCTGACTCATAGTGACCCCTCCTAGGGTTTCCGAGGCGGTTTCATTATGGAAGTAGATTGCCCAATCTTCCTTCCGAGGAGTGGCTGGTGGGTTTGAACCGCCAGTCTTCTGGTTAGCAGTCAAGTGCCTTAGGCACTATGCTACCAGAGCAAAGCAGAGTTCAATTCTAATATATGTACATGTGTATGGTGAAACTTCCCAAGGCCAGGCAAAGAACAACCAGGTATCTGTATGCTGAACAGAGAATAGAGAGATGTTTGACCTGCCAGGATAGAGACTCTGTGTCCTAGAAAACTCAAAAAAGTCATGTCTTAGTGGTAGTGCTAAGACTGTTAGTAGTGCTAATACTCTTAGAATAAAATCCTACTGTTGATCTACTTTCACAAAGAATAAAAATAAGTCTTAAAGGGATCTAAGTTTCCCAAAAATAATTTAACTGCTTACTAAACCAATGCCCTATGCCCTTTAAAACACACATGCAAATACCAAAATTCAGATATTCATTGTGATGATATGACAATGTGTAGCATTTGTTAAAACAATTACTAAACATGGCATGAACCATGATGTATAATTTAGGAGAAAAATCAGAACCAGGAATTACAGACTTGATGGAATTAGCAGACAACCAACGTTAGAGTGGCTCCTATCCATATGTTCAAGAATTTAATACAAAAGATGAACATAATAAGGAGAGAAATGGAAAAAGTATAAAAGGTAAAAATGGAACGAACTTTTAAATGTGAAAAATAAAATAGCTGAAAAGAAATATTCACTGAGTGACAATAGCAGCTCATTTGACACTATAGAAGAAAAGACAGCAATATTTAAATAATAGAAATAAAAACTATACAAAGAACACAGATAATAGAAGACTGAAAAAGTAGCAAAGAATATTTAGAGTCCAAGGAAAGATCAGAAAAAAAATATGTGAAAAGCTTTAAGCAGGATAAACACAAAGAAAAACACACCGAAGCACATAATAATTAAATAATCAAATTTAAATACAATAAATGAAATATAAGAAATTTAAATATAAAAATTGAAAACTAGTGATAAAGATTTAAGAAGCAACCAGAGAAAAAAGATACAGACAGGAGAAGGTTAAGTATGATCTCAGATTTCTTTGCAGAAGATAATGGAACAGTATCTCTAGTATGATATAAGAAAATAAAAATCATACTTTAAATATTTTTTTAAAATGTAGATGAAAGATTTTTTCAGGCACAAACAGGTGAACTTTATTGCCATTACATATGCACTACAAGAAATGTCACAGAAAGTTCTACAGGTGGAGGGAAAATGACACCAAATGGAAACTTGCATCTACATAAAGGAATGAACATCAGAAATGTTAAATATGTAAGCAAATACGAAAGGCATTTTTTAAAATTAAGAATAGCCTTTAAAACAAAATTAACTGTTTAATAAAATCTGTAAGAATGTATTATTGTGGGATTCATAAGATATGTAGATGTAAAATGGATAGTAGCAGTAGTACAAAAGACAAAAGGTAAGAAAATAGAAGCATACTCTTTATATTGTATGTGGTTATTCGTTGATATGTGAAGTGATATAACAGTTGAATACAGACTTACAAGTTAAAGATACATTCTGTAACCTATAAAGGGACCAATAGAAAATAAAAACACAAGTAACAATGGTAAGTCAATACTTAAGATAAAGTGGAATAATTAATACAAATCAATTCAGAATAGGAAATAAAAGATGAAAAAGAATGAAAACTAGAAACTAATAAGAAAATGGTGAATTCAAATTCAACCCTAACAATAATTACATTGGATATAAATTATCTAGCCAGTCTGATTTAGAAAGATTATTGTTGTTGTGGTTAGGTGCCATTGAATCAGATCTGACTCATAGCAACCCTGTGTAAACAATGAAACATTGCCCGGTCCTGTGCTATCCTCACAATCTTTGGTATATCTGAGAAAATCATTGCAGCCACTAAAATAACAAAAAATATTAGACCAGCAAATAAAATAAAACAATGCACAAAATGTATTCTGTGTTAACATATTAATCATGTCTTTGTTAGGTGCCATCTCATCAGCTCTGGCTCATAGTAACCCTGTGTACAACAGAATGAAACACTGCCTGATCCTGCACCGTCTTCATAATCTTTGCTACACTTGAGCCCATCGTTGCAGCCATTGTAATAATTAAAATAATTATTAGACTAGCAAAAACATAAACTGAAACAAAACCTCAAATATAGTCTCTTTTTACATATTAATCATAGATATCTCAAATTTCCAAATATCATATTTAAGTCTAGTTTTAATGCTTGCTTAATCTTTCAATGCTGTGTTTTTTCTTGCCTATTACCATTCAATTTTTTGTTGAATTTGTTTCAAATTGCATGCAATTTGTTGTTGAAAGTCAGACATGATGCATCAGGTAATAGGAACTGAGATAAACAGGGTATCTTTCTTGGATATTTAGACCCCAAGCCTTCACCCTTCAGGAATTTCTCTCTCGTGTGACACCACTCTCAGCTTCTAGTATTTCTTCAAAATTATAATTTAAGTAGTCATACACAGGAGCTCTGGTAGCATAGTGGCTAAAGCACTTGACTGCTAACCAGAAGGCTGGCGGTTCAAACCCACCAGCCACTCCTCAGAAGGAAGGTTGGGCAATCCTACTTCTGTAGTGATACTGCCTCGGAAACCCAAGGAGGGGTCGCTATGAGTCAGGGCCGACTCGACGGCACACAACAACAACAACAACAACAGTGTGTAGCTTGATCAGCTGTCTTTGTATGTGCATTGCACATGCAGACAATCTGTGCCTCAAACATCCAGGCAACCATGACTGCTAGGAATGGGACACCTACACCCAATGGGGTTACCATTCCATGGTGCTACATTTATCTGAGGTAGAGCCAGATACATGAGACACTTACTCAGTCTTGGCAAAGTGAAAGCCATTGTTATATTTATAGAAAGAAACAATAAACAACAACAGTTGATTCTCAAAGGGAAAGACTTATCCTTCCCAAATCAGTCATGTCCATTCTTATGTTGCTGGGAAGACATACTGTGGTTTAGGTCAGATGCTGTGTTCACATCGCTGTTGGCTTCAGCTATCACCACGCTGCTTGGGTAGCCTGCATGGCTTCTAAGACTTCTGCTCTGACACTGGGCCTTGTTATCCAGGCCCATGTGGCTCTCTTTCTTGCTGCTATTCTACTTGGGTCCACTCTGCCCAAGGGTCCACCATGGTGCCCAGAGGAGGGGGTACATTGCAGGAGGTACCCCCAGCCCTTTTTCTTGTATGAGCAAGTATTATAGATCTTTGTTGTTGTTGTTATGTGCCTTTGAGTCAGACCGGACTCATAGCGACCCCTCCTTGAGTTTCTGAGGCAGTATCACTATGGAAGTAGATTGCCCCATCTTCCTTCTGAGGAGTGGCTGGTGGGTTTGAACCACCAGCCTCCTGGTTAGCAGTCAAGTGCCTTAGGCATTATGCTACCAGAGCTCCCTATAGATCTTTAGCAGTAGGCAAACTTCTTTCAGAGAGGAACCTAGTTCTTTCCATGGGCCAGTCCACCATTGCTGTCTTTCTTTGTGGGCTAACCAGCCCATAGTCTTTCCATATTCAATGTTACAGCTCTCTTTTCTGGGTCTAGGAGGTTCTCAGTTCAAGGGCCCTGGGTCCAAAGGATATGCTCTGCTCTAGACTCTTCTTGATGTTAGTTAGGTCCCCACAAACTTCTGTGGGTCTGGCTCTTATATAAACTGAGCAGAATGGACTACTAACCAATCCCTTAGTTGGACCACAAAGAGTTTAGTCCTGTTGGGTTGATGTTCAAATCCCTATTTGCATAACAAGTAGTAGACCAATCCATTGCAACATTGTGGTTTAGCCAATCATTTTGTGAAAGTTACAAGACTATGGGTAGAAAGGCCGTATAAAAGTGATGGATTATACCACAATAGCTCTAGCAGCTTCTGTTTCCACTAAGAAGACCTCTGTTGTCACTCTCCGAACTGACCTACCCTTCAGATTTTGGGATGACAGTTGCTATGCAACCTCTAATGGGTCCAAGAAAAGTCATTGATTTTGTTTTCAGTTTTTTTTTTTTTTTCTTGTTTTATGGACAGGAGCAATGACTTCCAAGCTCTTTACATGTTGTAGCTGATAAATATCTCTCTGCATAAATAAACCAAAACCAAGCCCACTACCATTGAGTCAATTCTGACTCATAGCAACCCCCACTGGGTTTCTGAGGCAGTAAATCTTTACTGCCTGGTCTTCCTTCTGTGGAGTGGCTGGTGGGTTTGAACCACCAATCTTCTCGTTAGCAGTCAAATACCTTAGGCCAAATCCAACATAGTTTTATTCAAAGTTGCTGTAGTATGTTTTTTCTATTATAGAAATTAATGCAATGATCCTAAAATTTATACAAAAAATGGAAATAGATAGAACAAAACAATTTTTAAAAAACAGAACATAGTTTGAGACTTTAACTACCTGACTTTAAGATCTATTAGAAAGATACTTTGAGTATTGATGAAAGGATAGAAATATAGATCAATGGAATAGAATAGAGTCTAGGAATAGACCTACACACGTAGAATTAACTGATTTTTGACAAAAGTGCCAAAGTAAGTAGTGAAGGATAGTCATTTCAATAAATGGTGCTGAAATAGTTGGATATCCATATGAAAACAAGAACCTGATATGAATATGATATGTATTTATCATATACACATATATGATAGAATCACAGACCTAAAAGTATGGGATAAACGTATAGAACTTTTAGAAGAAATTATAGGAAAAATCTTTGAAAAATTAGGACATATAAGGGTTTTCTCCATAGGACATAAAAAAGACAAGCCATGAAAGAAAAATTAATAAATTAGACTTCATCAAAATTATAAACCTGGTCTTTCAAATAGATACCATTAAGAAAATGAAAAGGCAAGCTATTGATTAGGGAAATATTCATAACACATATACTGGAAAAATAACTTATATCCAGGATGTATAAAGAACTAGTACAATTAAGTAATAAAGGAGAAATAGCCCAATAAAAACATGGTAAAACAATGGAAAAGACACTTCAGAAAAAGAAGATACATGAATGACTAGTAAGCACAGGAAAAGTCACTAGGTAAATGCAAAGTAAACTCATAATTAGATAACACTGTATACCCACTATATACCCACTATATACCCACTAGGGAGCTCTAGTAGCATAGTGCCTAAGGCACTTGATTGCTAACCAGAAAGCTTGTGGTTCAAACCCACCAACCACTCTTTGGAAGGAAGATGGTGCAATCTACTTCCGTAGTGATACTGCCTTGGAAACCCAAGGAGGGGTCGCTATGAGTTGGTCCGACTCGACGGCACATAACAACAGCAACAATATACCCACTAGAATGATTAAAATGAAAAAAAGGTGGTAAAACTAAATGTTGGTAAAGGTGTAGAGCAATTGGAACACTCTTACATTGCTGGTGTAGGAGCAGGATCATACATTGTAAGATGAAACAATCATTTTGGAAAATAGTTTGGTAGTTTCTTATAAAATGAAACATGCACTCAACATCAACTCAGTCATTAAGGTTTTCAATCTCCTCTATTATTTCCAGGGCTTTGAACCAGTGTGAACCAGTTGAGTCACTGTGATGCAAAAAATTGGAACAGACCTGAATTTGTAAAATGTGGGTGTACCAGAAGGATAAGCAGAACAGGAAAAGTTATAGGTCAAAGCCCTGTGATGGGCAACTAGGAAGTGGAGTAGCGAGCACATTCAGTAGCCTGATGTGGGAGACTAGACTATTGCTAGGACTGTGGAGATCATCACACATATCTTTGAGCCAGCACAATTGTTTACACCACTATGAGGGATTTGGTTGCTGTACAATGCACATGCTGTCTTTGTTTTCTAAGAGAGAGATTAAGTTTCTAGCAGGGCATTGACCTATAATTTTTCCCATTCCAGTACTCATTCTGCTACACCCAACCCCCCCAACCCGTAAAAAACAAACTCACTGCCATCGAGTCAAATCTCACTCATAGTGACCCTCACTGGGTTTCCAAGGCAGTAAATCTTTGCTGCCTGGTCTTTCTTCTGTGGAGTGGCTGGTGGGTTTGAACCGCCAACCTTCTGGTTAGCAGTCAAATGCCTTAGGCACTGTACCACCAGAGCTCTAGTACAACCACATTTTACAAATTCGGGTCTGTTCTGGTTTCTCTTCATCAGTCTTGACTGTATTGGGAAGAACTGGCTTGAAGCCCTGGTTATTTCTACCGCTATAAGTGGCAGTACTCTACTTTATTCCGGGAGGGAGAATGGAGGACTGGGTAGTATAATCTAATGCTAAAAACCATTCACATTCCTCCTGGAATATCAAACATAAGAACCAAACTTGCTGTCTGAAATTTTTGATAAGCAGACTAAGAAAGGAAAAGCAAGAACCTAGTGGTATATATATTATTATCTTAATTTTACAAATTAGAAAAAGCAAGGCTTAGAGTAAATATGTTTACTACTTGCATGCACTTTCTAGTTTTCTATAATACCTCATGCAGAGTATATAGTAAAATGTTAATGCATTTATTTAGTTTCTACTGGAAATTTAGTTGAATTTATTTATTTTTAACTTCACAGAATTTTAAGGCAACAATTTCTAATACTTGGAGAAAATTCATTGTTTCTATTTGAGTGTATTTCATTTCATAGAAGGGAATAATATCTACAAAATTGATTTCTAAACATCTTTTTATAAATATAATTGTTTTTCTTCAGTTATTAATATTAAATTAGAATTTTTTGTAAAGTGTCTGGGTATAAAATGAAATAAAATTATTCTTAAATTCCACCTAACTTCTAGAATTTTATATATATATATTTATATATTTTATGGCCCCCAGCCTGCAGGCCCAGTGACCCACTCTCTCAAGATGCTTAGTAGTGGCTAAGAAGTTATCCTAACTTTGCCTCCTGCTAGGTTTAAATGGTACATGGAGATTTTTATAGCACTTATATATGTAGGTTTTTTTTTTTCTTCCAATTTTCCTAGATTCATACTTTGTACATTCCATGTTCCGATGATTAATGGATGTCTGCGGCTGTTTCTCTTCAATTTGAGTGGTGCCATATCAGCAAATGAAGGTCTTGAAAGCTTTCTCTTTTCCATATGAGTAAGGCTGGGTTTACTCAGATGTTGCAACTCTTTCCCAGTCCTATTTTGAGAGCCTTTTAGCCTAAACGGACTATTCTTAAAGGTGCGCTGTAATGTACCAAACAGTGTTCCTTTTCTATTCATAAGGTTTTCCCTGGCCAATTCTTTGAGAAGTGGACGGCCTCTTCCTTCTTCCTAGTCTGTCTCAGTCTATAA
>NW_006921598.1:19106554-19135456 GCF_000298275.1 Orycteropus afer afer
GTGGAGGGTCGATGAAAGAGGGGGAGGCCTTCAACGAGATGGATTGACAGGGTGGCTGCGATGATGGGCTCAAGTATAGCAGGGATTGTGGGGCTGGCGTGGGATCGGGCAGTGTTTCGTTCTGCTGTGCATGGGGTCGCTATGAGTCGGAAACAACTCGACAGCACTTAACAACAACAACAACAACAATATATGTAGGAATATCGTCTGCCAAACCTATGTAGGGTCTTGGGTATAGTTCCCTTCGCCTTTCCATCCCTGATCTTTTTGCCTGTCTATCTATGTGTCTTCCTATAGATTAGTGTTTGCTATTACTGATAATGCAGTAGAGTTTGTGCAATAGTCATTTGCCTTTGTTGTCTCTACCCCTTGTGCTCCTCTCCATGTTTTCCTTTTCCTTAGTGATATTGTTAGTCACATGCTTTTGTCATATTGCTTTTCCCTTCACCCATATTAAACCTGTCACTTAACTATTTCTTTTCCCTCCTTTCCTCTCCTCTCCCATCCCTGACAACCAACAAAGAAAATTTCCTCCCTGTGTAAACCTTTCCTTGGCTTTTTGTAGTAATGGAGTCATACAATGTTTGTCCTTCTGTGATCGACTTATTTCACTCAGCATAATGTCCTCCAAGTTCATCCATATTATAAGGTGATTTGTTGAGTCTTCATTATTCTTTAACATTGTAAAGTATCCCATTGTGTGTATATACCATAGTTTGTTATCCATTCATCTGTTAAAGGAGCTCTGGTGGTGTAGTGCCTAAGGCATTTGACTGCTAACCAGATGGGCACTTAGGTTGTTTTCATCTCTTTACTCTTTTATATAGTTCTGTGATGAGCACAGGTCTGCATGTATCTATTTGTGTCCTGGATCTCACCTCTTTAGGGTATATTCCTAGTAGTGGGATTGCTGGGTCAAGTGATATTTCTATTTCCAACTTTTTAAGGAAGTACCATACTGTTTTCCATGGTGGTGGTATAATTTTACAGTGTATAAGAATTCTAATCTCTCTTTTTAAGGGGAAAAAATCAACAGAATAATATACTATTAATGGACAAAAGAATGATAATCAGTCTTGGAATTTTATAAAAAGTTAACTTTCTCAAAGTCACAGGCAGTTTACTAAGGACAGACTTCCCACTCTGCCACAACATCTCTAGGATACTAACAGAATTGCCATATTTTAGGAATACGGATACAGTGTATCTTGTTATGTTTATTTGTCCACAATAGTATAAATATCTAAGAGAACAACCAGCAACGGTCATTGAATAAACAGTACCTAATGGAAACAGCTGCTCCACTTATTAATCACTGCTCTCAGTCATGATCCCCCTTCAATAAACCATGGAAAAGCAGCATACAGATCTACTTAGCTGGATTTGTTCTTATCTCCCTGAAACTGCTGTCTTATAGAAATAAACTGGTTAATTCAAACAGAAGTAAAGAGAAATTTCAAGGAAAGTAGCACTAAAAATTCAAGTTGCTGTAGGAGCTCTGGGAGCTCTGGTGGTGTAGTGCCTGAGGCATTTGACTACTAAACAGAAAGGCTGGTGGTTCAAACCCACCAGCCACTCCTCAGAAGGAAGGTTGAGCAATCTAGTGATATCACCTCAGAAACCCAAGGAGGGGGTCACTATGAGTCGGACTTGACTCGACAGCAGTAGGTTTAGGTTTAAGGTATAGGAGCTCTGGTAGTGTAGTGCCTAAGGCATTTGACTGCTAACCAGAAGGGTGGCAGTTCAAACCCACCAGCCACTCCTCAGAAGGAAGGTTGGGCAATCTATTTCTGTAGTGATACTGCCTTGGAAACCCAAGGAGGGGTCGCTATGAGTCGGGTCTGATTCAATGGCACATAACAACAACAATAGTAAATGCACTGATTGAGAGACTCAGTAACCAGCAGAGTCAACTTCATGTTGGTTGTGGCTGGTCAGATAGGAATAGAGAGCTTAGTTCCTAAAACTTCCACCTGAGTGTCCCTGAAAAATCAGATCTTTTCTTTTCTTTTTTAAAAAAATGTATAAGTCTGTTCCATGGGGAATTCTGTGATTTTAATTGTTAATACCTGCTTCACATACCTGTGTTAGTGAGATACATACTGAATCTGAAATGCAATATATAAGATTATTTATGATTTATTTTCTGAAATAAATAAGAGTTTTTCATTTTAGAAAGATGCAAAAAATATTGAGAGCATTTCCTCTGCTGAAAAATATTGCTGAGAACTATCAGCTTTAGAATTTAGCTTGGTTCCTATCCCTAGCTAAGCCACTTCATCTTCAAAAACATTTATTTCTGAATACTAATTTGTTGAAAACCATTCTAATAATGTAAAATCAAATTATGAGTTTCCCTAAACTTTACTATTGTTAGTAAAGTTTACCAAATCGAATAAACTTTACCCTGATTTTTCAGGGACACTCAGGAGGAAGTTTTAGGAACTAAGCTCCCTGATCCTACCTGACCAGCCCACAACCAAATCGAAGCTGACTGCGCTGGTTACTGAGTCCCTCAATCAGTGCATTTACTATTGTTGTTGTTGTTATTTGGCTTTACTATCTTATGACTGTGTTTCTCATGTAATTATATAACGTAATTCGGTATACTGTGTGAGTTGGAACAGCTTACATTTGGGCTTTCAACATGCTTGAAGGTTCGATAAATCTCAGGAAATTTGCAATTGACACACCCAATTATCTCCTTGCTGTAGTTTTCAGTGATAACCAGTCAGCTGGTGGTTCAAACCCACCAGCCACTCCTCGGAAGGAAGGTTGGGCAATCCTGCTTCCCTAGTGATACTGCCTCGGAAACCCAAGGAGGGGTCGCTATGAGTCGTGTTTGACTCCACGGCACATAACAACAACAACAACAACAACAGGGGTGATATCAGTCTTTCCTTACAGGCAAGGTGGAGCTTAGCAAATGTTGTTGTTGTTGTTATGTGCCATTGAGTCACACCTGACTCATAGCGACCCCTCCTTGGGTTTCCGAGGAATTATCACTACGAAGTAGATTGCCCAAGCTTTCTTCCAAATAGAGTAGAAAAATTCAATATTGGGTTTAGTCTGCAGGAGCTTATGTGTTATAGCTAAATTCTTTGGTGTAAAGAAGCAATAACAACAATCTGGGAAGTTTCTCTACCTCCAAGGAGAGCCTGAGGCACAGATCTCATTACTTGAATTTATAATGATTTAAATTATTCATCACATGCTATCAGTATGTAAATGGACCAGAACACTAACTTTTCTTCAGTGTTTAAAATCCTTAATTGAAACAGAATTCAAATAAATGTAGCCTTCCATTACCTTTATTTCCTTTTTTTCTCTTCTTCCCTCCCTCCCTTTCTGTTCTTCCTTTTCTCTTATAAAATACTTGAAGGAAGAGAGAACAAAATTATAATATCAAAGACTTAAATGTAAAAATACCTATTATAATATAATTTCCATGTGAATTCCTGGGGCTAGTAGATTCTGCAAGAGCCTGTTTCCTAGGCAATATATTCACCGCTGTCCCAGGTAAGTAATTTTAGTATAATAAATGAAGGGGCTATAGGGTCAAGAAGCACACAAAATTCCTTGATCACCATGAGATACTTATAAAAAAAGAATATTTTCCATATATGTTAGAACGTTTTTTCAAAAATTAAAATTTAAAATCTTTCTCTGGTTAATCCCCAATAAAACGGTAAACCAGAATTTCATTACTTGCACATTAAAAAAAAGAAAAGAAAAAGTTTTACACTGTAATTCATTTTAGATCATTTCTTATGCTGATCTTTAGACAGAAATACACCTTCTTGGAAGAAAAAAGCCCACCGGTTTGAGAAAAAATACTCTTTTCCACAATATAATTGATATTCTTTTCTATTTGAAGTAAGAAATGTGCTATTTCTTTGATATTTATTGTAAATCTAACATTCCTAAATCAAGTTGTTTCAAAGATTTTGTGAAAAACACAATAAATTATGGTCACAGGAGGTGGTCACTTGTTACATGTCGAAATACCCAGGAGAACAAGACCAGGGAGAATTGGTAGAAAATTAAGTTTTATTGAAACATCGGTCCATCAGATGGGCTGAGGCTTAGCATAGCATCAGCCCAGATCCTATCTCTGCAGGGTGCTTAAGTATTTTGATGCAGGAGGTCATTTGCCTGTTTCAAAAGAACCAATCCTAAGTGTTGAAGAGGAACTAAACCCAAAAGAGGGCGGGGACCAGATAAACTAGCAGAGGGGGTGGAGACTGTCTCACGGAGGGGAAAAAGGCAACAAAGGGCTTCACCAGAAGTGAGGGGGGTGGGATTGAAGGGGTTAGGGTTGGGGGCACCTGAAGAGCCCGGGAAAGAGTCTAAGAGGAAATTAGGGGGTGGAGACTAGGAAGGTATTGGGAGACAGAGACAGAAACTTAGTAGATTCGGGCAGGCTGAGTAGAGGGTGAAGCATTTATCTATCAGTCACAAGGACAGGGGGAGAGGAGAGTTTGTTATGGTTGGGGATGGTAATCTGGGAGTGAAATCAAATGTACATGGACTGTTGAATGTAAAACAAATTTTTCTCTGTAAATTTGCACCCAAAGCAAAATAAAATTTAAAAATAAATAAAGAAAAATGAATAGTACCACCAATTGTAAGATTAAAAAAAATGTAACCAATATACAATTTATTAATGATTTTTTTTTTTTTTTTTCCCACACTAAGTAAGACTTCAAAATTATTTCCTGGAGGATTTTTTCTGATTTTCCTGGCCAGGTCAGAAACTGGGTATTGATAAATACCTATTAAAATGAAAAGTAATTTTACAAAAAAACCACTACCCTATCTATAGCAGGCTATTATTGTTATGTGCCATTGAGTCAGCCCTGACCGATAGCTACCCCTCCTTGGGTTTCAGAGGCAGTATCACTACGAAAGTAGATTGCCCAACCTTCTTTCCAAGGAGTGGCTGGTGGGTTTGAACCGCCAGCCTTCTAGCAATGATAATGGAAACTTAAAAAAAAAAAAAAAAAAAAGAGGTATTAGATTTACTTAGAACAAACTTACTACAGAATCTTCAGAATGGAACCCATTGTAAGTCAAGGACTACCTGTGTATATATATATGTAATAAATATATTCATGATACATTATTAAGTCACAAAAGCTAGTTATAGAATGGGATGTATCACATAATCCTATTTTTGAAAATGTATACTTACATGTGTTTTCCACTGAGAGTATTTGAAAGGACATGTAATGAAATATTCAGACTATTGCCCCTGGTTGGTGGAACCATAGATACCTTTCTTTTTTTGTGTGGGGAGTTGTCTCTGATTGTTATGTTTTTTGTAGTAAATACGGATTATCTTGTTAAAAATTATATACTTAAATATTGTAATCATTACTGTAATTAACTACTGCTTAAGTACTTAAGTAATCATAAAAGAAATATACCCCTTGTACTACAGAGTTTGGAATAGAGCTTTTTGAAAGCTGAAAGAAAAAGAAAACAAAACACTATCACAATGAAAACTGTTTATAAATGTATGATATTTTATCTTAATAATTCACTCCACAAACCAATATTATGGAAAAACCTTAATGGACAGAGTGTTGCAGCAACACTGACAACATGACCAAAGGAGGTGAGACGAAGTCTGGCCAGGAGCTGGTTAGTCAATGCAGACATTAAACTATGCAAGTACAAAATATGAAAAACTAAAAAAGACATGAAATCTGAATATTGCAGTTCTGAAAACAAAAGTAGATTTTTGCCATTTAAAATCTCTAGCATGAAGCAAATTAGCATCTAGTGAGTTTCTTTTATTTTCATCTGTTATTTCATTTAACCTTCATGTCATCCCTAAGAGACTGATTGCTCTCATTTTACACACAAGGAAATGGAAGCTACAGAATTTATCCTAGTGCCTAGAAAGATGAAGTACCACAGCAGGACTCAGAAAGATTTATCCAACTCCTAAATTTATATTTTTCTAGAATATTACCATGTCTTTCTTAAATACCTAATTGTCCTCTTACAACAAAGAAACGTGCCCCACTCTCCCTACAGACTACCACCACTTCCACCACAACCAAGTAACAACAACAAGAAACACACACACACACAATAAATTCAATTGTCATTACAATTTTAGTAGTGGCGACACTTTGGACCCCATGAAGAATTGGAAGTATGGTCTTGGATTATAGGTTACAGTTGAGGGTTGGGGCTATTAGATTAGTACTCTCTTGCTGAGGAGGACTCTCGAAGCCTAGAAGAGATCATCTCAGATGCCAATTAGATGAGAAGACAATGAATTGTCAATATAACCTCTTGTTGTTGTTATGTGCCATCAAGTCATCTCCAACCCATAGTGGCCCCTCCTTGGGTTTCTGAGGTGGTAGCACTGCGGAAGTAGATTGCCCAAACTTCTTTCCAAGGAGTGGCTGGTGGGTTTGAACCGCCAGCCTTCTGGTTAGCAGTCAAGTGCCTTAGGCACTACGCCACCAGAGCTCCCAATATAACCCCCTGTGGGGCATTATTCCCATTTAGGAGGCTGCCAAAGAAACCTGTGAGGGTGTCCAGACAGGAGTCAGAATGATAAATCTCTAGCTGACTGCAGAGTGACTGAATTGAAGTCAGTGGTTCTCAACTCTTTTCTTTTTCCCCCTCAGCCTCAGTTCACCTGCAACACATTCTTAACAGTGAGGGGATTCACCATGGTGGTCAGCCTTGACAGGGTAAGGCTGGGCTAGGAAGCTTGAGGTGAATTATAATCTTAGAAATGTTTTGGGGCATTTTTGATATGTCCTGGTTTGGGGAAGCGGGGAGAGAGTGGCTATCATTAAAGCCTTATAAATCAGATGAGCTGTTGCATTATTATTCGGCTCAGGGAAGGTGTTGTGTAGAAAAACGAGCCCTCTGATGAAGATACTTGGCTTAAAGGAGCAGGCCTATGTACAACACTTGGTCACTAAACTGCCTTTAAAGTGTGTGGACTGCTATTCACTAAGTGAATTGTGTGTGCAAGTTTAGGTTCAGAGAGTAATTGCTCCGAAAATCAGGGCATGGGTTGTGTGCCATAGTGAGGGAATGAGAGGGTATCAAGGGAAGAGTAAAACTGGGGAGAACAAGGGTAACAGAGAGTGAGTTTTACAAAATTTGTTAAATCTCCCCTACAAAATCTTTAGTAAATGTTACATTGCTCATTGATATTTTTAGTACAAGTGAATTATTTGAGAGCAAATTTTGGGGGATGATAATAAGCATTTAATTTCTATGGGCCCATCTTCTCATTTGTAAAATCAATGTATCATGATTCTAGTTTTTCCTGGGATGTACCTAACTCTTAACCTCTCTACAAAAGAAAGTGTATCAATCCTTAAAATAATTTTGTGAGTTTGCACAGCCAATGAAGATAGAAAGTGAACAACAACAAGCAACAACAAAATGCAGCATCTAAGAGCATTGGATAAGGGGAAGTAGATGGAAGAATAGATTTTTTTTTGTCCTGTTTTTTTCAAAAAAACTACCCTTAGGGCAGAAAAATAATCTTTATGCCCTATTTTAACCATTACTATTTGGGAGCCCTGGTAGCATAGTGCCTAAGGCACTTGACTGCTAACCAGAAGGCTGGTGGTTCAAACCCACCAGCCACTCCTCGGAAGGAAGGTTGGGCAATCCTACTTCCGTAGTGATACTGCCTCGGAAACCCAAGGAGGGGTCGCTATGAGTCGGGGCCGACTCGACGGCACATAACAACAACTAACAACATTTTTTGATATCTTTTTTCCCAACATATTATATGTTTGCATTTTGCACAATTATCACTATATATAATATAAATAAATAATACTGTATCTGCCTTTTTATTTTTTCATGAAAAATGATTATGACATTATTTATATTTATTTGTATGCATCTCCATATCTATCTAATTATCAATATATCAATAAATATCTGTTATCTATCAATAAATAGTTTCTGAGCTTAGCTTTCTGG
The DNA here is from genome assembly GCF_000298275.1 of Orycteropus afer afer. Classification (NCBI taxonomy): domain Eukaryota; kingdom Metazoa; phylum Chordata; class Mammalia; order Tubulidentata; family Orycteropodidae; genus Orycteropus; species Orycteropus afer. The sequence continues at coordinate 19,114,532 of NW_006921598.1, forward strand.
TATTTTGAACATTTGTTTCCTTGAGGTCTACCTGACAGTTCTAATTTAATAACAATTTAAATACTTGTGTTCGATACAGAATTTTGTCTGAAGGTTACAATAGTAAATATATTTCCTACAGAATATTTATAACCATTACCTAAGAATATTGTACAAAGATCAGAAAGGATCTTCCAAAACATACCCACTTACTCCTCTCTTATTGAATACTAAGTAGTTTGTAAATCTTCACTGTAACTATGTAAGATACTACATTATAGTGTAACTTTGCTTACCTTTTGAATTATTTCCTTGGGAAAGATTCATACATGTGAAATCAATTGGTATGAAAACTTTTGTGAATCAATAAAAAATAGTGTCACATAGAGAAAGGAAACACACACACACACACACACACACATATATATATATTTGTTTTTAGTGTACTAAATCAAATGTTAGTTATCTGTGCTCCAATTTTTCCTCAAATCCTACAATTTTTCAATATAATTTTTTCAGCCAAAAAAGTCTTTATTATCATATTTTAAGTGATAAACAATTATTTGCCCACTACCTCAGAAATGCACAGAATGTGAAGATTTATTTCAAATTAAATTAATCAAATTTTATTTTGTGAAGATTTATTTCAAATTAAATTAATCAAATTTTATTTTATAAATAAAGGTATAAGTGAAATGACATTTCCCTGTTTAACCGAATAATACCCAAACTGTGATATGACTATACCTTTCCCTGATGATGTTTGCCTGGCTGACTGACCATGTGAGTCAGCAATAGCATCTGCTGACATGGCTTGTTCTCTTTACTAAGAAAAGGAAAAATAAATAAATAAAAGAAATTGCAAGGGGGCATGGATTGAAGCTCCAGGAAACCTTGTAACTTATAATAGCCTCAAGGTGTGCTCTGGGTCCTCCTTGTTGTTGGTAGGTGCCAATGACTCGGCTCCGACTCATAGTTACCCTGTGCATGACAGAATGAAACACTGTCTGGTCCTGTGCCATCCTCACAATCCCTATGCTTGAGCACATCATTGCAGCCACTGTATCAGTCCATCTCATTGTAGGTCTTCCCCTTCCTTGCTGACTCTCTACTTTACCAAGCATGTTATACTTCTACAAGATCTAGTCCCTTCTGACAACATGACCAAAGTAAGTGAGATGAGAACTGGCCATTCTTGCTTCCAAGGAGCATTCCAGTTGCACTTCTTACAGCATAGATTTGTTCATTCTTCTGGCAGTCCATGGGATTTTCAGTATTCTTCACCAACATCACAATTCAAAGGCATTGACTTTTCTTTTCTTTTTTTTTCTTTTAATTGTGATTTGGGTGACAATTTACAGAGCAAATTCACTTTCCATACACCAGTTCACAAACACTTTGTCTCATGACATTGACTGCAATTTACAATGCAACAGCTCCTCTCCCACTTCCTCCCAATAGTTACCTCTTCCCTGTGTCCATCCTCCATTCACTCCTGCCCCCTGAGCTGTCTCTCTGTGCGTAAACAGCCCTTCTTTCTTCCATGATTGTTCTCTCCAAGGTGTGTAACTACCTCAGGTAAATGTTCAACTCATATGCCTGTCTTTTCTTTGGCTGGAAGCCACAGGTGTAGGTTCAATTCCAGACCTGAACGACAACTAGGGGCCGTAGTCTCAGTGGTTCCACCAGGCTCTATCAGACCAACAAACCTGGTCCCCTCTTTTTTTTTCCTCCAAATGATTTTGAATTTTGTTCCACATTGTTCTCCCTCTCTATCCAGGATCTCCTAAATATTTCCCCCTCTGAGTGGTTGACAGTGGAAGCCAGGCACCATCTAGTTCATCTGATCTCATAGTCATATAGTCTGTGGATCGCATGGTGTACCAGTTGCTAGGACTAATTGTTTCCATGAATTTTTGGTTTTCTTCATTCTTCTTTGCTATGGACAAGGAGAGACCCATCGTTGCATCTAGATGGCTGCTTGCAAGCTTTTAAGATCCCAGTCGCTACTCATCAAAGGCATTGACTCTTCCACAGTCTTTGTCCAGGTTTCAGATGCATAGCAGGTGACTAAAAATACCATGTCTTGGGTCAGGCACACCTTAGTCTTCCAAGTGACACGTGACATCATTACTTCTTAACACATTAAAGAGGTCTTTTGCAGCAGATTTGTCAAGTGCAATATGATGTCTGATTTCCTGACTGCTGCTTCCATGGGTGTTGATTGTGGATCCAAGTAAAATAGAATTCCTGACAATTTCAATCTTTTCTCTGTTTATCATGATTTTTCTTATTGGTCTAGTTGTGAAGAATTTTGTTTTCTTTCTGTTGAGGTGTAATCCATATTGAAGACTGTAGTCTTTGACCTTCCTCAGTAAGTGCTTAAAGTGATCTTCCTTTTGAGCAAGCAAGGTTGGGTCATCTGAATATAGCAGATTAATGGATCTTCCTCCAATCCTGATGCTGTATAGTCCAGCTTCTTGGATTATTTGCTCACAATAGAGATTGAATAAGTATAGTAGTGTAAGGACACAACTCTGACGTACACCTCTCTTGATTTTAAACCATGTGGTATCCCCTTGTTCTGTTTGAATGATAGCCTCTTAGTCTATGTAAAGTTTCCTCATGAGAATAATTAAGTGTCTGGAATTCCTGTTCTTTGCAATGTTCTCCATAACTTGTTATGATCCAGAAAGTCAAATGCCTTTCTATAGTCAATAAAACATGGATAGGCAGCTCTCTGATATTCTTTACTTTCAGCTAAGATCCATCTGACATCAGCAATGATATCTCTTGTTCCATGTCCTCTTCAGAATCAAGCTTGCATTTCTGGAAATTCCCTGTTAATATACTACTGCAACTGTGTTTGGTTTATCTTCATCAAGATTTTACTTGCATGTGATAATAAATATATTGTTTGGAAATTTCCATATTTTGTTGGATCACCTCCCTTTGGAATGGGCACAAATATTGATCTCTTCCAGTGAGTTGGCCTGGAAGCTGTCTTCCAAATTTCATGGTATAAATAAGTAAGCACCTCCAATGCTGCATGTATTTGTTGAAACATATCAGTGGGTATTTTGTCAATTCCTGGAGCCTTGTTTTTCACCAATTCCATCGGTGCAGCTTGGATTTCTCCCATCAATAAGTTGGTTCTTGATCATATGCTACCTCCTGAAAAAGTTGTACATCAACCTTTTTTTTTTTTTTTTGATACAGTGACTTGGTGTATTCCTTCCACCTTCTTTTGATGCTTCCTACCTCATTCAATATTTTCCCCATACAATCCTTCAATATTGCAACTTGAGGCTTGAATTTTTTCTTCAGTTTGTTCAGCTTGAGAAATGCCAAGTGTGTTCTTCCCTTCTGGTTTTCTAACTCCAGGTCTTTGCATATTTCGTCACAGTACTTTACTTTGTTTTCTTGAACTGCCTTTTGGAATTTTCCATTCAGTTCTTTTGTTTCAGCATTTCTTCCATTCATTTTAGATATGATTTTTTCAAGAGCAAGTTTCAGTGTCTTCTGACATCGATTTTGGTCTTTTCTTCCTTTCCTGTCTGTTTAATGACCTTTTGCTTTCTTCATGGATGATGTTTTTGATGTCAACCCACAACTCATCTGGTCTTTGGTCATTGATGTTCCATGTGTCAAATCTATTCTTCAGTTGACCTCCAAATTCAGGTGGGACATAATCAAAGACTGATTTTGGCTCTCATGGACTTGTTTTCATTTTGTTTAGCTTCAACTTGAAGTTGCATAGGAGCACTTGATAGTCTGTTCCACAGTGACCTCCTGGCCTTGTTTTGACTGATGATATTGAGCTTCTCCATAACTTCTTTCCACAGATGCAGTCAATCTTATTTCTGAGTAATTCTTCTGGCAAAGTCCACATATATATAAAACCACCATTTATGTTGGTGAGAGAAGGTATTTGGAATGAATAAGCCAGTGGTCTTCCAAAAGTCTATTATGCAATCTCCAGTGTCATTTATATCACCAAGATCATATTTTCCAACTACTTATGATTCTTCTTTGTTTCCAGTTTTTACATTCCAATCACCAGTAATAATCAATATATGTTGGTTGCATATTTGGTCAATTCAGACTGCAGAAGTTGGTAAAAGTCTTCAATTTCTTCATCTTTGGCTTTAGTAGTTGGTATGTAAATTTGAATAATAATAGTTGTGTATTGTGGTCCAGCCAAGTTGGCACACAACTACAATAGTATTAACTATCACAGTAATATTAACTGGTCTTCCTTCTTGTTGTTATGTGCTGTCGAGTCGGCCCCGACTCATAGCGACCCCTCCTTGGGTTTCAGAGGCAGTATCACTACGGAAGTAGGATTGCCCAACCTTCCTTCTGAGGAGTGGCTGGTGGGTTTGAAACGCCAGCCTTCTGGTTAGCAGTCAAGTGCTTTAGCCACTATGCTACCAGAGCTCCTGGTCTTCCTTGTAGGAGTATGGATATTATTCTATCATTGGCACCATTGTACTTCAGGATAGATATTGAGGGTTTTTTTTTTTTTTATGATATATGCAATGACATTTCTCTTCAAGTTGTCATTCCCAGAATAGTAGATCATATTATTGTCTGGTTCAAAATGGTCAATAACAGTCCATTTCAGCTCCCTAATGCCTAGGATACTGATCTTTACCTGTTCCATTTCATTTTTGACAATTCCAATTTTCCTAGATTCATACTTCATGCATACCATGTTTTGATTATTAATGAAAGTTTGCAGCTATTTCTTCCCATTGTGAGTCATGTCTCATTAGCAAATGAAGGTCTTGAATACTTTCCTCTATCCATGACATTAAAATCAACTGATATTTGACTTTTAACCAGTAGGTTTAGGGTTCAAACCTACTGGCCACTTCATGGAAGGAAGATGAGGCAATATACTTCTGTAAAGATTTACTGCCTCAGAAGACCAATGGGGGTCACTATGAGTTGGAATCAACTCCATGCAGTGAGTTTGTTTTAGTTTCTCTTCTTCAAGGGGGCAGCTGTTCCCCTATTGTATTTTGAGTGCCTTCCAACCTGAAGGGCTCATCTTCTGGCACTATATTATACAATGTCTCAGGGGTATTCATGAAGTTTTCCAGAAACATATCAGATAATGTTGCACTGCTCTTCATAGATTTTCAGTGGCCAATCTTTTCAGAAGTGGATGGCTCTGACCTTCTTCCCAGTCTGTTGTAGTCTAGAAGCTCTGCTAACACCTTTCCACCATGGGTGACCCTGCTGGTATTTGAAATACTGATGGCATGGCTGCCAGCCTCATAGCAGCATGCAAGACACCACATTATGACAAACTGACAGATGAGTGGCAGCTTGGCTTCTTTCTGCCCTGGTTCATTCCTAAAGGTCCTAACTTGGTAATTATCATTACCATATTGATTACCTCTTCAGTTTGCTGCTGTCTCTTTTGGCTGATTGCAATTGTGGCCCAACTAAACCCTCTCTTTGTGCCAAAGCTGAAATATGAAACCATTTAATAGCTTAAATATCACTGGCCTTGAAGAAGACATGCTTCAAAGTGCTTAGTCATTGTGGTTACCAAGAGATTTTTTCTATATGCAAAATTACTTCCAAACCCCAACCACCTTCCTTGACTCACTTATCTTTACATATTCACATCACATTGGGATGTCCTATTCTAAAATGCAGCATTTTTTCTTGTCACCTTTTTCATACTTTGGTCAATTATGTTCCTACTTAACCTAAAACTGCTGATTACACAAAATATTATACTCTGTTCTGAGATAGATGATGCCGTCCTTCTGAGAAATATGTTACTCTTTCATTGGAACCACTACCTGTTCATTACATGAGAATCATCAATGTGTTTAAGACCTGCCCCAAAACAAGCTGAAATGACTCCAGTGGGACAGGCAGCAGGAAAGTGTATGCAGAGGGAAGATCTGTCTCAATGTGGTAGAGTTACACCGAACTATATTTTCAGAATGCATTTTTATTTTTACTATCTTTTGGAATAAATTATTTTTCTGTTGTTTTTGGGAAGGGGAGGTAGAGAGAAAGGAATTGTAAAACTGACTTTGCCAATTGTCAGATGGAACTTGTCCCTATCCTCAGGAAATCTTCTTCCTGAGGTCAAGGTGTCAGACTAAATGAGTGATGTCAAAAAAGGCAAGCAAGACTGTCATGGTGAAGACTGATCACAGACTAGTGAAAGGTGCATCTCATAGGAGAGGATCCTCCTTAAAAAACCTGATCAGAAAAGTTTAATCATTATTCTTGTCCTTTTATATATGAGCTGCTAAATATACATGATTGTTTTAAACTATATAAGAAGAGGAGATACAATATTAAAACTGCTGATTCTGAAAGTTTTGAAATCTCTGCTGGATGTAGGAACAATTTTTCTTTTTAAAAAATAGAACCTTATTTTGCCCAATAACACAATGCAAAATGACACACACAAACAATCCCCCCATACTGACCCTATATAGCATACATTTATGTATATAAAAAATACTTCTTTTCTATAAGAAAGATAAATGTAAATTTGGGTTAATTGATGTATTATATGTTTTATAATATGAAAAGTAACTTTGAAGCTGAATGTTAACATTTAAAACTTATTGAAATTTAGCCAAATATAAAGCTCTACAGGCAGTATAAATTTAGCTGCATTAATGAAAATAGGTTTTAATTTTAAGAGTAAATTATAAGATAATATTAAATGATAATAAAAGGATATAGATACATTTGTCAATATTGATATCTTATCCTACATTGAAGCATATTTACCAAACTTGAATTAAATATTTTAATGTTTATCAACTTGTGATACCATGCACATTTTAATGTACTTTTGAATTTCAGATACATACTTCCTCAACTTCAACACTTGTCTGTCACTGTGTGTTGCTATGAGGATGGAAGCTAGGCCACCAGCATTTCAAATACCAGTAGTTCACCTAATGGTGAACAGGTTTCAACTGAGCTTCTAGACTAAGACAGACTGAGAAGGACAAAGCCATGCACTTCTGAAAAAAAATGGACAGTGAAAATCTTTGGATAATAGTGAAACACTGTCTTTGATATATTACTGGAAAACTTTATGAATACCAGTGAAATATTGTCTTATATAGTGCTGGAAGATGAACTGAGAAAACAATTTGAGAGTCTGGAATATATGAAGAAGAACACAGCATCAGGATTGGAGGAAAAATCATTAACAACCTGTGATATACAGATGCCACAACATTGCTTGCTGAAAGTGAAGATGACTTGAAGCACTTACTGATGAAGATGGAAAACTGCAGTATGGATTATACCTCAACAAAAAGAAAACAAAAATCTTCACAACTGGACCAATAAGCAGTATCTGATAAATGGAGAAAAGATAGAAGTTGTCAGGGATTTCATTTTACTTGGATCCACAATCAACACCCATGGAAGCAATAGTCAAAAAATCAGATGCCATATTGCAATGGAAGTATCTTCTGAAAGACATTTTAAAGTGTTGTGAGCAAAGATGTCACTTTGAAGACTAAGGTGCACCTAACCCAAACCGTTATTGTTGTTTGTTGTTGTTATGTGCCGTCGAGTCGGCCCCGACTCATAGCGACCCCTCCTTGGGTTTCCGAGGCAGTATCACTACGGAAGTAGGATTGCCCAACTTTCCTTCCGAGGAGTGGCTGGTGGGTTTGAACCGTCAGCCTTCTGGTTAGCAGGCAAGTGACTTAACCACTATGCTACCAGAGCTCCCAACCCAAACTGTAGAATTCTCAATTGCTTTATATGCATATGAAAGCTGTACAATGAATATAGAAGACAGAAGAAGAATTGATGCCTTTGAATTGTGGTGTTGGTAAAGAATACAGAGAATACCATGGACTGCCAGAAGAATGAACAAATATGACTTAGAGGAAGTGTAGCTAGAATGCTCCATAGAAGAGAGAATGGTCATACTTCATCTCACATACCTTGGTCATATTATCAGAAAGGACCAGTCCCTGGAGAAGGATATCATGTTTGGTAGAGTGGAGGGAGCGAAAAAGGGGAAGACCCTCAATGACATGGATTGACACAGTGGGTGCAATGATGGGCTCAAGTATAGCAAGGATTGTGAGGCTGGCGCAGGACTGAGCAATGTTTTGTTCTATTGTACATGGGGTTTCTATGAGTCAGAGCCAATTCGACGGCACCTAACAACAACAACATTTCCTCGAGTGACTTTGACTAATGTTCTTTGAAAAACAGGTAGATCTCACCCATGGAACTTCGGTAAAGGTGGTATTTGACTTGTAGACTGTGTAATGTGTGGTGGGAATCTGGCCAAGCAAATGACAAATAATTGGTAGAAAGAAGGTATAGTGCCTCCCAATTTGCCTGTGATTTTTTACAACCTGGACAAGAATTGCCAACTAGGGGTGTGTGTGTGTGTGTGTGTGTGTGTGTGAGTGCAAATGTGATCAACATTCATTCCATTTTTAGGCTAGAGATAGTTGCTTAGTTGCAAAGACTTCTTTGGCAGATCAGTGCTGCCTTTTTTCTCAGTGTTTATTTTCTCTCTCCATGGGGTTATATTACCTTAAAAAATCTGCAAGTTGAGATTAGCTATACCTGTGCTGTCCAAAAGTTACATGTGGCCATGTATATTTAAATCTGAATTAATTAAAATTAAATCAAATTGAAAATTCAGCTGTCCAGTCATACTAGCATATTTCAAGTGCTTGATAGCTACCTATAGCTAGCAGCTACTGCTGCAAGTTTGGAGCTATAGGACTTTTGTGTCATTGTGGACAGCTTTATGGACCAGCACAAGCTAGACTAAATAGCTAATGAAATATTGTCTCTTTAATTAGAGCCCTACATCTTCCTTGATTTATACATAATATGATAAATAAATAGTAAGTAAAAATGAATGAGCAACTCTACCATGAAATTACATTTGTTAATGTTACATGGGTATGTTTATATTAAGATGAAGGCAATTTTTATATACATTGGTAAAGCAATCCTAAAATAAAACTGGATGATGCTCACAAGATGGGTTAAGAAGCAACCCTTTGTGTGTGTGGGTATAGTTTATAGCTCCTGGCTCACATGGACAGAATGATTTCAAGATGACCTTTAACTTATTTGCCCAGTTCATTTTTTCTGCCTTTTTTTTTTTTTTTCCTGCCTCATTTCTTCAAGATATTGCTGAACTGGAAAGTAAAATTTAGTGCTTTATTTGACTAATGATAATGTTTTGCTTTTCTTTAACCAGTTTTTAGGTTAATATATTAATTATATCATAGTCTCTATATATGCTCCAGATATATTTTCCTAGAGACTTTACCTATTCTTTTAAAAATTTGGGGTATGCAATGAAAAGAATGTAAGTCTTTAACTCAGTTAAGATTAATAGGTTGTCACATTTTAGAAGAATAAATGAAAAAATAGCAGCCTTGTTTCTAAAATTAATGTTTTACATTTTAAAATGATATATTAATATATTGTTAAATAAATAAAACACTTCAAATTAAATGTAAATATTTCCATATACAAGTCATGTGATATCATTGTGCATTAATTTCCTTATTTCTTAATGAAGATCTCCTCCAGGTCTGACCTTCTATTGTTATATACTTGTTTTAAAACAATTTACAAACAGGTCATAAATAAAAATATAATAAAAGCTTTTCCAATTTTGGTTCTCACAAGTAAGGAGCATATCATTTTTTTTTTTTTTTTTTTAAGAACATAAACTAAAAAATACCCAAACTCACTGCCATTGAGCTGGATCTGACTCATAGTGACCCCTCCTTGGGTTTCTGAGGCAGTATCACTATGGAAGTAGATTGCTCTAGCTTCCTTCTGAGGAGTGCCTACTAAGTTTCAAATGCCAGCCTTCTGGTTAGGTCATAATATATCTTGACTATTACCTTCCACTACATAAAAATCAATATAAATATGAAAGGTAAAATAAAAAAGATTTAAAAAAAAAAACAAAACAATATCTTTGTGACCCTTTTGGTAGGCAAAATTTTTTTTTCACAAGTCTCCATTTTATTTCTGTAGTGAAACACACAGCATCCTCACAAACATGAATTAGGGGCTGTTGCTGAACACACAGGCTTTATATTTGCCTATTTAGCTTGCTATATTAGAAGAAGAAACTGCAATCTGCCCACAAAGAAATTCATATTCCAAACACTAAAATCACTAACATCACCCTTTGGGCTTCAATATGGTTTTGGAAGAAGCCCTTGGAGTCCTTATTAGCATCATCCCCACCCAAGGCCCAGCTCTCCCACACTCTCCCACACAACAAAGGTCTTCAAAGGGAGTGGGGATGGCATCCAATAGATGTTTATAGGCCAGAGACCCAAAGGCAGAGGAGGTTCAAGTTCTCTGGTGAAATCAGGATACACACAAATTTGGCAAGAGCAGCTCCTAGGCTGAGACCCAAGCCCCAGGCTGTCTCTCTGCCCCACACACCCCATTGTGAAGGCTGCACCTGAGCCTCACACCCCTGTCTTGCTTTCTTAGGCACTGCAACAAGGGCAGAGAGCAGACTTTAGCACTGGGGAGATTCCAGAAAGATATTTCCTGGCTGTTGCTCAGAGCTGCACCGCTTCTTAGGTCACTTCTGGAAGGAAGCGCTGGGAATAGGCAAATATTTTTATGTGTAAAGGAAGAAAAATCAATAAATTATGTCAATATTAAGAACTTCTGTCATCAAGACATCAATAAGATATTGAGAAGGCAAAACACAGAATTGGAGAAGATATTTGTAATACATATAATTGACAAAGGGTTTGTATCCAGAAAATATAGTCCCAATAGTCAATGAGAAAAAAAGTAGAGATCTCAAAAGAAAAAAATGGGCAAACATCATAAATATGAATTTCAAAAAGAGGTTGCCTAAATGGTTTATATATATATAAAACATTGCTCTACTTTCTTAGTCATCAGGGAAATGCAAATTAAAATTATGATATGATTTCATTATACATTCATCAAAATGGTAATGATGAGAAATACTGAAAACATCAACACTCATTCCCTGCTGGCTGGGGTGTAAATTTGATCAATTCCCTTTGTAAACAATTTGTCAGTAAAGCCAAGCACATGTCTACTCTATCATCCAGTAATTCTACTCCTACATACCCAACAGAAATAAATACAAATGGTCAACAAAAGGGAGGTACGAAAGTATTAATAAGAGCATTAGTCACAATAGCATAAAACTAGAAACAATCCAAATGTTCACTAAGAGTGAAAAGGACACACTTTAGTCTTCATCCAGTGAAATATTGTACTGCAGTGTAAATGAATGAACTATAAAATATGTAAAAACCTGGATGCATCTCATAAGCACAATATTAAGTAAAAGAAACCAGGCACATTAAGGTACATACTTTGTGAGTCCACTTAAATAAAATTTCAAAAATTATGTAAACTGAGAATACAGTTTCCTCAGAGATATTGTGAATTGGGCCCAGACCACCACAATAAAGTGAATATCACCCTAAAGTGAGTCACCTTTTGTTTGTTTCTCAGTTGTTGTAGTTTAGGTTATGTGTACTCTTGGCTGGGCCTGGTTTTGAGAGGCTGGGCAGCTGGATGTAGTTATTCCCCGTGAAGAGACTGGTAAGCAACTCCGTGGCAGGATCTACTGTGAGCAGCTGAGTAGTGGCCTTAGGGATGTGGTTTGTTTCAGGTACATAAGAAGAAACTTTGAGAAAAGTCTCTAGCTTTTTGGCCCCTCTGGATCCTGCATTTGGCCGAATCTTCATCTCAGTGGCCTAGCATGTTGTTAGTTCATCTTGAGACTGTTTCTGGACTTGAAGTAGTGGTGGCCTGTGTGTTGCTCAATAGTCTTGGGACTGTGCCATTTTACTTGTTGACCTTGGATTTTTCAGCATCAGCAGACAGAGGCTTCTTGAGTTAAGAGATACCTCCAGCTCTGGTGGGCCAGGGGCAAGAGGCAGACCTGTAGGCCAAGCCTTCACCCAGTACCTAGAGCTGGCACTTGGAACTCCGACTTTTAGACTCCTAAACTGTAAGAGGATAAGTCCCTGTTTGTTAAAGCCATACATTTGTGGTATTCCTGTTAGAGTGGCACTAGAGAACCATAGCCAAATTTCATGTAAGATTACATTACACTGTACTCTATTAGGTATGCAATAGTATTACAAAAATGTTAGAAATAGTGTGAGAATTACCGAAATGAGACACGGAGACAAAAAGTGACACACACTGTTGGAAAAATGGCACCAATGAACTTGCTTAACACAGGGTTGCCACAAATCTTCAATTTTCTAAAAACTCAGTATCTGTGAAGTACAATAAAATGAGATATGCCTGTAGTGACTAAGAAAGAATTGATCATATAGGTGTGTTCACTTTGTGTACACTTATGATGAGCACTTTCTGTGTATGTAATTTTTCAGTTAAGTGTGTATATTAAAACAAACAGTAGATATCATTTATGACTTTGCTACAGAGAAGACTGGATATTGGAAGAACTCTGAAACATGCTCCTAAACATAGAGTGGCTAAAGCAAATGGAGGAAATGATGAAATAAGAGAGATGGAAAGAAGATTTTAAAGAATAGCTCACAAAGACAAAGTAAAGCATTATAATGACATATGTAGAGACCACGAGTTAGAAGCAAAGGTGAAGTACACACTTGGCATTTATCAACCTGAAAGAAGTGAAGAAAAAAATTCAAGCCTTGAGTTGTAATATTGATGCATTCTATGGGCAAAATAGAAAGCGGTGGGAGGAAGTGGGAGCCAGTTGAGAAAAGATAAGGGAGATGAACTTATCTGTCAGTTTGTTGTACTGTGGTGGCTTGTGTGTTGCTATGAGGCTGGAGGCTGTGCTGCAGGTGTTTCAAATGCCAGCAGGGCTTCCCATGGTGGACAGGTTTCAGCAGAGTTTCCAGACAGAGACAGACTTGGAAGAAAGAAGAAGCCATCCATTTCTCAAAGACATGGCCAGGGAAAACCTTATGAATAGTAGTAAAACAGTCTGATAGATTACCTGACAACTTTATGAACAGCCCTGAAACATTAACTGATACAGTGCCAGAAGATGAGCCCTCAAGTCAGAAGGCACTCAGAATACGACTGGGAAAGAGCTGCCTCATCAGAGTAGATATGGATAAAGTAGAGCTTTTAGGACCTCCTTTTGTGGATGTGGCATGACTCAAAATGAGAAGAAATGCCTGCAAACATCCATTAATAATCAGAACATAGAATGTACGAAGTATGAATCTAGAAAAATTGGAAGTTGTCAAAAATGAAATGGAATGCATAAAGATTGATATCCTAAGCATTAGTGAGCTGAAATTGACTGGTTTTGGCCATTTTGAATCAGACAACCATATGATATACTATGCCCAAAATGACAAATTGAAGAGGAATGGTGTGGCATTCATCATCACAAAGAATGTTTCAAGATCTATCCTGAGGTACAATGCTGTCAGAGGTAGAAAAATATCCATATGCCTACAAGGAAGACCAGTTAATACTACTACTATTCAAATTTACACACCAACCAGCAAAGTCAAAGATGAGGAAATTGAAGATTTTTATCAACTTCTGCAGTCTGAAATTGACTGAACATACAATAAAGATGTGTTGATTATCACTGGTGATTGGAATGCAAAACTTGGAAACAAAGAAGAATCACCAGTAGTTGGAAAATATGGCCTTTGTGATAGAAATAATGCTGGAGATCGCATGATAGAATTTGGCAAGATCAATGACTTATTCATTGCAAATACCTTTTTTCAATACCACAAACAATAGCTATACACATGGACTTCACTAGATGGAGTACACAGGAATCATATTTACTACATCTGTGGCAAGAGGAGATGGAGAAGCTCAATATCATCAGCCAAAGCAAAGCTAGGAGCTGATTGTGGAACAGACCACTAACTGCTCATATTCAAGTTGAAGTTGAAGACAGTTAAAATAAGCCCACGAGAGCCAAAATACATCCATTTTGAATTTAGAAGGCCATCTAAAGAATAGATTTGATGCATTGAACACAAATGACTGAAAACCAGAGGAATTGTGGGATGACATCAAGAACATCATGCATGAAGAAAACAAAAGGTCATTAAAGAGTCAGGAAAGGAAAAAAAGACTAAAATGGATATCAGAAGAGACTCTGACACTTGCCCTCAAACAAAGAATAGCTAAAACAAATGGAAGAAATGACAAGATAAAAGAGCTGAACAGATTTCAAAAAGAAGCTCAAGAAGACAAAGTCAATTAATACAGTGAAATGTGCAAAAACATGGAATTGGAAACCCAAAAGGGAAGAATATGCTTGACATTTCGCAAGGTGAAAGAACTGAATAAAAAATTTAAGCCTCAGGATGAAATATTGAAATAGTTTATGGGCAAAACATTAAATGATGCAGGAAACATCAAAAGAAGATGGAAGACACAGAGTCACTGTACCAAAAAGAATTGGTGGATGTTCATCTATTTCAGAAGGGGCCATATGATCAAGAACCAATGGTATTGAAGGAAGAAGTTAAGCAGTACTGAGGGAAGTGGCAAAAAATTAGGCTTCAGGAATTGGCGGAATACCCAATGAGATGTTTCAACAAATAGATGCCGTGCTGGAGGCACTCACTTGGCTATGCCAAGAGATTTGGAGGACAGGTATCTGGCCAACTGACTAGAAGAGATCTATACTTGTACGCATTCCAAAGAAAAGTGATCCCACAGAATGTGGAAATTATCAAACAATATTATTAATATCACACAAAAGTAAAATCTTACTGAAGTTAATTCAAAAATGGTTGTAGCAGTATATTGACAGAGAACTTCCAGTAAAGCAAGCTGGATTCAGAAGAGGACATAGAACAAGGGATGCTACTGCAGATATCATATGGATCATGGCTTAAACAAAGAACACCAGAAAGATGTTTACTTGTGTTTTATTGACTATCCAAAAGCATTTGATTGTGTGGATCATGACAAATTGTGGATAACATTGAGAAGAATGAGAATTCCACAACACTTAATTGTGCCCATGAGGAACCTGTGGATAGACCAGGGGGCTGTTATTCAAACAGAACAAGGGAATACTACATGTTTGAAATCAAGAAGGGAGTGTATCAGCATTGTGTCCTTTCACCATACTTACTCAATCTGTATGCTGAGCAGATAATCTGAGAAGCTGGACTATATGAAGAGGAGCGTGGCATCAGGATTGGAGAAAGACTCATTAACAAATTGCAATATGAAGATGACACAATGTTACTTGCTGAAAGTGAAGAAGACTTGAAACACTGATGAAGATCAAAGACTACAGCCTTCAATTTGGATTACACTTTAATATAAAGAAAAGAAAAATGCTCACAAATCGACCAATCAGCAACATCATGATAAATGAAGAAAAGATTGAAGTTGCCAAGGACTTAATTTTACTTGGATCCACAGTCAATGCCCATGAAAGCAGTAGTCAAGAAATCAAATGACATATTGCATTGGGGAAATCTATTACATAAAACATCTTCAAAGTGTTAGAAAGCAAAGATGTCACTTTGAGGAGTAAGGTGCACCTTATCCATATCATGACATTTTCAATTGTCTCACATGAGTGCAAGAGCAGGACAATAAATAAGGAAAACCAAAGAAGAATTTAAGCCTTTGAATTATGGTGTTGGCATAGAATATTAAGTATACCATGGACGTCCAGAAGAATAAACACATCTGTTCTGAAAAGTACGGCTAGAATCCTCCTTAGCCATGAGGATAAGGAGACATTGTTTCACCTATTTTGAATATATTAGCAGGAAGGACCAGTCACTGGAGGACATCATGCTTGGTAAGGTGGAGTGTCATTGCAAACAAGGAAGACTCTCAATGAGTCATATTGACACACTGGCTACAACAATAGGCTCAAACAAAGCAATAATTGTGAGGATAACACAGGACAGGGCAACATTTCATTCTGTTGCACACCATGTTGCTGTGAGTCTGAACCGGCTCAATGGCACCTACGAACAATGACACAGAGAACATATGTTCCCAGCAAAGGCCTTCAACAAATCTCCTGTGCTGCAAAGTCCATCAAAAAAGATTGTAAATAGAAAGCCTAATTATTAATGTCCACTTTAATGAGAGGATCTGCAGAAAATAAGAATATCCCACATCAGTCTGGAAAAAAAAAAGAGAATAAGCCTTCTGGAGCCTCAGAAAACACTAAAGAAAACCTAATTGGTTCTACCTAGGACTCCTTAGCAGAGCTCTTGTTTTCTGAGTCCTCCCAAAGGGTCAAAGAAAGTTTTCCGTTTTTTCCAATCCCAGGAGAAGTTATTGTTGTGTCACTGAAATCAACAGTGTGAGCAGGAGGAGAAAAATGAGTCTGACTTATTTGAGAGATGTTTTTTGTTAACAAATATTGACCTCAGTGACCTCTAAGGGCTGTCAGAATTATGGCCTGAGAAAGCCTCCGTTTATCTCCTCACTCATCATTTCATCGGTGTCAGCTCAGAGAACGCAGAGTGGTGGTACAAACTGTACTCATATCACTGGGGCCTCTTTCCAGTGAAATGTCGAGCTGTATGTCCCTGAGTGTTTTGTATTTACAAATATGTACACACATGCATGCATTCAGTGTGTTAATTTATTCAATGGATGATTAATGAGGGTCTACATTGTGCAAGGCATTTATAAGGAAAGAAAAACAGAACCTAGTGCTGCTGTTGGAAATTATATTTTGAATTCTCTTGGGGTAAAATGTCATGTTACCAATATTCTTCTTGTCTGGTGCCAAAAATCTGCAAGTGAAAAATTGTTTGCTCGATTAAATCCAGAAAGCCAGACTAGAGCTCCCAGACTGCACTCCTCACAGTTTGTATACTTTATGCCAAAACAAGTTAAGTTCATTACCTTCTAGGACATTTCTAAGTATTAATATACACAAAAACAAACACTGCTTAATATTCTCTGAAATTAGCCAAAGGGCATCTACAATAGGACTTCTTCCTCCTAAAATAAATTATAAAGGAAAAGAAAAATAAATGCCTTTTAAAGGAGAATTTTATTTTGAAAAGGTAGATTGCAAAGGATTTAAAAAGAATCACTAAAATGGATGAGGAAAATATTTCAAACAATTCCAAATATTGGAACAGAGTATTTTTTTATTACTTTGCCAAAAGAAAGATTATTTTGTTGCTGGTTGAAGGATTTAAATGTACTTATATAGGTGATGAATTTGTTGGGAGAGAAATTTCCAACTTCTGGAGAGAGAAATGTAATAATTATTTTAATGTATCTGTCCATGAGGTAGAGGTCCATGAAGAAGAAAATTAAGCTTGGGAGAACACATTTCATCTATGAATATTGAGAAAAGGCCCATGAGGTCCACATTTACACTACATTCACTGAAAACACTTGTACCTTCTAAGCTCTGCTTATTCATGCAACTGGATTAACTAAGTACATAAGCTGCTGCTTTCAGCTCAGGTCCTGTTTTCTGCCGGTAAAGGTCACACTGACTCATACACGAAACCTTTTGTTTACATCTCAGAGGTAGCTGACCCCCATTGCACCTGCTTTTGAATATCTGGCAAGAGACAAGCTTGCAAATGAATATAGCTTTTTGAAGAAGTTGCTTATTTTAAAATTAAATTAGCATTTCCATAGGTGCCAAACCACTGGCAGAGGAGAATGGAGACCTCTGTGTAGGCTAAAAGACAGGTACACTGTGGAATTGTGGCAACATCTGCATATTCTGCTCACCTTATGAATGAGGCTCCTAAATATTTGCTGAGTTAATGAATGCATGAATGAATGAAAGAGTGAACAAAATAGTTTCCTTTGCCCCTTTTTACCTCAATTGCTAACATTATATTTTGTTTGTGCATATCTGTTTTATGGCTATGTAGAAAAGGAGGAGGAGCCTTTATGGTGCCATGGTTAACTGTGTAGCTGCTAAGCAAAAGGTCGGTGGTTCAAACCTACTAGCTTCTCCAAGGGAGAATGATGTGGCAGTCTGCTACTGTAAAGATTAGATCCTTGAAAACTCCATGGGACAGTTATATAATCTGTTCTATGTGGTTGCTAAGAGTCAGAACAGACTCTACAATAAGAGGCTTGATTTTTGGAGAGAAAGAGGAAAGGAACCCACTTAACAACAGTTAAGTGCTCAGCTGCTAACCAAAGGTTAGCATTTGGAATCCACTCTGCAGCTCTGAAGGAGAAAGTCCTGGTGATATAAAGATTATAGCCAAGAAAACCCTGAGTCAGTTTTACTCTGCCCATGGGATCTCTATGTGTCAAAATCAACTAGATGTCCCCCTTCAACAACCACAAGAGAAGAAGGAAGTGTGATTTAACTGTCTTCTCTATTTTCTTTTCACAATATTCTCTGCCCTTTTCTGATTATCAGCCATGAATATATAAGGACTAAAATCTTTACTATCACAGTGATTATAGTCCAATTATTAGGATTATCTTCTTTTTAAATTAACCAGTACCTAAACCTTTCAAAAGGAGCTCTGGTAGCACAGTGTCTAAGGCACTTGACTGCTAACCAGAAGGCTGGCAGTTCAAATCCACCAGCCACTCCTCGGAAGGAAGATTGGGCAATCTACTTCCGTAGTGATACTGCCTTGGAAACCCAAGGAGGGGTCCCTATGAGTCAGGTCTGACTCAATGGCACATAACAACAACAACAACAAACCTTTCAAACAATATGGAAGGAGCTGAGGAGGTATATCAGGAGGTCACAGAGGATTAGGTGGGGAACAGGGGGAAGGTTTCATGAACGAAATATCAATAGGTTAGATGTTAATCTGTCTTCCAATGGTGAAGCAGTAGAGGATTGGGGGAGAGGAATACCATGGACACCTTGTGTTTTAGGAAGAACATTCTGGTGATCATGTCTAAAATTGATTAGAGAGCTTATAGAAACATTCAGTTTTTATGAGTCTGTTCTCATAATACAGGCAAAAAGTAATAAGACACAATTAGTCTATGGTATTCAAAATTAAGGATCTCTGGTAGAATAGTGCCTAAAGCATTTGACTGCTAACCAGAAGGCTGGCAGTTCAAACCCACCAGCCACTCTGCAGAAGGAAGACTGGGCAATCTACTTCCGTAGTGATACTGCCTCGGAAACCCAAGGAGGGGTCACTGTGAGTCAGAACTGACTCAACAGCTGTGAGTTTGGTTTTTGAGTTTATTCAAAACTAGGAAAACACTGCTGATATACTTCTGGTGATTAGCCCCTCTGGCTGTAAGTCACTCAAAATATGCCTGCGGAAGAGCTGTCTCCTCAAACTGGAGTCAACTTTAACGACATGGATGAAATAAAGCTTTTGGGACATTCATTTGCTTATGTGGCATGACTCTAAATGAGAAGAAACAGTTGTAATTATCCATTAATAAGCAGAATGTACAAAGTATTAATCTAGGAAGTTGGACATTATCACAGATGAAATGAAATACATAAAGATCAATGGTAATTAATGAGATAAAATGGACTGATATTTGTCATTTTGAATTCAACAAACATATAAACTATTGTGCCAGGAATGTCAAATCGAAGAGGAATGATGTCCATGTGTCATCAAAAAAAATATTTAAAGATCTATTGTGAAGTACAACACTGTCAGTGACAGGATAGTATCTACATACCCACAAGAAAGAACAATTAATACGACTTATTCAAATTTACACACCGAACATCAATGACAAAGATGAAGAATTTTAAGATTTTTACCAACTTCTGCCATCTGAAACTGATCAAACATGAAATCAAGATGAATTCATAATTACTGGTGATTGGAATGAGAAAGTTGGATACAAAGATAAAGGATTGTTAATTGGAAAATATGGCTTTGGTGTTAGAAATGATGCCAGAAATGACATGACAGAATTTTGCAAGTCCAATGGTCTCTTCATTGGAAATACATTTTTCAGCAACATAAACAGTGATGGAATACAAATAAATCAAATTGACTACATTTGTGGAATGAGATGATGAAGAAACAATATCATCAGTTAGACCAAGGCCAGGGGACTACTGTGGAAGAAACTATCAATTACTCATATGCAAGTTCAAGGTGAAGCTGAAGAAAATTGTGACAAGTCTAGAAGAGCTAAAGTATGACCTTGAGTATATCCCAACTGAATTTAAAGACCATCTCAAAAATAGATTTGATGCATTGAACATTAAATGACCAAAGGCCAGATGAATTGTGGCTTAACATTAAGGACATCATGCAGGAAGAAAGCAAAATACCATTGTAAGAACAAGAAAGAAAGAAAAGACCAAAATGAGTATCAGAAGAGACTCTGAAACTTCCTCTTGAATGTGGAGTAGCTAAAGCAAATGGAAGAAATGAAGATAAAAGATTTGAACAGAAGATTTCCTATGGTAGGTCAAGAAAACAAAGTAAAATATGTATCAATAAAACATTTAAAAGAAAGTTAATGATGCTTGAGTTAGGGTAGTGGGAATGAATAGGAATGCCTTGATTCTAGAGATAGAAAATAAAGGGCTTGGTGTAATGACTGAAAGGTGAGAATAAAGAAAAAGAGTAAATGATGACTTTCTTAGTCATAGAAGTGGAAGATAGCTATTCCATTTATTGAATTAGGAATCTCATATACAAGAACTTCCTTTTAAGCAGAATTAATGAATTCAACACTGAATATTCGAGATTCTTAGGTGGCAGTACTTAATAAGCAAAATGAATGCTATTTGGAACTAAGAAGAGTTAAAAATGGGAGCGTATTGGAAGAGAAGCAGAAAGAAAAAAAGGAAGTTAAAAGACTAGGAATATGAGAGATCCCTAATTGAGTAAGAAAATAAGATAACTGAGTACCCATAAAGCAACGCTTAATAAATTTAAAAACATTGAAATATTGCAAAGCATCTTCTCAGATCATAATGCTATCAAATTAGAAATCAATAATAGGAGGATCAGCACCAAA
>NW_006921598.1:19139795-19150635 GCF_000298275.1 Orycteropus afer afer
AACAATCATGGGAGAAGGAAGGGCTGCTTATGCACAGGGAGATAGCTCATGGTGCAGAAGAGTATGAAGGGATGGACACTGGGAGGAGGTAACTATGGGGAGGAAGTGGGAGGGGAGCTGTTGCATTGTGAATTTTGGTCAATGACATGAGATAAAGTATATGTGAACTGCTGTTTTAAAAGTGAATTTACTCTGTAAATCTTCACCCAAATCCAAATAAAATTAAAAAAAAAAAAAAGATAACTGAGTACTAAGCCTCAGAATTTTTTTTTTTTTTTTTGTTATTATACCTGCTTAGTTCATGGCATTGTAGCTGCTGTATAAAATATGTAAAAATCTACAGTTTCATGTTTTATGTGGTAAGATTTTAATTCTTATAATTTTCTCTATTTTCCAAGCTGTTTTCAGTGAAAATTCACTACTTTTGTAATTATAAGAAAGTTATGCAATGAAATACCCATTGTTGTTGAATCATTTCTGACTCAGCAATCCTTTAGGACAGAATTGAACTCCGCTTTGGTGGCATAGTGCTTAAGGCATTTGACTGCTAACCAGAAGGCTGGTGGTTCAAACCTACCAGCCACTCTTCAGAAGGAAGGTCGGGCAATCTACTTTCATAGTGATACTGCCTCAGAAACCCAAGGAGGGGTTGCTGTAAGTCAGATCTGACTCCATGGCAGTGTGTTTGGTTTTTTTGGTTTGGTATAGTGTTTCTAAGGCTATAAACCTTTATGGATGCAGACTGCCATATCTTTCTCCTATCAAGCAACTGGTGGGTTAGAACTGTCAACCTTTTGGTTAGCAGCCAAGCGCTTTTACCGCTTTGTCACCAGTACTACTTATATAATGAAATAAAATATAGATATTATGCAGAATGACAGAAAGGAGACTGAAAGTAGCAGTTGTTTAGATAATATCTGAAAACAATAGCTACCCTTCTAGTTTTAGATTCTTTTTGCTTATACAATGTCTATTTAAAAATATTTATGTAAATTTTTTTCTGAAAAAAATTCAACTAAATGAGATTGGATACTCCAGATTTTCCTCATCATTTGTGCCTTCTTCATGTTTATCAATTCACGTACTTTTAAGTAAGGGAAAACAGATATCTTCTCAGTGTGTGATGTATAAAGAAAACTACAAAACTGCTTTGGAAATGCTATAAAAGAATTGTTACAGTAAATTGAACTCAAATGTATATGTTTTGTTTAAAAGTTCAAATGTTGGGCTTTGACATTTGGGGTTAGTTCTATTCTAAATGGAGTAATCAATTCATTAGTTGAAAGTGTCCTTATAAACAATAGAAAAGTCATGAAAGAAAATTACATTCTTAGAAGAAATTCCAAATAACCCCATTATCTATTGCTATCAAGTCTATTCCAACCTTATAGAACAGGGAGAACTGCCCTATAGGGTTTCCAAGGCTGTAATCTTTGTGGAAGAAGACTGCTACATCTTTCTCCCTGGGAATGGCTTGTGGGTTTGAACTGCCAGACCTTTTGATTTGCAGCCGAGCATCCAACCACTGCACCATCAGGGCTCCTGCAAATAACCCCATATAGTCCTAAAAGGTTTTAATTATCAATGTGGAATTTTCTGAAATCCATTGCTATTATGTAATATGCATAGAAAGTAGCTGTGCTGGTGCTATAGGTAAGTGCTCCACCACTAACTGGAAGCTCAATGGTTTGGACCCACCAGCTGCTCCACAGAGGAGAAGTCCTGGCAATCGGCTTCTGTCAAGCTGACAGCCTAGGAAACCAATGGGGGCAGATGTGTTCTATCCTACAGGGTTACTGTGGGTTGAAGGAGATTTGACAGCACACACCAACAACAATATGCATAGAGTTTATCGCTGGGAAAAAAAATTTTAACATGCCAGTCATGATTTCTTTTGGAAGTCATGTATGTACTCTGATGACCCATTTTAAACTATATGGCATATATGTTGACAAGAGGTTGCTCTAGTTATCACCTGCTAAAGACCAGTAACAGTCACCTACCTTAAAAGACAGCATCAGTCAGACACTATATCTGGCACCCCTATCTAAATAAAACAGGTAGAAGGACTGGTTTTCCACAGCAATTCAGCCCAAGAAGGGAAGTCTTGTTCATTAGATTTGGGTATGTTTGAGGCATGGAGAATATTTTCTTTGAGAGTACAAGGTAACTTGTGAGATTTGTAATGAAAGTACTTCTTTAGATTATAGGCTCCTGGAGAGCAAGGTTTCTTTTATATTCATTAATACAACTCAGTACAACATTCTGCATGTTCCACGTCACAGTCACTCCTTGATTTTTGTAGAAGGTATACAGCTTAATTCATACATTTTGAAGCTGGAAAAGCAGAAAACTTTATCTTATATAACAAGAAATATTAATAATCAATCTAAGATTAATATATATGATAGGTAAATAAAAAATAAAAATAAAAATAAATCCCTTCATTATGTAAAATGATTTTTATATTCTTAGAAAGAAAAGGAGTCCTGGTGGTGCAGTGGTTAAGCATTCAGCTGCTAACTGAAAGGCCAGAGGTTCAAACCTACCAGCCACTCTGTGAGAGAAAGATGCAGCACTCTGCTTCTGTAAAGACTTGCATCCTTGGAAACCCTTTAGGGAAGTTTTACTCTGTCCTTCAGAGTGTCTATAAGTTGGAATCGACTCTACGACAATGGACAAAGATTAAAATAGGAATTACTCACACGATCAGTCCTTTTTAGTGCCCAACACTGTATTTACTAAGGTGTTTAAATAGATCACTGATGTGAAATGTCCAATTCAGAATTCCCACATGTGGAAAGAATATCCTAATTTCACTCCCCACCCATCCCCACCCTTGTCCCAATTTTTTAAAAACCCTTAGGTACAATGAATACATTCATTACTATTTCCCTTTTGTTTCTGAGGCAATTGATGGACTCTTCTCCAGGCAATGATGATTCAAGATGTTGCAAGGAACAAGGCCAGGACTGTCACTACCCTTGCCTTTCAAAATGTTCCAATCACATATTAATCCTTTTCCAAATAGATGCCGGACAAATCCATTTTGACCCAGAACCAGAACAATGAAGCCAAATCTAGAATCATCCATTCTGGCTAAGGTTGAACCACTGGCAAATACATTTTTGAAAATTTTGTTTTTAAGGAATTAAATCCAATTCCCTTCCACATGGGGAAAAGCCAATAATGAAAGCTGATGATTGTAAAAGTGAGACCAAAGAGCCACAGGACATATTTACTTTGGAAAGAAAGTTAAAAAGACTAAGAAGTCAGGCCATAAAACATTTTACACCAGTTTAGATTAAATCAACAGTTTAAAAGATAAATATTTTGCATATTTTGTGCTGATGTCCAAGATAAAAATAGCTATTGTGCTCAGAGAAAGTTTAAGATTACTGTAGAAAAGCCTCCATAAATTTTACTGAGGTATATGCAAAATGGGAAGGTGTGTCATTTTATAGGTTTTTTAAAAAGTTTTTCTCAAAGAAAATTAATTCTCAAAGTAATATATACAAGTGGACTATTCAGCTAGTCTCATAAGTGGTAAGTTACTTTTCTTTGGATTCCTAAGGAATGGTGGCTGTTGTTGTTGTTGTTGTTATTATTTGCTGTCGAGTCGAACCTGACTCATAGCGACCCCTCCTTGGGTTTCTGAAGCAGTATCACTACGGAAGTAGATTGTCCAACCTTCCTTCTGAGGAGTGACTGGTGGGTTTGAACTGCCAGCCTTCTGGTTAGCAGTCAAGTGCCTTAGGCACTACGCTGCCAGAGCTCCCAAGGAATGGTGGCTAGTGATGGAAATGACTGGTTCAAAGAGGGCAATTGGGGAATCTCAGTGTGGTACTGAATGATAAACTTAGTGTGTTGTTGTTGTTAAGTGCCATCCAGTTGGACCCAGCTCATAGAGACCCCTCCTTGGGTTTCCAAGGCAGTATCACTACGGAAGTAGATTGCCCAACCTTCCTTCCAAAGTGTGGCTGGTGGGTTTGAACCGCTAGCCTTCTGGTTAGCTGTCAAGTGCCTTAGGCACTATGCTACCAGAACTCAGAATTTCTAGCAAAGGCAAAGGGAGAGGACATATTGGTACCATTTGGCCCTCATGGAACCCTACATGGCATAGGGACCACATACCCTATGACCCAGTTAGGGTCATTCAAAGTAAGGTAAGTAGAGAAAGTTTTACTGACTAATGAAGAACTCCACAGGATAGCGCAGTAATTCAGGCTTTGGAAAGTTGAATTTTCACTACATCTAGGCTGGAAGGGACATGGGAAGGAGAAGTTTCTTGAAACCAAGAAGGGGAGAGTCATACTATTTTAAATGCCTTGAGAGGAATAGTGACCTTCAGTGGGGTAGCACGGTTAGCTCAAGGGGACCTTGTAGGGTGGGTGTTGAGGGAATAAATACCCTGACCTTACTTTAATTTCTGCTTCCAATCTCCTGGTGAGGCTTCCCATTGGCTGAACTGAAATTGAACTGTAAGTCAGAAAGTAGGGAAAGGAGTGTTGACTTAAGGCCAGCACTCCACTGCTAGTCAGTCTTCAAGGTACAAAGCAGGTGGAGAGAGATCTGGAGGGGCAAATTACAACTCTGGCCCAGCTGTCAATGACCAGATGAAACAAACGATCCTACTTCTGATTCTCACAATTCCACTTGTCACCTGAAAGGGTAAGACACTCTTTTATTTCTCTGTGTGCCTTAATTGAACTGATTTATTTCTACTTATTGTTTCATGGATTGTATTCATAAAATAACCCTTTTTGAATCTGAAGATAATGACTTTTCCTAGTTTTTCTTTTTTATCCCAAGCTTGAGCATTGTACTTAACATAGATTATTCCCAGAATCTCTTTTTTTCTGACTGCCCTTTGCACCATTTTTTTCTCAAAGTAATGTATACGTGTGGACTTAAATAGAAAAGAAAATATATTTTGTATTGCCACATACTTTAATTGTTCTGTGTTTGTGTGTGTGTATGTGTGTGTGTTATTCAAAATCTAACATGTCCACAGTGCATGTAAATGTTTTTCTTATCAAGGTCATTTTGAATTGTAATTTGAGTATTAATACTCTCACCAAGTTTAGTAACACTTGCAAATTTGAAAGCATATACTCCAATCATTTTCTGGGTTATCAAATAGACTTTTTGGAAAAGATGTGGTTCAGAGATTATTCTTATAAACCTTTGTTTTTGTTTGGTGCTGTTGAGTCGCCTCCAATTCACGGTGATCCTATGTACAACAGAACAAAATACCACCACGTCATGCACCGTCCTCACAATCCTTGCTATACTTGAGCCTGTCGTTGCGGCCATTGTGTCATTCTGTCTTTCTGAGGGTCTCCCCTTTTTAGCCAACTCTCTACTTTACTGAGCATGATTTCCTTCTCCAGGGAGTGGGTCTTTCTGACAACATGGCCAAACTAGGTGAGACAAAATCTGGTCATTCTTACTTTCAAGGACCACCATTTTGGCTGCACTTCTTGCAGGACAGATTTACTTCTTCTGGCAGTCCGTGGTATTTTCAGCATTCTTTGCCAATACCATAATTCAAAGGTATCAACTCTTCTTCAGTCTTCCTTATTCATTGTCCAGCTTTCACATGCTTAAAAGGCTATAGAAAATACCATGGCTTTGATTAGGCTCACATTAGTCTTCAAAGTGACATCTTTGCTTCTTAACACTTTAAAGAGGTCTTTTGCAGCAGATTTGCCCAGTGCAATGCAACATCTGATTTTTTGACTGCTGCTTCCAGGGGGGTTGATTGATCCCAATAAAATGAAATCTTTGACAACTCCAATCTTTTCTCCATTTGTAATGATGTTGCTTATTGGTCCAGTATGAAGATTTTTGTTTTCTTTACATTAAGGTGTAATCCATACTGTAGTCTTTCATCTTCATCAGTAAATGCTTCAAGTCATCTTCACTTTCAGTGAGCAAAGTTGTGTC
This sequence comes from Orycteropus afer afer, assembly GCF_000298275.1. Taxonomy (NCBI): domain Eukaryota; kingdom Metazoa; phylum Chordata; class Mammalia; order Tubulidentata; family Orycteropodidae; genus Orycteropus; species Orycteropus afer. The sequence continues at coordinate 19,145,745 of NW_006921598.1, forward strand.
ATCTTCGTATTGCAAGTTGTTAATGAGTCTTCCTCCAATCCTGATGTGTTCTTCTTCATATAGTTCAACTTCTTAGCATACAGATTGAATAAGTATGGTGAAAGGATACAAACTTGATGCACACACTTCCTGATTTTAAACTATGTATTATCCTTTTGTTCTGTTCGAATAAATAAGTCTTTAGGTGAAGCTAAGCCTTTAGGTGATATTCTATAATGTCTAACTCTTCTTTAGATATTATCATGAAGGCAGATTTGACTGTACCAAGATTAGAATGGTCAATATTGGGTCATCCTAGCCAGATATAAAAATATGATTTAAAAAAAAATTCTTTATTGTGATTTGGGTTCAAGTTTACAAAGCAGATTCATTTCACTCTCAACAGTTCATGCACATTTGGTTTCATGGCCCTGATTACAATCTCAACAATAAAAAGCTCTCCTCCTATCTCCTTCCTTGAGTTTTTATCATAATGGACTCATACAATATTTGTTCTTCTGCAATAGACCTGTTTCACTTAGCATAACATCTTCCGATTTCATCCACATTATGAAGTGTTTTGTGGATTCTTCATTATTCTTTAATGAATAGTATTCCATTGTTTGAGTGTACCACAGTTCGGTTATCCATTCATCTGTTGATGGACATTTAGGTTGTTTCTATCTCTTTGCTATCATGGATAGTGCTGCTATGAACAAGGATGCACATATCATGTCCCATATATCACCTCTTTAGAATATATTCCGAATAGTGGCATTACTGGAGTGAGTGGTATTTCTATTTCCAATGTTTTAAGGTAATGACATACTATTTTCCTCAGTGCCTGTTCCATTTTACAGTCTCATCAGCAGTGTCTGAGAGTTCTAATCACTCCACCCCCTAACCAGCATTTGTTATCTTCTGCCTTGTTGAACTTTGCTATTTTTACTGGGGTGAGATGATATCTCATGGTGTTTTGATTTGCATCTCTCTCATGGCTAATGATCTTGATAATTTCCTCATGTGTTTGTTAGCCATCTGTATATCTTCTTTAGTGAAGTATCTGTTCATGTTTTTTGCCTAGTTTTTAATTGGATTGTTTGTCTTTTTGGTGTTGAAGTGTTGAAATTTTCTGTAAATTTTAGAGATAAGTCCCTTGTCAGATAAGTTGTAGCCAAATATTTTTTTCCCACTATGTAGGTTCTCTTTTCTCTCTTTTGGAGAAGTCTTTCAATGCACTTAAGAATTTAATTTTTAAAAGGTCCAAGTCATCAAATTTGTTTTCTGCTTATTAGGTATTTTTAGTTATATTTCATAGTTTATTTATGCCCTGAATTATGGCCATTGAGTTTGCCCCTATTTTTTCTTTGATGGTATTTATGGTTTTACATTTTACATTTAGGCTTTGATCCATCTTGAGTTAATTTTTGTATATGGTGTGAGATTTAGATCCTATTTCATTTTTATGCAAAGGATACCCAGTTTTGCCTTCACCATTTTTTAAAAAGACAATCTCTTCCACATTTATTGGGTTTTGACCCTTTGTCAAAGATCAGCTGCCTATAGATGGAAGGGTCTATCTGGATTCTAAATTCTGTTCCACTTGTCTATTTGTCTATTCTTGTACCAAACCATGCTGTTTTGACTACTGTGGCTATATAGTAGGTTTTGAGATTGGGGAGTGTGAGACCTCCTATTTTGTTTTTCTTCTTCAGCAGTGCTTTGCTTATCTGAGGTCTCTTTCTTTTCCATATAAAATTAGTGATTGGTTTTTCTATGTTCTTAAAGAATGCTGATGAAATCTGGATTAAGATTTCATTGAATGTATAGATAGCTTTGGATAGAATTGACATTTTCACACTATTCAGTATTCTATCCATGAACATAGCATGTTCTTCCATTTATGTAGGTCTCTTGTAGTTTCTTGCAGTAGAGTTTTGTAGTTTTCTTTGTATAGGTCTTTTGTATCCCTGTTAAGATGTATTCCTAAGTATTTCATCTTTTTGGTAGCTATTGTAAATGTTATTGTTTTCCTTTTCAGAGATCTCTTTGTTGATGTAGAGGAACCCAACTGATTTTTGTATGTTGATCTTGTATCCTGCCATTTTGATGAATCTTTCTATTAGCTCCAGTAGTTTTCTTGCTGAGTTTCTTGGGTGTTCTATGTGTAGAATTGATATGAAAATATCTTTAGGACTAAATCAAAAGTGTGTTTCTTAGAATAACATTTATCATTTTTCATTACTTACTCAACTTTGACTACCTACTTTCTGATGACCATAAGTTGTTGCTGTGGAATTGGCTCTGACTCATAGCAGCCCATGGTAGAACAGAATGAAAGACTGCCAGCACTGCACGATTCTCACAATCCTTGATATACTTGAACCCACTGTTCCAGCCACTGTGTCAACTGATCTCATTGAGGGTTTTCCCCTTTTTCTGTGACCCTCTACTTTTTAAGAATTATATCTTTGTCCAGGAACTGCTCCGTTCTGACAACACAACCAAAGTAAGTAAGATGAAGTATGGCCATTCTTGCGTCCAAGGAGAATTCCAGCTGCCCTTCTAGGACAGACTTGTTCATTCTGGCAGTCCATGTTATTTTCAGTATTCTTTACCAACACCACAATTAAAAGGCTTCAATTCTTCTTTGGTCTTCCTTATTTATTGTCCAGCTTTCACATGTATATGAGACAATTGAAAATACCATGACTTAAGTCAGGTGTACCTGTCTTCAGAGTTACGTCTTTGCTCCTAACACTTTAAAGATGTCTTTGGAAGCAGGTCTACTCAGTGCAATATGATGTCTAATTACCTGATTGCTGTCTCCATGGGAGCATAATCTACATCTCAGAGGCACAGGAGCTGTAGGTTTGTAATCCAAACTGTACTTTCACCAAAGTCTTGATAAAAATTTTGTCTAAATGGAAAATTGCTGGCTAGTCAAGACTTTGATGAAAGTACAGTTTGGAATTTTATGAAATCTGCATATAACTCAAAGGTTGCATAATAGACACTGTTGATGATTCCTTGTTGTTGTTGTTGTTGTTGTTTGCCATCGAGTCGGCCCCGATGCTTCCTAGGTCCCTGTTAGTAGGTCTATTTTCCATCTTCTCTGTGCTTGGTTACTACATGTTTGCACCCATTCTCTTCAGAGGCTTCCTTGTGGGTAGTGGAATCTTCTTACTTGTAAAGAGAGTCAAAGGCTGGGGAGTTTATATCCCCCCCCCCATACCCATCCCCAGCACCCATAGCTAGTGAATGACTGGAGTAGGACTAAAACCTCCAGCTTCTATGCCTCAGGTGGATCAAACTCAGATGTAGTTTATGCTCGCCTTTCCCCTTCCCTCTTCTGCTGTCCTCACTTCCTTATTGGCTTTTCCTAGGAACACTTCCTTAATAGTTGGATCCTGATTCAGTTGCTGCTTCTGAGATAACCCAGTACACAACAGATTGAAACTTTGGCTAATGTCTTTAGGCTGTTCTATCACAGATTTGGGAGCTCTGCCTAAGGCATTTGACTGCTAACCAGAAGACTGGTGGTTCAAACCTACCAGCTACTCCTTCAAAAGGAAGACTGGACAATCTACTTCCATAGAGATACCACCTCAGAAACCCAAGGTAGGGTCACTAAGAGTTGGAATCAACTTGATAGCAGTAAGTTTGGCTTTGGTTTGGTTATCACAGATTTGAAATGAACAATATGGAGCTTATTAGGAATTAATAAAGAGTTCTGTGTAGAGGTTAAGAAGCAACAAACCAAACAAAAAGTGCAAACACACAAACAGAACAACAAAAAAAAAAAAAAAAAAAAAAAAAAAAAAGCAAGAAGAGGAGACCAGGCTTTATGGCACTTAATACAATACAGAATATGGAATCGGGGTAGTGTAGTGGAATGTGATCATTATGCACCTCAAACTTGTGTAACAGAGGTGAAGAGTTTGGATCCTAGTGCATAATAATCTTCTTATATTTAATTTTTATAACAAAGAGGATTTATTAAAAGAAATAGAAATTATTTTATGCATTTTAAGCAGGAAATCATTTAAATATGCTTAACTAGGTAATTACTGCAAAGTCTAGAGAAGCAGGCACTAAATTGAACTTTAGAAATGATCTCAGAACACCCTAAGACTCACCTGCCAGGGGATCTACTATATGACAGGGAATCTGCTTTAATCAGGAAAGAAGGGGAATCAGAAGGCTACCATTAAAAAGAGCTTATAAAAACATACCATTGCAATTGCAGTGTTGGGATCAGGAAGCAACAATTGCTGCAACTGCCTGAACACTGTATGTGGAGCCAAGCTGTTCAGTTGCAAATGTCTCTTGACACCCATGAGGTTGGTGATTTGTTCTGGAATCTCAATGAACATTATTAATGGGCAAAAATCAGCCAAAAGCACAAGGAGATGGTTTCCACCTCCTTGTATAATTCAAATGTCTCATTATTGCTTCTAATTGGCAGACTTATTTTCCAACATAAATCTTAGCTGCTAAAAAGTCTGAGAAAGGCAGTTTTTAGCTTCCCACCTATTGAAGTATGAGGAGGCATACTTGTAAGAGGTGGAGTAATTGCAGAAAGCCAATCAGGACTACCATGTTGTACATACAACTCCAAGGAACATCTTCATAATGAAGAGGTAACTTGGCACTGCCATTTGACATTATTAATCCCCCAAATTATTAAAGATCATTTAGAGTCAAGTGTTCAATTTCAAGTGTCACATTGTAAAACATACATTAAAAACCAAACAAAAAACTAGTATGTATTCATGAATAGCCATCAAAAACTACATCAAAAGGAGACAGATATGGAAATGGGAATTAAAATAACAGTTGATAAACATTTGAGGAAGCAATTGTAAAATTGTTATGGATTTCTGTATATGGCAGAAAGAATATCAATATG
>NW_006921598.1:19152657-19154526 GCF_000298275.1 Orycteropus afer afer
TTGGTTTGTCCTACCATGGTGACGTATTAATGTGAGTTTTGAGGCTGAGCCACTGGTGTTTCAAACCCAGCCGGATGCACATGGTACACAGGTATCAGCCCAGCTTACAGACTGAGACAGACTAGGAAGAAGGAAGAGGCTGTCCACTTCTCAAAGAATTGGCCAGCGAAAACCTTATGAATAGCCCCCCGCCCCCCAAAAAAAAATCTGTAGTGATACTGCCTCAGAAACTAAAAGGGGTCACTGTGAGTCAGAGCTGACTCGATGAAATTTTTTTTTAAAGAGATATGTAACATTTTCATCTCTTTTACTCTCTTTGTAATTTATATTTTACTCAAAAATTACTTTCTCTTGTCTTGTTCTTAAATAATAGTTGTGTAGCTTACAAGTTTGTAAGAGAAATATATTGTGTAATTTAAAAAGCATTTTTCATTAATATTTTAATATTATTTTTGAAAATATTTACTTGCTGTTGTTGTTGTTATGTGCCGTGGAGTCAGACCTGACTCATAGCGACCCCTCCTTGGGTTTCCTAGGCAGTATCACTGCAGAAGTAGATTGCCCAACCTTCCTTCCGAAGTGTGGCTGGAAATGAGTATTCCAAGAAAATTAGGGGAAAAAAAAGGAAGCTGTGGTATAGATTGGTAGTATAGACAATTGCGTATAGACAGGAAAAATTGCAAAATATATTAATAATTTGAAAAATAATAACCAAAAACTGAAGCATTTTATGGGGAGAGAAAAGCTCAACTACACTATTGCCAAGAGACTGATGAAACCAGAAAGCAAATGATTTTGCCAAGCGTGGTTTCAATAAATTAAGGCTGATGTAACTTTGGCCTGTTAAGGAAGTATCCTCATGTACCTGGGTGGAAATGATTTTACACTTTCAACAGTGCAATAGTTGTCTTTCAGCAACTGAATTCTGGAAATAAATAACAGAAAAACGGGGCAATTTAAGGAAGCTCTTAGGTAAAAATGACTTAGAGGCTTGAAGGTTGACACAAAGGAATGACAGAGAAATCATATCCATATCCTAGGAAAGTAATATTTTAAAGGGTATAGGCAATTATCATAAACAAATTATTTAAAAACTTCTTTGTGTAATTAATCAATCTTTGGGAAACTGTGGTGGGCTATATGTAAAAGAACACTTTCATAAGCAAACCCTTCAGTTGGGAAATAACTGAAAAAAATTTCCCATCCTTTAGGGGATAAATAAAAATAATTTTTTTGTCAAATCATTAATTGGCTAACACTTTATATGTTCTAATATACATTATTTGCTAAAGGAAGATAATAATAGAAATAATATATTAAAATATGTATGCAAAACAGAACAAAATTTAAATCGAAACTCTTAGAATGTGGACAAAGGTGAAATCTAAAAACAATAACTCCATTTTGGTTACATATGCAATACAATTGGGAGCTCTGGTGGCATAGTGCGGAAGTCATTTGACTGCTAACCAAGAGGCTGGAGGTTCAAACCCACCAGCCACTCCTTAGAAGGAAGACTGGGCAATCTACTTCTGTAGTGATACTACCTCAGAAACCCAAGGAGGGGTCGGTATGAGTTAGATCTGATTCTAGGGCAGTGAGGTTTTTTTTTTTTTTTGATGCAATATAATTAATGGAATGATTTCTTTTTCATGAAAATAGAAGTATTTCTCCCATACTTCAGTTTAGGAGCTCTGGTAGTGTAGTGCCTAAGGCACTTGACTGCTGATCAGAAGGCTGGTGGTTCAAACCAATTATTATAATGAAATGTGCAAAGACTTGGAGTCTGAAAACCAAAAGGGAAGAACATGCTCGGCATTTCTCAAACTGAAAGAACTGAAGAAAAAATTGAAGCCTCGAGTTGCAATA
>NW_006921598.1:19156151-19162116 GCF_000298275.1 Orycteropus afer afer
GCTATGAGTCGGAAACCACTCGACGGCACTTAACAACAACAATCACTATAGAGGTAGAATGCCCAACCTTCCTTCTGAGGAGTGTCCGGTGGGTTTGAACTGTCAGCCTTCTGGTTAGCAGTCAAATGCCTTAGGCACTATGCTACCAAAGCTCCAGGAATTAACACAATACCCATTAAGATATTTCAACGAACAGATGCAGCACTGGAGGCTCACACTCATTTATGCCAACACATTTGGAGGGCAGTCTCTTGGGCCAGCATACTGGAATAGATCTATATTTGTGCCCATTCCAAAGACAGGTGATACAACAAAATACAGAAATTATTGGACAGTATAATTAATATCAAGCACAAGTAAAATTTTACTAAGATATTTCAAAAACAGTTGCAGCAGTGTATCGACAGGGACCTGCCAGAAATTCAACCTGGATTCAGAAGAGAGCATGGAACAAGGGACATTATTGCTGATGCCAGATGAATCTTGGCTGAAAGCAAAGAATGCCAGAAAGATATGTTACCTGTGTTTGATTGATTATGCAAAGACATTTGACTTTGTGGATCATAAAAAATTATGGATAACGCTGTAAAGAATGGTGATTCCTGAACACTTAATTGTGCTCATAAGGAACTTGTACATAGACCAAGAGACAGTCGTTGGAATAGAGCAAAGGGATTCTGAATGGTTTAAAATCAGGAAAAGTTTGCGTCAAGGTTGTATCCTTTTGCCATACTTATTCAATCTGTGTGGTGAACAAATAATCTGAGAAGCTGGATTGTATGAAGACGAACACAGCATCAAGATGGAAAAAGACTCATAATGCTGCAATATGAAGATGGCACAACCTTGCTTGCTGAGAGTGACAATGACTTGAAGCACTTATTGATGAAGATCAAAGACTACAGCCTTCTGTAAATAGTCATATATGGAAAACATATGGAAAAGAAAAATCCTCACAACTGGACAAATAAGCAATATCATGATAAGTGGAGAAAAAAATGAAGTTGCCAAGGATTTTATTTTGCTTGCATCCACATCAATAACCATGAAACAAAATTAAGAAATGAAATGACATATTGAATTGGGCAAAATTATTGCAAAATACCTCTTTAAAATGTTAAAAATAGATATAATCACTTTGAAGACTAAAGTGAACCTGACCCAACCCATGGTATTTTCTGTAGCTTCATATGCATGTGAGTGTTGGGCAATGAATAAGAAAGACTGTAGAAAAATTGATACATTTGAATTGTGATGTTGGTGAAGAATATCGAATGTACAACGGACTGTTACAAAAACAAATAAATCTGTCTTGGAGGGAGTACAACCAGAATGCTGTGTAAAAGCGAGACTGGCTAGACTCCTATACTTGGGTTGTGTTGTCAGATGGGACTGGAGAAGTTCCTGGAGAAGGATATCATGCCAGGTAAAGTAAAGGGTCAGTGAAAAGGAGAATATTCTCAACAAGATGTACTGACACAGTAGCTATGACAATGAGATCAAGCATCACAGCAATTGTGGGAATGGCACAGGCAGTGTTTTGTTCTGTTGTACCTAGGGTTGCTATGAGTTGAAACCAACTCAACAGTACCTAGTAACAACAATGGCTAATGATCACAGCCAACAGCCACTCCTCGGAAGGAAGATGGGGCAATCTACTTCTGTAGTGACACTGCCTCGGAAACTCAAGGAGGGGTCACTATGAGTCGGGTCCGACTCAATGGCACATAACAACAACAACAACAATGATCACAGCATTTCTTCATGAGTTTGTTAGCCATCTGAATGTCTTCTTTGATGTGGTATCTCTTCATGTCCTCTGCCCATTTTTAACTGGATTGTTTTTGTTTTTGTCGTTGAGGTGGTGAAGTTTTCTATAAATTTTAGAGAGGAGTCCCTTTTGTAGTATGTTGTTGCCAATTTTTTTTTTTTTTTCCCAGTATGTAGATTCTCTTTTTATTCTTTTGGCAAGGTCTTTTGATATTCATAAATGTTTAATTTCCAGGAGGACCCAGTCATCTAGTTTGTCTTCCACTTATTGTACATTTTCAGTCGTATTTTATAGTGTATTTATGCCCTGAATTAGGGCCATTAAGTTTGTCTTTATTTTTCCTTTGATGATCTTTATGGTTTTAGATTTTACATTTAGGTCCTTGATCCATCTTGAGTTAGTTTTTGTATATGGTGTGAGATATGAATCCTATTTCATTTTTCTGCAAATGATATCCAGTTTTGCCTACATCATTTGTTAAAGAGATGATCTCTTCCCCCATTTAATGGGTTTTGGACCTTTGTCAAAGATCAACTCTCCTTAGGTGGATGGATGTATTTCTGGGTTCTCAATTCTGTTTCACTTGTCTATGTGTCTTTCATAGTACTAATACCAGGCTGTTTTGATTAGTGGCCATATAGTAAGTTATGAGATTAGGGAATGTGAGGCTTCCTATTTTGTTCTTCTTTAGTAGTGCTTTCTTTATGTGGGGTCTCTTTCCTTTCCATATAAAGTTGATGTTAGTTTTTTTCTTTAAAGAATGGTGTTAGAATCTGGAGCAGGATTGTGTCTGTAGATTACTTTGGTTGTTATTGCCATTTTTATAATGTTAAGTCTTCCTATCCATGAGCATGGTATATTTTTCCATTTATGTAGATCTTTTTTGGTTTCTTGCATTAGTGTTCTGTACTTTTATTTATATAGGGTTCCTCTACTCTAACAAGATGGATTGACATAGTGGCTACAATGATTGACTGAAGCATAGCAACAATTGTGAGGATGGTACAGGACCAGGCAGTATTTCATTCTGTTATTCATAGAGTCACAATGAGTTGGAACCAAGTCAATGGCACCTAACAGCAACACCAACAAAGATAATTCTGAAAAGGAAATCAGGAAGACAATATCATTTACAATAGCCACCCAAAGGATCAAGTACTTAGGAATAAATCTAACCAGAGACACAAAAGTCTGTGTTTCTTTTTGCTAACAAAACATTAGAAAAACATGAAACACTTTGGTAAATTTGTCAACTTTTTTCCTCTACACAACGTTTGCTCAAATAGATAATGCTGACAGGCACAAGTGAAGAATGAAGAGCTGAGGCAGGTCTACATCAGGCCATGCATATTTTATCAGCTTGTAGCAGTGACTTTTGCATAGGAGGAAATTTTTCCTGTGAGGAAAGCAAAGGAAACCTGTTCCATGTGAGACTGGTTAGGGCACTGCAAGATTAATATCACTGACCATGAATCTATCACCTACTATGTGCCAAGTATTCTCTATATCATGATTGAATTTTCTCAAACTTAGGAGGTAGACAGCACTACTGTTGAAGTTGTTGTGGGGTGCCATTGAGTTGAATCTGACTCATAGTGACTCCACATGACAGAGTAGAACTGCCCCGTAGGATTTCCAAGGCTGTAATTTTTACAGAAGAATACTGCTGTGTCTTCTTCCTGTGGAGTGGCTTGTGGATTTGAACTGCCAATCTTTCAATCAGCAGCCTAACACTTAACCTCTGCATCACCAGGGATCTTCTATAATGCTAGTAAATCATTCTATTACACAGTGAATGAAAACTTAAGGTGCAGAAAATTTGAGCATCTTGCACAAGGCAGATATAACATTAAAACCAAGGTTCTCAATCATTGATGTAGCTATACTGCCGTCATTACTTGGCATTAAAAAAAAAAAAAAAATCAAGTAGCATTATCACTTTATTATTCTGAATAGAAAAAGAATTACATACCTTTCAAATGGAAAAAAGAATTAATGAGGAGTTTTTGTTTTTCTCCTTTGCCCATCTCTTTTGGGCATTTATACTTCATAGGTGATGTGCTCTTTCAGTTTCCTAGTTAATTGATGTGAGGAAACTTAAAGTAAATTAGAGCTAGTCACTCTTCCTCCTTATCAGCAGATGTAGCTGGGTCAGAAAATAGCAAGATGTCCGTCAATTTCTCCTGGCAGAGCAACACTTTGTCAGTATCATCCCGGAGTCCATCTGGTAGTATTTTAGAGCTCTTTACCATTCCAAATAATACATGAGAGATACTATGGCAAAAACCAAATTCATTAAAAAAAAATATTGTACTTTGGGTGGAAATTTACAGAGCAAAATTTGTTTACTTTCAACAGTTCATGTACATTTAATTTCATGACCAGATTACCTTCCCCAACTATAACAAACTCTCCTCTCCTCCTGTCCCTGTGACTGCACCCTCCCTGTGCCCTTCTTTGTTCCCTTATGCGTTCCAGTCTGTGCCCTTATGCGGTCCTGTATGTCCAGCTTTCCCTCTATGTGAATGCTGCCCCTCTGGTGCCCTATGGCTGATTGATCTAAGAGGTGTATCTCCCTAGAGTAGGTGGGTACATTGCCCTGGGGTAGGTGTTCTCCAAATAGGTCTTTCTACTGTTGGGCTGAGAGCAAGTCCATGGAAGTGAGTCCAATTCTAGGCCCAAAGGGTAATGGGAGGCCATAGTCTTGGAGGTTCCATCAGACTATCCGACCAGTTATTCTGGTCATTTTTGTGTTTTTGAATTTTGTTCCACATTTTTCCTCTCAGTCTATCCAGGATCTCCAATTTGAATCACTTTCTGAGTGATTGGCATTGGTAGCTGGGCATCATCTAGTTGTTCTGGTCTCAGCGTCCATCATATCCTTGGATTAATGGTTTCCAGATCCCTTTGATTTTTTTCACTCTTCTTTGCTTCAGGTGAGAGGAGACCAACAGTTGCATCTTAGATGGCTACTCAAAAGCTTTTAAGACCCCAGTCACTACTCACCAAAGTAGGTTGTGGAACAGATTTTTATGTACTATGTTGTGCCAATTGAATTTGGTGTCCCCCGAGACTATGGTCCTGAGTTGGCAGGCCCAGTGATTCTCTCTTTCAAAGTGTTTGGTTGTCTCTGAGAGGTTGCTCCAACTCTGTCTTCTATTGTTTCTGTATTGTGTGTGCCTAATTTTGTGGCACAAATGCATATGTAAGATTATCTTCAGTTAAATCTATCCTTGGTCTGGGGTATATTCCTGTTCACCAACCTCTAGCTGATCTTTTCACTTGTTGGTGCATTTATCTGTAGCCTGGTGTTTGGTATTAATGGTAATGCAGTATTGTGCATATACTATTATTTCCCTCTGTTGTCTATATCATATATGCACATATCAATGTGTTTCCTTTCCCCAATGTCATCATGCTGGTCACCCTTTTTCCATACTGTCTGTCCCCTTGCCCAAATCAACATGTGACCCTCAACTAGTCTGAAATTTTCCCTTCCCTTCCCTCCCATCCCTGATAACCTTCAAAGTGAGTTTTCTACCCTAAGTAAAACTTTCTTTGATTTTTTACAATAATGGGCTCATACAATATTTGTCCTTCTGCAATTGACTTATTTCACTCAGGATAATATCCTCCAAATTCCTCCACATTGCAAGAAGATTCGTGTATTCTTCATTATTCTTTAATATTGCATAGTACTCCATTGTGTGAGTGTACCGTAGTTTGGTTATCCATTCATCTGTTGATGGGCGTCTAGGTTGTTTCTATCTCTTTGCTATAGTGAATTGTGCTGTGATGAGCATGGGTGTGCATATGTCTGTTGTGTCTTGTCTCTCACCACTTTAGGATATATTCCTAGTAATGGAATTGCTGGTTCAAATGGAATTTCTATTTTCAGTTTTTTAAGGAAACATCAAACCATTTTCTACAATGGTTGTACCATTTTCCAGTCCCACCAGCAGTTTATGAGAGTTCCAATCTCTCTGCTACCTTTTGTTGTTAACAAATAACCATTTGTTGTTTTCTGACTTGTCAAACTTTGCTACTATTGCTGGAGTGAGATGATATCTCTTTGCTGTTTTGTTTTGCATCTCTCCAATGGTTAATTATCGTGAGCATTTCCTCATGTGTTTGTTGACCACCAGTATATCATCTTTAGTGAAGTGACTGTTCATGTCCCTTGCACATTTTTGC
>NW_006921598.1:19163141-19164662 GCF_000298275.1 Orycteropus afer afer
ATGTACAGGAATCTGATTTTTCTATGTTGACCTTGTATCTTGACAGTTTGCTGAACCTTTCTATTAATTCCAGTAATGTTTTTGCTCAGTCTCTTGGGTTTTCTATGTATAGGATCATGTCATTTCCAAATAAAGATAGCTTTACTTCCTCTTTGCCAATTTGGATGCCTTTTCTCTTTCTTGCCTTATTGCCCTGGCTAGGACTTCCAATACGATGTTAAAGAGAAGTGGTGATAGAGGTCATCTTTGTCTGGTTCCCATTTGCACAGGGAATGCTTTGAATCTTTCTCTGTTAATGATAATACTGGCTGTTGGTTTTGTGTATATGGCCTTTATTAAGTTGAGAATTTTCCCTTCTATCCCTATTTTGCTGAGAGTTGTGAACAGGAATGGGTGTTGGATTTTATCAAAAGCCTTTTCTGCATTGACAGATATGATCATATGATTCTTTTCTTGTTTTCTTTATGTGGTGGACAGCTTTGATTGTTTTTCTGATTTTGAATCATCCTTGCATGCCTGATACGAATTCCACTTGGTCATGATTTTTTTTTTTTTTTTGATATGTTGTTAGATTGTATTGGGTAGGATTTTGTTGAAGATTTTTTCATCTGTATTCATGAGGGATATTGGTCTGTAGTTTTCCTTTTTAGTGATGTCTTTCCCTTATTTTGGTATCAGTGTTATGCTTGCTTCGTAAAATGAATTTGGAAATATTTCATCTTTTTCTATGTTCTGCAATAGTTTGTGTAGTATAGGTGTCAACTCTTCCCTGAATGTTTCATAAAATTCTCCAGTGAAGCAATCTGGGCCAGAACTTTTTTTTTGTGTGTGTGGGAAGTTTCTGTTTTTAAGACCTGCTCTATTTCTCCTTTTATTATGGGTCTGATCAAGTTTTCTATCTCTGACTGGGATAGTTTAGGTAGGTATTGTATTTCTAGAAACTCTTTCATCTCTTCTTGGTTCTTGAATCTGTTGGAGTACAGTTCTTCATAATGTTCACTTACTATCTTTTTTATTTCAGTTGGTTCTGTTGTGAGCTTGCCTTTTTTGTTTATTATTCATGTTATTTGCATCTTCTCTTTCTTTTCCTTTGTTAAGTTTGCCAGTGGTTTGTCAATTGTGTTAATCTTTTCAAAGAACCAGCTTTTTGTTTTGTTGATTTTCTCTATTGTTTTTTGTTTCATTTATTTCTGCTCTGATCTTTATTATTTCCTTAATTCGGGATAGTGTAGGTTTCTTTTGTTGCTCTTTTTCTAATTGTTGGAGTTGTTGAGTTAAAGTGCTGATTTTGTTTCTTTCATCTTTTTTGATGTGGGCATTTATTTCTATGAATTGACCTCTGGGTACTGCTTTTGCTCTTTCCCAAAGGTTTTGGTAAGTTGTGTCTTCATTCTCATATGTTTCTAGGATTTTTTTTTTTTTTAATTTCACACTTTATTTCTTCTGTTACCCAGTAGTTTTTGAGCAGTGTATTATTCATTTTCCACATACTTGATATTTTTCCTTGATTTTCCTATTATT
>NW_006921598.1:19164920-19176917 GCF_000298275.1 Orycteropus afer afer
TTCTGTCTCTCCTTGAAAGTGGTGTGTTTAAGTCTCCTACTACTATTGTAGAGTTGTCTGTTTTTCCTTTCAATCCAGTTAATATCTGCTTTACATATTTTGGAACACTTTCAGTAGGTGTACAGATATTAATTATGGTGATATCTTCTTGGTCAGTTGATCCTTTTAGCATCATATAATGCCCTTCTTCGTCCTTTATGCTGTTTTTCACCTTGAAGTCTATTCTAGTTACCTAGTAGCACTCTGACAAGAAAATACCACAAATGGGATGGCCTTAACAAATAGGAGTTTATTTTCTCACAGTTTGGAGGCTTTAAATCCAAATTCAAAGTGTGAGGCTCTAGGGGCTGTGGGAAAGCCCCTCAACCTTGGGCTTCAGCTCTGCCTCCTGCTCCTGGCCCACTGGAGCTAGAGGCATTTCTTCACTCAGACAGCTGCTGGCTGATGAGGTGGACAAAACCAAGGTTGACAAGTAAAAAGGCACAGTGCCGATGTTACCAAACCCCAAGGAAGGCCATTAATTTAAGTCCATTGAAAGTCCCAAGTTGTCAGAGCATCCAGGCTGCTGAACAGCAACATGCATACATGCAGGGTCCAAGCGTGCTATAAGCTAGAGACCATTCCTAAAGCTGCTTCTTATATATGGAAAGCAGACCACATACCCAAAGCAGCTACTCAGCTGCTTGTGGTAGATCCCACTATGGAGTTGATTGCCAGTTTCATCATGGGGAATAACTACCATCAGCTACCCAGCCACTCACCCAGACCCAGGCAAGTTGACACATAAATATAACTACCACAAAGTCTATTTCATCAGAAATTAGTATTGTTACTCCTGCTCTTTTTTGGTTGACATTAACTTCCTGTATTTTTTCCACACCTTAATTTTTAACTTGTTTTTGTCTTTATGTCTAAGGTAGGTCTCTTGTAGGTGGCATACCAATGGATCTTCTTTTCTTATCCACTCTGCCACTCTTCCTCTTGACTGGTGCATTTAATCCACTCATAAACTAAAACAAACAAACAAACAACAACAACAAAAATAACAAACTCACTGCTGTCAAGACGATTTGACTCATAGCGATCCCTCCTTGGGTTTCTGAGGTGGTATATCTACAGGAGCACTGGTGGCATAGTCCCTAAGACATTTGACTGCTAACCAGAAGGTTGGTCCCTTTATCTATCTTGTAGGGTTGGTCTGGTTTTCACAAATTCCCTTAATTTCTGTTTGTCTTATAATGTCTTGATTTCACCCCATATTTGAGGGACAATTTGGCTGGATATGTAGTTCTTGATTGAAAGTTCTTTTCCTTCAATGTTTTATATATGTCATCCCATTGTCTTCTTGCTTGCATGGTTTCTGCTGAGAAATCACAACTTTGTCTTATTTGGTTGTCCATTGAAGGTGGCATTTTGTTTTCCTGAGCTGCTCCCAAGATTCTTTCTTTGTCTTTGGTTTTGAAGAGCTTGATTATGAAATGTGTCCTGGTTACCTACTGCCTCTCTGATAAGAATATACCCCAAATGGGATGGCTCAAACAAACAAGAGTTTATTCTCTTATAGTTTGAAGGCTTTTAGTCCAAGTTCAAAGTCCCAGGCTCGAGGGGCTGGGTGAAAGCCCCTCAACCTTGGGCTTCAGCTTTATCTCCTGTTCTTGGCCCACTGAAGCTGGAGGCTTTCTTCACTCAGACAGCTGCTAGCTGCTGAGACTGACAAACCCAAAGGTGACAAATAAAAAGGGCACAGTCCCAATGTTACCAAACCACATGGCAGGTCATTAATTCAAGTCCATTGAAAGTCCCAAGGTTGGGAGAGAATGGAAGACTGCTGAACAATGAATGCTTCATGCAGGGTTCAAGTGTGTTATAAGCTAGAGACCATTCCCAAAGCTGTTTCTTATATACAGGAAGCAGACCACATACCCACAGCAGCTACTCAGTTGCTCCAATAGATTCCACCATGGAGTTAATTACCAATCTCACCATGGGGAATAACTACATTAAGGTCCCCAGTCACTCAACCAGCCCCAGACAAGTTAACACACAAACTTAACCACCACAATATATCTTGGTGACTTTCTCTTGGGATTTATCCTGTTCATTGAGCTTCTTAGACAGATATCTTTTCTTCCTTCATGATATGGAGGAAATTTTCTATTAGCAAGTCTTCCACAATTTTCTCAGTGGTTTTTTTAGCTTCTTCTTGTTCTGGTATTTCAATGAGGTATATGTTGTATCTTTTCATGTTTTCCCATATAACTCTTAGGTTCTCTCCAATTCTTTTAAATTTTTGTTCTGATTTTTCTTCCTACAATCTGGCATCAAGGGATTTGTCTTGTAGTTGGGAAATGCATTCCTCATCCAGTTCTAGTCTACTCTTTTGTTCTTCCACTGTGTTGTCTGTCTCAGTAATTTTTGTATTCCTCTTTGGATTTCTAATTGCCATTTTTTGTATGAGGTGCTCTGGTAGTGTAGTGCCTAAAGCATTTGACTGCTAACCAGAAAGCTGGTGGTTCAAACCCAACAGCTACTCCTCGAAAGGAAGATTGGGCAATCTACTTCCATAGTGATACTGCCTCAGAAACCCAAGGAAGGGTCGCTATGAATTGGCTCTGACTTGAAGGCAGTATGTTTATTTTTGTATGATTTCTAATTGTGTATTTATCTTGCTATTTTGTTCTTGAATGGTTTTCCTGAATTCTTCCAGGGTACTGTCTATCTTCTTGTTGATTCTGTTTGTGGTTTCCTTGAGCTCTCTCTCTATATACCTTCTGAATTCCTTCTCTAATAAGTTCTATTGCTTGTTCTTTTTCCATGATAGATAATTCTTTACCCTGGGAATTTATGTCTATTGTCTTGTCCTGTTTTTGTCTGATTTGAGGTTGTCTGTTGTTTCCTAGACTTTCTGAAGTTGTTGTCTTTAATTGTTAGCTATGTATTGATTTGTTTCACCCTGATTTTACGTTTTACTATATCTGGTAGTGTGGTGGTGTGCTTCTTTTTTGGTTATTAATTCAGCTGGACTGGGTTGCTCTCTAGCTCTCTCTCTGTTGGTGGAATCACTGGTGGGGATGTTGGTGCAGGTTTCTGCTCATCATGAAGGGGATTTAGAGTTGGGACAAGCAGGTATTGTCCACTATCTGTCATAATTCTCTGGTGCAGGAGCTATTTAGTGTTATCTGTTGGGTGAGGTGTTTGGTGTAATAACTCCTTTTGCCTGGTAGAGGTTTAATGTGTTCCTTATATTGGATGAGGCAGGGGAGAAGAGGAAAAAGAAAAAGAAAAAAGAAAAAAAAAGGCACCATAGGGAGCCCCCATTTTCTGTGTTTGGGTAGGACAATTCAGTCAGTGCTCCCGGCATAGGCAGTGTAGTTTGTGTCCTCCTGAGATGTCTACTAATGATTATGTCCTACTCTCAATCA
The DNA here is from genome assembly GCF_000298275.1 of Orycteropus afer afer. Classification (NCBI taxonomy): domain Eukaryota; kingdom Metazoa; phylum Chordata; class Mammalia; order Tubulidentata; family Orycteropodidae; genus Orycteropus; species Orycteropus afer. The sequence goes on from NW_006921598.1 coordinate 19,168,343, forward strand.
AAGACCCCTAGTTCAAATTTGACAGAGATTCCAATAGGCTGAGGGCCACTACTTTCGCTTGGATCAAGAAACCATAAAAACCCAGTACCTTAGTCCACTCTATGCTAAAAGGGAGTCATGGAAGAGTTGAACCCCAGCCCCCTGCTGTGCACTTGCCCTGGGGCTTCACCTACTCAGAGGGAGTTTCTTCCCCCACTCCTTTCTGGACTATGCAGCAGCCCAAGACAAAGGGGTGGGTCTTGATTTGTTTCCAAGTAACATTACCATATTCACTCAGCTCCCAAGGTTGCCACCAAAACTCTGAGTCCCAATGCCTCTGAGGGTTCCATGATTTTTTTTTTTTTTCTTCTTTCTTTCTGTCAACCTCTTTTGTATTTCTAATGAGTCCTCTTTCTCTCTGTCTCTGTCTCCCCTGGCTAGGCAGGTTCATTTCTTTTTCCCAGTTGTTTAATCTGTTCTTTTTCTCCACTTTCACTAAATCTGATACTTTATCTTTTCCTTCACTCAGCTCACTGCTGTGGAGTTGGATACAATTCATAGCAACCCCTCCTTGGGTTTCTGAGAGAGTATCACTACAAAGATAGATCACCCAATCTTCTCCTTAGTTGCTCATAAATCCAGTATCATTGTTTTTATCTACTTTACCTAGTTGGGAGCTCTGGTGGTGCAGTGCCTAAGGCTAACCAGAAGGCTGGCAGTTCAAACCCACCAGCCACTCCTTGGGAGGAAGGTTAGGCAATTTACTTCCATAGTGATACCACCTCAGAAACCAAAGGAGGGGTCACTATCAGTTGGACACAACTCTAAGACAGTGACTTAGAAGTTTTTTACCTAGTTATTCAGGGATTAAGTTGGTATAGGGGACAAAGGTATGGATTATAGGTATGATACCATCTTCCCAGTCCCAAATTCATTTTAGTATTTGAATCTGTGCTTTTGCAAAAAAAAAAAAGAAGGGATGATTTTCTGTACATTGACTCAAAACTCATTTTGTAATAATTTCTGAAAGTACTTTACATACTTGTTTCATCTGTACATTCCATGAGGGAAACTAAATTAATTATTTACCACATTCTTGCAGAACTTTATATCAGTGTGTTCCACAATAAAGAATTTGAATTTTGAAATTATCTAAGTTACTTAGCAGAAATGATGGTTGCTAAAGCTATTTTTGTCTGAAATTTTGTATGTTCTTATTTCTAGCATTTCTCTACAAAAACCAGTAAAGGTGCATGAATTAACTAATTTATAATGTTGCACACATTCCATTTGGAACAATAGTCCTTAACTCAAAAGCACATTAAAATCATCCAGGGATATTTAAAATATAAGAATTCCTAGACTACACTTCAGGAGATTCTGATTTGGTTTGGGGTGGAGCCCTAGTGTCAGGATTTTTTAAAAGCCCCTCAAAATAATCTTGCAAATAAGAAAATCTACCCTAATAGGCTTAAAATAAAAAGCAGATTGGAAGTTGATTCATATAAATAATTGACTTTATGTGTAGCATAACTCAACTGATGCAGAGGATATATACAAACACATATACACATACACACACACACACACATATATATCCAAACTCACTGCCATAAAGTCGATTCCAACTCATAGTGACCCCCATAGGTTTTCTAAGGCTTTAAATCTTTATGGAAGCAGACTGTCTCATTTTTCTTCTGAGGAGCAACTGGGGGGTTTGAACCACCAACAGTGAAATGCCTTAATCAGTACACCACCAGAGGTTTTATATATATATATATATATATATGTATATGTGATATATATACATGTATATATACATGTATATATATATATATTACAATCTACAATCCATATTTACAATCTAGTGAAGAACTATGGGGACTCTGGTGGTGTAGTGCCTAAGGTATTTGACTGCTAGCCAGAAGGCTGTTGGTTCAAACCACCAACCATTCCTTGGAATGAAGATTGGGTAGTCTACTTCCGTAGTGATACAACCTCGGAAACCCAAGGAGGGGTTGCTATGAGTCGGCTCCAACTTGATGGCAGTGAGTTTAGAGTTTTAATGAAGAACTATACAACTAAGCCAGTGAAATCATCTGAGAAAGTGAGGTAGAATGGAGTGTAATTCTCATGGTAAGAATATTCCACTTCATCTGCTCTTATCCTGATTTTTACTCATGCTGAATCATTTTCTTTTTCTATTACTAATCTTCACCACTCTTCCAGTCCTCAAAAGACATTTATATTTAATGTCAACCAAGAATTTTAGAGATGATGACCAAAAACTTCATGTCAGAGCAGTTGAATGAATGGATCCAGTATTTTTGGAATATTATTCCATTTGACACTGAGGTCCTTCATTACCTATGTGAAAGACAATGATATGTGCTCATCAAATCCTATTTCATTTTCTCTTAGGCCAATGCCCTTCCCAAAAGACCACCAGGAACATAGCTGTAATTATTACCCAACAGCCACTCCTCAAAAGGAAGTTTGGGCAATCTACTTCCATAGTGATATTGCTTCGGAAACCCAAGGAGGGGTCGTTATGAGTTGGATCTGACTCAATGGCAGTGCGTGCAATGAAAGAGAACACATACCATGGAAAACTATAGTATCTTTCAGTGTAGTGGGTTTAATGGTTGCTTCCAAAAAGATATATCCAAGTTCTAATGCCTAAAGGTTTTGAATGTTACCTTATTTGTTGAAAAAAGGGTCTTTGCAAATGCAATCAATTTAAGGGTCTTAAGAAGAGGAGATAATCCTTGATTAGCTGGGTGGGCCTTAAAGTCAAGGACAAGTGTCCTTATGAGACACACATTGAGGATCACATAGATACACATAGGAGGAGGCAATGTCACCACAGAGGCACAAATTATGGTGATGTGACCACAGGATCACAAATCAGGGAATGTTGAAAGTTGCAGAGGCTAGGGGAAGCAAGGAATGGATTCTTCTCTAGAATCTTAAGAAGGGATATAGCACAGCTGACACCTTGATTTTGGGTTTCTGACCTCCAGAACTTTGAGAGAATAATTTTTTTTTTTTTTTTGCTCCCAGTTTATATTAATTTTTTTACAGTAGCCATAGGAAACTAATACACTCAGAAAGAAGTTTCTAGAAAGCATCAATTTGGTGCTTTGAGTTTTGGTTGGGGGTTTGGGGAAAAGCCTAAGGCAGAAGGTTTAGCTATAGATTGGATGCTGTCAGAAATCAGGGGCAATTCTATGATTGGGTATCTCAATAAATCTTATGTATAGAAAGAGAAGGCTAGAATGAGGATAAAGCTACAGCTGAGATGGAAGTAGTAGTTACTAATTTTGGTCAACACAAGGAATATTTGGTATTTTTTAGGTATGCCCTTGTTTTTGTTTGTGCTTAGACAAAATATGGAATTATTTTGCTTTATTGCATTATTTCATTTTATTATGGTCTCAGTAATTCAGAACAATGTTCTTTGAAGTTGGTATTCTGTGAGTTTGCTCATGTCCACAGGCAAATAACATGACTTAACTGTGAGTGTTATACTAACTTCTGAATGTTATGGGATAATATTTTATTCTTTTCTGATTTCCATGGTAAAATTACATATTTCTGAAGCTCCCTTCTATTTCCATCTACTCAAAGAGCCACCTTTTGTCTGGCTAGGCAGTAAATTGACACAAAATTGTGTTATAGTATTTCATTGAAGGCCTATAGTAGTGAGCCTATTTTGTTGTACTATTTGAAGGGCAAAGCAATAATATAGTTTAAGTATAGCTCTGATTCTTTGTTAAATCCCTTCGTCATTAAATCTCTTTTTTTTTTTCATAGGAATAGGTCCCTCTTTGAGTTTTGGTTTTCTGACCAGCTTAGTATTTTTCTTTAGTAATTTTTTTTTTTTTTTTTAAGCATCTAACACCTGATTGTCCAATGCTTTTTATTATTTGCCTGTTTATCTGTCTTGAATGTTGTCTATAAGAATAAATGTCTATCAGGAGGGAATGGGCCTACAAATCCATTCTTAAGCTGGCCTCCAAGGCTGACAAGTTCAAAAGATTTTGTCAGTATCCTTTGGACAAACTTTGCCCCAGGTCACCATTTTAAAACCTTATAAGGACTTCTTCTCCAGTCTTGTTTGTATGTCCTTGAGACATGCTTTTGCATTAGTTTCATCTGCTCAGAATTAGGAGCTTTTGTCTGGCATTTGATGGGTGATGATTGGTCTTTGATCAAGCTCCAGCAACACAAGGTCACACAACACCAGTCTTATAGACACTACATTGCTCTCACGGAATCCTTTCAATCTAAAATTGTGCTTCTTCCAGGCCAAATGACTGATTCCTTTATGTTTTTTTCACTGTAATAGTAACTCTTGTGTGTAAACTTTCTAACTTGCACAATTTCACACAAAGGCAAGGAATTAAAAAGGCCACTCTGGGAATATTTTGAAATGGACAAAATTCCTCATTTAGAGATGACTTAGAACAAAAAAGAAAAAAAAAAAAATCTAAATTTCCACTGGTCTTTGTTTAATTGGAACATATATATGTAAGGGAGCTCTGGTGGTATAGTGCCTAAGGCATTTGACTTTTAACCAGAGGGCCGCTGGTTCAAACCCACCAGCCATTCCTTGGAAAGAAGGTTGGGCAATCTACTTCTGTAGTGATACTGCCTTGGAAACCCAAAGAGGGGTTGCTAAAAGTCAGATCCAACTCAATGGCACATAACAACAACAACAACAATTATTTTAAATAAAATTTGGACTAAAAAAATTATTTCCCTAAAAGATTCTGGGGCAAAAGATAAAGAAAATATGAGAAGTATAACTGTTTCCCAGTGGAATCACCAAAACCCATTCCAATCACCTATTTTTATCCTTTGCCTACTTTTCTCTTACCTCCTTTTCCTTCACCCTCAGAACCTTCTTCAAGATTTGTAGAGATGATGACCAGAAATTTCATGTCAGAGGAGTTGAATATAGGGAGCCAACATTTCTGGACTATTCTTCCTCTTGGAAGAATAACTGTGCCAGATGTAATGCTATGTATTCACCAAATCTGTTTCATTTACTCTTCCTAGACATATAGGAAAGTTACATATCCCAGCCCTCAGTCAGTTATGTTGGTGTCATATAACTGTTTTGGTCAATGGTATGTGGGGAAAATGGTGTATGTCACTTCCAAGCATGGATGTAAAACCTCCTACATAATCATCCCACATTCACTCTTCCCTTCCTTGGCAATCTTGACAGTCACATGTTTAAGAATGCCACAAAATGGAGCATCTAGATCCTGAGTCATTGAGAGGATAGTCAGATGTGGCTACATCTTGGTATATTTGAAAGCAGGATTTACTGAGGGACTTCTTGTGATATGTGAAAAAAGAAGTCCAAATGGAAGGGTGAATTTGCCATTAACTAAAAGGGGAATATTCTAGAAGAGCAAGTTTTGGGGGTGGAGTCAGAACAGGTTTTCACTTTTTATCACGTTAAGTTCAAGGTGACTCTTAGACATCTCTATATCACAAAGATTACCCACAACTTAAGTTTAATAATGTAATATCTGGATCAAGTTGTTTTTGCTTATTGTGTTATTTTTCTTATAAATCAATCATGATCTTGTTGCAAAGTGTGATGATATTTTAGGCTCATTCTTTTTCCTTCACTTCATCAAGTATAATTTTAAAGCTTATATTTTCTTTGTAAGTCTGTTGATTTACTATATAAAGAATAAGATGAATGTAAGATAAATCATACACAAAAGTCTGTTTCATATAGAATGTCTTTTAAAATTCAGTTTAGTATTGTTTGCACTCTGTGTTAGTAGGCTCATTTACTTCATTATTCAGAAGAGGAGAAGAAAGAAAGATGATGGAGATTTGGAAGATAAAAGAGAGAATCTAGCAACTAAATTCGTCATGGAAAATGTTACCAGAAATGATTCCAGCACAATATACTCATTTACAGGAAGAATCCCATTAGTATTTAGTCTGCATTTCAGTTCATTCACAATGAGAATTCATATCTTATGAAGCACAGCCAGGAAATATACCAGAGATCCAGGGAAATATATCAGAGTCCATTTTTGTGGGACCCTGGCAGGGGAAGACATATGAGAGCAATCTTTTCTGTACCTTGTAAAGTTGGTAATGGTACTTCATTACTAAATCAAGAGTTCAAAACAAAATTATGATGAAATAAAATAGCTAAAGTAAACGATTCTTTTTAAAGAGCTTCTTGTGTGTTTTAGGAAGGAGTTTATTTGATTATTTCTGTTTTGATTAAAGTGTCCAGGAAGGTAGCTTGATTCAGAAATAACATAATCTATGACTTTGTGAACTAAATATAAACAGCCACTGGATGTCAAACTGAATTACTTTCTGATTGCCTCAACCTCTGATACTGATTATCTGTCTCAATATATACTTAATATATATTGTTTAACTTGAATGAGCTTTGTACAAAGAGAAGGCAAGGAAGTAAAACTGATTTGTTCACCTTTTATGGGTCAGGATAACCTAGAAAGAGCACTATAAGAATCTTCTTAAAAATAGTGCAAAGGGGAGATTATACTCCTATGGAAAACTGAAAATGCATATGGTATCGCTAAACTCAAAATTAAGCTAATTTTAAATTGAAAGCATCAATTATGTTCAGACGTAGCATTTCAGGTTCTGTTCATTCAATTCCAGGTTTTAGATTCATGCTGAGACATTGTTGAATCCAACGATTTGATCTTCTCCCAGATACAGTAGGGTATTCTTGATGTTGATATGTGTCTCCCCAAACAAAATATATCACTAAGGGCACATTAAAATTATACGTTTGTTTTTTCCTTCATTAATGACATTATGGAAAGTTCTCATGCCTTTGGGCAGGATAAATTTTTTCCTAACACTGTATATTATTCCTTTAGTTATACACTTTGATTTAAGATTAATTTCCTTTGGCAGTTTAGGATTAATTATAAAAATGATAAGAACATGAGTTTTTTTGCTGTTTCTTGAGTTTTCCTTTTCTGTGAGGGAATATTGTTGCTTGGTAGGAATGTTTTAAACTGGAATGAAGAGTTCATTTAGGATCCTGGGCTTTCAGATGGGTTTGGGGGTAGGAGGTGAGGCCCAAAGAGGACACCCTTCTATGTTTTCTGATAACTTTAACCTAGAGGTAATAATAATTTAAGACAGAACCCCTCAAAGAAGTCAGTGGTTACAAAACTACCTTTCTTTGCTATCTTCTGCTGAATTTTGTTGCCTTTGTGCTAATGAAATTTAAAAAGGTTGAGGAAATCACTGTACCACCAGAGCTGCTGGGGAAACTGTAAAAGTCCTGCAAAAGCAATTATAATCAAAATGAGTCATAGTGCTAAAAGGTGAACTTGCTTGTCTACATTTACAGTACATACGTCATTCCAATAATTCTTAACTAATTAACAATATCTTCATGGTCTTTTGTTACCGTCACAAATCTATTAAACTTACGTAAGAGAGTATGTTTATTTCAAATTTTATGTGTGAACTTATGAGTAGAGGCTAGAACTTATATATTATTAAAAACTTTATATCTAAAATATTATTAATGCTTGATATATTTTTAAGTATCTCTAAAATGTACTTGTGTAGAATTGTGTTCAGATATATGTCACAATTTTTGTATATACTGAGCTTTACCTATTCTCTCAGCTGAAGGCAAATATGTTTGCTTTTCATGATCTACATTCTAATCATTAAGTCCAGCTAAGCTTCCTAAATGAGAACACTTTTTTCTCAGGAGGCAAATGTCCAAAACATTAAAAAATGCTATACCTTTCTGTGGGGGCTAAGCAATAAACAAGCAAGGAATAAATAGGCTTCAATATAAATCCTTCACTGAAGCAATTATTATTTTGACTAATCACATCAGAAATGCAGTTTTCAACTTTAAAAGAGCAAATCTGTATTAGAAGTACATCACTCTTGGCATCTAAAATGGCTTTAAGTCTCACCCACCCTCATTCCTAGCCCAGCTTAGATTAAAACCCTGTAAGCACTTACATCAGTTCACATATTGTTATTAAACAGGTAAGATTGCCCTCTTTTCTATTGGGACCCTGATAAGGTCTAGATCCAGATGACTTTGAGAAGGAGAACCCAGTGAATCCATTCCTTCATTTCTATAGGGAGGTTATAGTCACAATTTGATGACTTGCTCATCAGCTTTCTCAGTAACTGAGACAGGAATTGATATTAGCCTAGTTACCTAGTTCCTATAAAAATAATAAGGAGAAATTCTGTATTCCTGCAAAAGAATACTTGTTGGGTTTGGGATAAGAGGTATGACATGTTCTTGGAGTGAGTTGTTGTTGTTGTTGTTAGGTGCCATAGAGTCGTTTCTGACTGACAGAGACTCCATGCACAGCAGAATGAAACACTGCCCGATCCCATGCCAGCTCCATGATCCCTGCTATACTTGAGCCCATCATCACAGCCACCATGTCAATCCATCTCGTTGAAGGCCTCCTTCTCTTTCATCAAGCCTCCACCCTACCAAGCATGACATCCTTCTCCAGGGAATGGTCCCTTCTGACAACATGACCAAAATAGGTGAGACGTAGTCTGGCCATTCTTGCTTCCA
>NW_006921598.1:19179320-19186748 GCF_000298275.1 Orycteropus afer afer
GAAAGCTTTACCTTATCCATATGAGTAAGGCTGGGTTTATTCAGATGATGCAGCTCTTTCCCAGTCCTATTTTTAGAGCCTTCTAACCTAACCAGACTATTCATAAAGTTGCATCGTAATGTATTAAACAGTGTTTCTTTGCTGTTCATAAGATTTTCCTTGGCCAATTCTTTGAGAAGTGGACGGCCTCTTCCTTCTTGCTAGTCTGTCTCAGTCTGTAAGCTGGGCTGATACCTGTGCACCATGTGTACCTGCTGGGTGGCTCAGCTCAAAACTCACATCAACACGTCACCACAGTAGGACAAACCAACAGATAAGTTTGCCTCCCTGTTGGAAAACTATCATACCACCCTTATCTGGGTCCCTGTGGCTGACTCCTCCTCTGTCCAGATTCCTAGGCCTTTTAATCCCCTTTCTCCCACTTTCCTGCCCTGTTGTTTTGAGCATGCCTGCTTTCCTCTCCTCACCTGGATCCCTGTCGCTGACTGCTCCTCCGTGCGGGTTCCTGGCTTTTAGTCCCTTTTCTCCTGTTCTCCCATCCTGCTGCTTTGGGCATGCCTGGTTTCTCTTTTGGGAGTGCCTGGGGTGAGCCGTACCACACTAAGGGATGCCTGACTAAAATGAAGGTTGTTTCTTTCCTGCGAATGCTAAAAGAACTACTTTGTCTCTGCTACCTTCTGCTGAATTGTGTTGCCTTTAAAAATTGCAATAATAATAATTACAATTATTATTTGCTTCACATGGAGATGAGTAGAATATAAGAGTTTGGAAGCAGAGTTGAATTATTTGGCAAAATTGAAAAGACAACCAGAGAGGTTGAGTGCAACTGCTGTTAATGTGACAGAGTCGTTGGAGGATAGGAAGATTTGAGGGTTGTTTGCCAATGAGATGTGTTTAACAAATCTTTCTAGTTCTCTTCTGACATCTTTAATAAATTTGAAATCCTCAGTAATAGTGGATGTGAATGGACTTCTCTGGGTAGAAGTTCAGACTACAAGAGGAGAACTGATATAACGTAATGTCAGAGAGGAAAACCTTTTGGCAAAATTGAATGAGTAAAACAGACTGACCAGCAACTAGAGTCTATTTTTGTTTGCTATAAAATTACAATTGGAAGTGCAAGCCAAGATATATTGTATCTCTGGTTAATCAGCAGGAATGACTCTTAGCAGTGAAGATGGAGTATCATTTTAGGAAATGATAAATCTGGCAAACTCACTGTCTGACTGCACACATCCAGAATATTCTGCTCCATTCTTTTAGTAAGAGCATTTTCCTGGGGCCGATGAAACATGGTGATAACAAGAGACACATTCAGCCAGGTTCTGTCTGAAAGGAAGTGAATCTAGACCTTTTCACAGAAAAAATATACTGCCTGGAAATCCAGTTAAAAAGAGTAGGTCCAGAACTGAAGAGCAGCAAGAATTTGAGGTGAAATTAAGAACACTTCAAGCTAGTTTTATGGAAAAATATCTACAATGTTTGTGAAGCTATCTCCAGCATGGTCATGCAGAATCAACGTGCACTCATGATCAACACAGTATATTTTCATGTTTGAATAAAAAATTAGACACATAAAGTGCTACTCAATATAGAAATGATTATTATCCAAATGAATTCCAGGGTCTCATAAAAGTTTCAGGCTACTGTTTCCCAAATACTTTGATCACAATTCATGTGTAGACACTATGAAGTCTTACCTACTATTAGAATTTAACTTGTCTAGTCTGCCACCAGTCTTCTGTCAGTTTGTTGTACTGTGGTGGTTTTTGTGCTGCTATGAGGTTGGAAACTATGCCACTGGTATTTCACATACCAGCAAGGTCACCCATGGTGGAAAGTTTTCAGTAGACCTTCCAGATTAAGATAGACTCAGAAGAAGGAAAAGGCCATCCACTTCTCAAAGAATTGGCCAGTGAAAACCTAATGAATGGCAATGAAACACTGTCTGGTATATTACTGGAAAAGTTGATGACTAGCCCTGAAACACTGTATGATATAATGCCAGAATATGAGCTTCTCAGTTTGGAAGGCACTCAAGATATGAGTGGGGAAGAGCGGCCTCCTCAGAGTAAAGCTGATCTTCATGATGTGCATGGAGTAAAGCTTTCAGTAACTCCATTTGTGGATGTGGCACAACTCAAAATGGGGAGAAACAGCTGTGAGCAACCATTAATAACTGGAATATGGAATGCACAACATATGAATCTAGGAAAATTGGAATTTGTCAAAAATGAAATGGAATGTATAAAGATTGATATCCTAAGCATTAGTGAGCTGAAATGAACTGGTTTTGGCCATTTTGAATCAGATATCCATATGATCTACTATGCGCAGAGTGACAAATTAAAGAGGAATGGTGTGGCATTCATAGTCACAAAGAATGCTTCAAGATCTATCCTGAAGTACAATATCAGTGATAGGATAATATCCATATGCCTACAAGGAAGACAAGTTAATGCCACTATTATCCAAATTTACACACCAGCCACAAAAGGCAAAGATGAGAAAACTGAAGATTTTTACCAACTTCTGTACTATGAAATTGACCAAACATGCAATCAAGATGTCTTGATTATTACTGGTTTTTGGAATGCAAAAGATGGAAATGAAGAAGAATCACTAATAGTTGAAAAATATGGCTTTGGTGATAAAAATAATGCTGGACATCACATGATAAAATTTTGCAAGATCAAAGATTTATTCATTGCAAACACCTTTTTCAACAACACAAATGATGGCTATACATGTGGACTTTGCCACAGGGAGTACACAGAAATCAGATAGACTACATCTGAGGAAAGAGGCGATGGTGAAGATCAATATCTTCTGTCAAAACAAGGCCAGGAGCTAACTGTGCAACAGACCATCAGTTGCTCAGATGCAAATTCTAGTTGAAGCTGAAGACAATTAAAAGAAGTCCACGAAAGCCAAAATATGACCTTGATCATATCCCTCTTCAATTTAGAGGCCATCTAAAGAACAGATTTGATGCATTGAACACCAATAACCAGAGGAATTATGGATTACATCAAGAACATCATCCATGAAGAAAGCAAAAGGTCATTAAAAAGACAGGAAAGGAAAAGACCAAAATGGATGTCAGAAGAGACTCTGACACTTGCCCTTGAACAGAGAGTAGCTAAAGCAAATGGAAGAAATTACAAGATAAGAGAGCTGAACAGAAGATTTAAAGGAGCAGCTCGAGAAAACAAAGTCAATTATCATAATGAAATGTGCAAAGACTTGAAGTTAGAAAACCAAAAGGGAAGAGCATGCTTGGAATTTCTCCAGCTGAAAGAACTGAAAAAAATTCAAGCCTCGAGTTGCAATATTGAAATATTCTATGGGCAAAATATAGAATGATGCAGGAAACATCAAAAGAAGATAGAAGGAATACAAGTCACTGTACCAAAAGAATTAGTCAATGTTCATCCATTTCAGGAGGTAGCATATGATCAAGAACCAGTGAGACAATTGGCAAAGGACAAGGTTCCAGGAATTGATGGAATACCCATTGAGATTTTTCAACAAATGGATGCCATGCTGGAGGCACTCATTTTTCTATTCCAAGAAACTTGGAAGACAGCTACCTGGCCAACTGACAGGAAGAGATCCATATTTGTAACCATTCCAAAAAAAGGTGATCCCAAAGAATGTGGAAACTATTGAACAATATCATTAATATCACATGCAAGTAAAAGCTTGCTGAAGATAATTCAGAAACAGCTGCAGCAGTATCTTGACAGAAAGCTTCCAGAAATTTAAGCTGGATTCAGAAGAAGACGTGTAATGAGAGATATCATTGCTGAGATGGATCTTAGCTGAAAGCAAAAAATACCAGAAAGATGTGTACTTGTGTTTTATTTACTATGCAAAAGCATTCAATTGTGTGGGTCTTAATAAATTATGGATAATTGAGAAGAATGAGAATTCCACAACACTTGATTGTGTTCATGAGGAACCTGTATGTAACCAAGAGGCTATTGTTTGAGCAGAACAAGAATCGCGAAGGGAGTGCGTCAGGGTTATGTCCTTTCTCCACACTTATTCAACCTGTATGCTGAGCAAATAATCCAAAAAGCTCAACTATGTGAAGAAGAATGTGGGATCAGGATTGGAGGAAGACTCAGTAACAACCTGTGATATGCAGATGACACAACTTTGTTTGCTGAAAGTGAGGGTATACTTACTGATGAAGATTAAAGACTTCCGTCTGCAGTATGGATTACATCTCGACATAAAGAAAACAAATATCCTCACAACAGGACCAATAAGCAGCATCACAGTAATGGAGAAAAGTTTGAAGTTGTTAAAAATTTCATATTGCTTGGTTCTACGATGATCAGTGCCAGTCGAAGCAGCAGTCCGGACATCAGAAGACATATTACATTGGGCAAATCTGCTGCAAAAAACCTCTTTCAAGTGCTAAATAGCAAAGATGTCTCTTTGAAAACTAAGATGAACTTAACTCAAGCCATGGTATTTTCAAATGCTTCATACGTATGTGAGAGCTGAACAACGAACAAGGAAGATTGAAGAAGAATTGATGCTTTTGAATGGTGGTGCTGGGGAAGAATACTGAAAGTACCGTGGATTGCCAAGAGAACAAACAAATCTGACCTGGAAGAAGGGCACCAGAATGCTCCTTGGAAGGGAGATTAGCCAGACATCGTCTCACTTGCTTTGGTTATGTTATCAGAAGAGACCATTCTCTGGAGAAGGATATCATGATTGGTAAAGTGGAGGGTGAGCAAAAAAGGGGAAAGTTCTCAACAAGATAGATAGACACAGTGGCTGCAACGATTGACTCAGGTACAGCAAGGATTGTGAGCTGGCACAAGACAGGGCAGTATTTCATTCTGTTGTACATCGGTCGCTGTGAGTCGGAGCTGATCTGACAGCACCTGACAACAACAACAACAACGTGTCCGGTAAGGGTCTTCGGTGGTGTAGTGGCTGAGGCATTTGGCTGCTAATCAAAAAGTTTTTGGTTCGAACTCACCAACGTTCTGTGGAAGATAGTTGGGGCAATCTGCTTCCTTGGAAACCCGATGGAAGTTGCTATGATTTAAAACGTACTCGGTGGCAGTGGGTTTTTTTTTTTTTTTTTTTTTTTAATCTGCCATGCTTAAACATTTTAATAATTTTTCAATTATTTTTTTTTCTTCAATGGAAAGATGGTGTTCAACTCTCCACTGAATAAATCCAATAGCTGGTTTCTTTAAAAATTTCAATTCAACTAAGTTAGAAATTTATTAAATGCTTTGCATATTCAGGCTCTGTGTTAGGAACTGAAGTAATTTAGGAAACCTATGAAAATATTTCATTTCAGTTACTCCTATGGAATTGATTTGAACTAATGCAAACACTCTCTTACTCAGTTTTTGTGTCATATAAGTGAAAGCTTCTCCAATATTCCCTATGGTACATTCAGCACATAGCCCTTAGCCTTATTAACCATGGTGATCTAACAAAATAAGCAAAGGATTATTATTTTTAAAAGTCTTATTGATTTCTCTCTTGCCCTCATGATCGTTTATATGAATGTTGAAGAATATTAAGGCAATTCATCCTGGCACTGTTGAATATGTCTTAGGTCCTGAATTTTATAATTAGTTGTTACTAGGTGGTACTGCAGCAGTTTCTGGTCTCTAATAGAAGGTATTTTAAATGGTATATTCTTTTGTGGTGCACTTTCTTTTAGAAACATTATATTACATTCATAATGCTTTTGGAAGAGCAACACCTTGTTGTAACTCAGCCTGAGGAGGGCTTGGTTTTTCAAAATTGATCTGCAGGTGATTTGGAGCCTGTATTACCAGTATTCTGTTGACCCCTATGGCAAGAGTCCTCCAATTGTGTAATATAACAGTTTATTTATTTATTTAACTTTTTATTAGAGATTTCACTTTAACTCCCGTGACACAACACAGTCTTACCTGCTAGGTAACTTTCATGGTCCATGTAATGGAAAAATGTTAAAATTGGCTTCAATCAGACACCTTTGGAAGACATCCTGAGAATTTAACCTACAAGTAAATCCCATATTAAGTTGTCCAAGGAATTTCTGAAGTTATGAGTATGCATTGCCTTCACAGTACTTTTAATTTAAGCAATCCAGTTCCTTGAATGATGCCCAATGGTATCAGTAAAATATTTCCTGTTAATATTGTCCTGAATTTATAAATTGTGTACATTCTAGGAGAGGTCACATCATGAAATACATTTTTTCTTTTTAATTTTAGTCTTGTTGAAAAAATATACAGACAAACCTGATCCTATTCCACAGTTTCTAGATTAGTGACATTGGTTACATTCTTCACATTGTGTCAACATTCTTGTTATTTCTGTTCTAGTTGCTTCACTTCCATTTACTTAAGTTCCCTGCCCAACAACCTTTTCATCTATGCTCTAAAATAGCTATTGACCCTTTGGTATTATATTTTCATTTTCTTTCTTTCCAGTTATTTTAAAAAAGTAATGCAATATTCAAGGGGATAATCTTTATTCTTTGGGCTAAATAGTTACTTAGTTTAAAGGTGACTTCAAGGAATAGTTTCAATTCAATGTTTGAAGAGTAACTCAGGTCCATAGTCTTGGGCACTCTTCCAGACTCAGTAGGTCCAGTAAGTCTGGATTCTTTAAGAATTTGAAGTTGTATTCCACATTATTTCCACCACCCCCCCCCGTTTTTTTTTTTGGTCAGGGTTTCTCTACTATGTTTCTGATTAGAATGTTCAAGAGTAGTAGCCAGGCACCATCTAGTTCTTGTTTCAAGGTGGAGGAGACAGTGATTTATATAGACTTTTAGTCTTATAGTACAGTTCTTTCTCTGATTCTCAGGTTTCTGATTTCTCTTTTGTTCCAGACAAATAAAGACCAATAGTTGTATGTTATATGGCTGCTTGTAACCTTTTTTTGTTTAATGCATTTTGTTGGGATATGATTTATGTATAGTGAAATACATAAAACTAAAGTGACATGGGTTAATGAATTTTTTTTTCAGTGTTCCCTCTCCTCCCCTCCCATCATTGACAATAAGAAAGAAAGTTCCCTTCCATACAAAAACCTTTCCTTGACTTTTTACATTAATGAATTAATACTATATTTGTCCTTCTGTGATTGACTTATTTCACTCAGCATAATGTCCTCCAAGTTCCTTCATGTTATGCAGTGTTTTGCAGATTGTACATTATTCTTTAAGGTTGCATAGTTTTCCATTGTGTATATGTATCACAGTTTGGTTATCCATTCTTCTGTTGACAAGCACTTAGGTTGTTTCCATCTTTTGGCTATTATAAATAGTGCTGCAATGAGCATGGGTGTGCATATATCTGTTCTTGTCCTGGCTCTCACTTCTTTAGAATATATACCTAGTAATGGGATTGCTGGGTCAAATGGTATTTCTAATTCCAGCTTTTTAAG
>NW_006921598.1:19188123-19188793 GCF_000298275.1 Orycteropus afer afer
GGTCCCTCTGGGTAGCTGGCTGTGACCAAGCAGTGACCACAACCTTGTTCCTTGTCAGTTCAACTATACACTTGGGAATTCTGATCATTCACATAAACTTATAGGACCATTGTCTGCCAACCCTATATATGTTCTTGGATACAATCCCCATTACATAGATATGCCTAATCATTCAGCCTGTCCACCCATCTATCCACCCATATACCATGCTTACCTTCACTGACAACACAGTACTGTATGTGCAAAAGGGTTCATCTTTGTTGTCTGTACCTCCCATGTACCTCTCTATGTTTTTCTCATCCTCAATGATGTCATATTAGTCACTCACATTTGGTACAATGCTCTTCTCTTCACCGAAATCAATACTTATCTCTATCTATCTAACAGCCTGCCCTCCCCTCCCCTCCCATCCTTGGCAACCAACAAAGAAAATTTCCCTCCATAGATAAACATTTCCTTAACTTTTATAACAATGGACCAATACAATATTTGTGCCCCTGTGATTGACTTATTTCACTCAGCATAATGTAATAGTCCATTCATTTATCTTGCAACTCTCTTGACTTCCTCACCAGTTAGAAGTTCTGTAACTACACAGTCTTTTCCCTCTTTTTGTTTGTAGTTGTCCTCACTTGCCAATTGATGTCTCTAGTTCCCTGTTTACAATCTT
>NW_006921598.1:19192948-19201147 GCF_000298275.1 Orycteropus afer afer
CTCTTTCAGGGTTTTATATATTCCATCCCATTGTCTTCTCACTTTCATGGTTTCTGCCAATAAATCTGAGCTTAGTTTTATTAGTTGCCCCTTGTAGGTAACTTTTTTTTTGTTTTTCCTGTACTGCATTTAGGGTTCTTTCTTTGTCTTTGGTTTTGGTGACTTTGATGATGATATGTCTTGGTGATTTTCTTCTGGATTCTATCCTGTTTGGGGTTCGTTGGAATTATTGAATGGACATATTCTCATCTTTCATCATACCAGGAAAATTCTCTTCCAACAAATCTTAATTTATTTTGTCATTTTGTTTTTGTATTGGCTTTCAAAATTGTTCTAGGGTTTTCTCTGTGTTTTCCTCAATTCTGTCAGTGTTTCTCTTCTTTGATTTGTCTCTCAATTCATTGAAGGTACCTAAATATAATTCTTTAGAATTACTTATCAGGGAGTTTCAGTGTGCATCTTCCTCAGGGATATGTTTTGGGTCTGTATCCTGGTCCATTGTTTCTTCTGTTTTATCTTGCTTCTATGTGTAGACAGCGATGCTCTGTTGTCTCCAAGGCATTGTGATGTTTTTGTGTTTATATTTAATTGGTGATTGCATGTTAGAGTCACTTGCCCACAATTTTCATTTTATTATATGTTATCTATGTAAACAGGGTACTCGGCTGTGCTCCTCTGTTTGTTAGTTGGTGGCACTTATATACTCTGGTAGCATAGTGCTTAAGGCACTTGACTGCAAACCAGAAGGCTAGCAGTTCAAACCCACCAGCCGCTCCTCAGAAGGAAGGTTGGGCAATCTATTTTCGTAGTGATACTACCTCGGAAGCCTAAGGAGGGGTCGCTATGAGTTGGGTCCGACTCCACCACACATAACAACAACAACAACATACGCTCACCACCTTTCTCCTTTCCAGTTGTATGCCGCCCATATGTCCTTGCCATTGTTGGCAAAGGGAGCCTATTCTTAGGTCCCTGGAATCCAGATGAGAATGATGTCACTTTAAAATCCAAAATGGCCACCGCTTGTAAACAATTGAAATAGCTGCACCCTCCAGACAGCTGAAAGTCTACCGTTCAGGTTGTCTCCCTCCTTGCTATTTCCCTTCCTAGTCATAGGCCACAGCACAGTCATCCCTGCAACCCTTGGTGATGAGGGCTGATCTTTAAGTCAATTCTCAGGTCCCAACACCACTTGGAAATATTAAGGCTGTTGGTCCTGTCAGAGTAGCTGACAGTGGACTGCTCCCACCATCTCCATATTCACTGTTTTCATTCAGTTTTTTCTATTAGTTGGTGCCAAATCCGCTTATGTATAGTTCCTTTCAAAGCTCAGGGCTCCAAGATTATCTTCTGTATCTCTGTCAATTGGTTTCTCTTTTCTTTGTTGAAGAGGGTCTGTGGAGCTTGTCTGTTGTAAACTTTTAAGACCCTAGACATTACTCACCATACTGGGAGGTAGAACATAAACTTTAAAAACTATGTTATTCCAATTAACTGGATTGTCCCACGAGACCATGGCCCTAAGTCCCCAAACTAAGATAACTAATTCCATGAAGTTATTGGTTATGTCTAATTAGCATCAACATCCGTAGCACTCCCTCTTTTTTTTTTTTTTTGGTTGTTGTTATCCTTTTCCCTATATACAGCTTATTGATATCAGTTACATTGATCATGCTATGCAAACTGCACTCATTTGGTGCCACCTTTTCCATTTTTATAAACAATAGTGACTACTACCTCTTTCTTCTCCCTACCTATTCCTAGTAGCCTCTACTGAACATTATTTTCTGTGTATTTGACTAATCATATCCTTTGCATAAAAATGAGACCATGCAATATTTGTCTTCTTATGATTGACTGATTTTACTCAACATAATGTCCTCTAGGTTTGTCAGTGTTGTAGGATATTTCAGGAAGTCAATTTTCTTTATTGCTCAGTAGTATTCCATTATATGTATGTATCATATTTTACTTATCCATTCATCACTTGATGGACACTCAAGTTGTTTCCATCCTTTTGCTATTATGAATAGTGCTGTGATGAATATAGATGTGCATATGTTCATGTCCCTTCTATCACATTCCTAGAGCATATACCTAGGAGTGGAATTGTTGGTTCATATTGCAGCTGTACCCCTAGATTTTGAGGAACTGTCACATGTTTTCCACAATGGTTGTACCATTTTGCATACCTTCAGTAATCGATGAGGGTTCCAATTTCTTCCCAGTGGTCCAACACTTGTTATTTTCCACTTTTTATTTTATTTACATATTATTTATTTTTAGCCACCTTAGTGTGAGTGAAATCGTACCTCATTGTGGTTTTGATTAGCATTTCTCCGATGGCTAAAAATACTAATCATCTTTTCATTTGTCTATTGGCCTTTTGAATATCTCCTTTGGTGAAGTATCTGTTCATGTCCTTTGCCCAATTTCTGATTGTGTTATTTGTCTTTTTGTTGTTAACAATACAGAAGTTTTCTGTATTTGTTAGATATTAAACCCTTAAAATTTACATCATTCCCAAATATTTTCCCTAGTCTGTAGGTTCTTTACTCTTTTGATAGTATGTTTTGATGAACATAACTATATAACTTTTATGAGGACTCTGTTATCTATTTTGTTTTCTGTTGCTCATGCATTCGTTGTTGTGTTTGATTATCTATCACTGAAAAAAAAAAGTTTCCTAAGCTTTGCTCCAATATTTTCTTCTAAGAACTCTATGGATTTAGATTTAAAATTTAGGTCTTTAATCCACTTTTATTAGTTATTGTGTATGATGTTAGTTATAGATCATATTTCATTTTTTCTTCATGTGGAAATCCAGTTTTGCTAGCTCCATTTGTGGAAGAAACTAATCCTTCCCTATTAAATGGATTTGGCTCACTTGTTGAAAATAAATTGACCATAGATGTTTGGACTTATTTCTATGTTTTCAGTTCTATTCCTTTGGTCTATGTGTCTATCACTAAACCAGTTCCAGGATGTTTTGATTATTATAGTTGTGTCATATGTTTTGAACATATTACAATGTGTGAGACCTTTTACTTTGTTCTTCTTTTTCAAAATTACTTTGGTTATTCAGAAACTTTTTTTTCTATATAAATGTGAGGATTAGTTTTTCCATTTTTGTGAAGAATGCTGTTGGAATTTTGATTGTGCTTATGTTGTATCTGTAGATCACCCTGGGTGATATTGACATCTGGACTATATTAAGTCTTCCAATGCATGAGAATAGAATGTCTCCATCTTTTTAGGTCTTCTTTAGACTCTTTCAGTAGTGTTTTATAATTTTCATTGCACAACCACTGGTTAAATTTATTTCTAGATATTTTCTTCTCTTATATGCTATTTGGAGTAGTTGTGATATTGCAGTGCTTAAAGTGTTCATCTGCCAAACAGAAGGTCAATGGTTCAAAATCACAAGCTGCTCTGTGGGAGAGAGATGTGGTAGTCTGCTTCTGTAAAGATTTACAGCCTTAGAAACCCTATAGGGCAGTTGCACTCTGTTCTACAGTGTCACTATGAGTCAAACTTGACTCAGCAGCAGTGCATTTTTAGTTTGACGATGCTATTGTAAATGGAGTTGTTTTCTTAATCTCCCTTTCAGATTCTTATTGTGGTTGTTTAGAGACCTTGTAACCTGCAAATTTGCTAAATTTCTCTATTAATCCTAGAAGGTTTTTTGTAGATTTTTTTAAATATGTATGATCATGTAATCTGCTAATAGAGATTGTTTTACCTCTTTCTTTACAATTCGGAAATGTTTTATTTCTTTTTCTTGCCTTATTGCTCTGAAAACGATTTCCAGTACAAAACGGAATAGGAGTGGTAAGACTGGGCATCCTTATCTTATTCTCATTTACAAGGGGGCCATTTCTCAATCTTTCTCCCTTCATTATAATGTTGGCTTTTGGTTTATCATAAATGCCCTTAATAATGTTGAGTAATTTCCCTTTTATTTCTATCTTGCTAACAGTTTTTATCAAGAAAGGATACTGGATTATCAAATACCTTTTCTGTGTCAGTTGTGATGATAATGTGATTCTTTTTCTTTGTCCTCTTGAAGCAGTGTATTGCATTGACTGATTTTCTAATATTGAACCAAACGTGATTTCTTGGAACAAATCTCACTTGATCTTGATAATGAAACCTTTTTAAATGTTGCTGGATTCTATTTAGTAGTATGTGTTGTAATTTTGGCCTCCATATTCATAAGGGATATTGGTCTGTAATTTTCTTTTCTTGTGGTATCTTTTCTACAGGTAATTCTGGCTTCATAGAGTTAAGAAGTATTCCTTCTTCTTCTGTGTTCTGGTTACCCAGTACCGCTCTGACAAGAGTATACCACAAATGGGATGGCTTAAACAGGAGTTTATTCTTACAATTTGGAGGCTTTTAGTCCAAGTTCAAAGTGCCAGGCTCTAGGGGCTGGGTGAAAGCCCCTCAACCTTGGGGTCTACCTCTGCCTCCTGCTCCCAGCCCACTGAAGCTAGAGGCATTTCCTCACTCAGACAGCTGCAGGCTGCTGACGCTGAGAAGCCCCAAGGTTGACAAGTAAAAAGGCACAGTCCCAATGTTACCAAACCACATAGCAGGCCATTAACTTAAGTCCATTGTATGTCCCAAGGTCGGCAGAGCATAGCAGGCTGCTGAGCAACAACATGGCTACATGCAGAGTCTAAGCAACCCATAGGCTAGAGACCATTCTCAAAGCTTCTTCTTACATACAGGAAGCAGACCACATCCCAAAGGCAGCAACTCAGCTGCTTGTGGTAGATTCCCACCATGGAGCTGATTCCTGGTCTCATCACGGGGAATAACTACCACTAGCTGCCCAGCCACTCAACTAGGCCCAGACAAGTTGACACACAAACATAACTACCACACTCTGCTTTATGGAAGAGTTTGAACAGAATAGGTGCCAGTTCTCTAAATTTTCAACAGAATTTCCCAGTGAAGTTATCTGGTCCTGATCTTTTCTTTGTTGGGAGATTTTTTATTACTGATTCAATCTTTTCACTTGTCATGGGTCTGTTGAGGTTTTCTATTTCCTTTTTGATTAATTTAGGTAGGGTATTTGCTTCTAGGAATTTGTCCATTTCATCCAAGTTATAGTTGGAGTACAGTATTGTTGGAATATAGTTGTTTGTACATAGTACTCTGTTATGACTCTTTTATTTCAGTTGAGTCAGTTGCAATACCTCCATTTTCATTTCTTATTTTACTATTTATATCTCCTCTACTTGTTCCTTTGTCAGCCTAGTAAGCAGTTGTGTCAATGTTACTGATCTTTTCAAAGAGCTAACTTTTGAATTTATTGTGAAATGTCTTAAAGACACACCAAATAAGGTTTTCTTGATTGTTTTCAACATGGTAGGGAGCTCTGGTAGTGCAGTGCCTAAGGCACTTGACTGCTAACCAGAAGGCTGGCAGTTCAAATCCACCAGCCACTCCTCAGAAGGAAGGTTGGGCAATCTACTTCTGTAGTGATACTGCCTTGAGAACCCAAGGAGGGGTCCCTATGAGTCTGGTCCAACTCGATGGCAC
Source organism: Orycteropus afer afer (assembly GCF_000298275.1). Lineage (NCBI taxonomy): Eukaryota > Metazoa > Chordata > Mammalia > Tubulidentata > Orycteropodidae > Orycteropus > Orycteropus afer. The sequence goes on from NW_006921598.1 coordinate 19,198,499, forward strand.
ATAACAACAACAACAACATAGTTTTTTTCAGCATATCAGTTCTAGGCGTTCATCTCACCCCACACTCTTGCTATCCTCCAACATTTTTATTTTAAACAGAGAGTCAAATCAAAGGTATGGAGGTAGACATTCCATGGCTACTTATTACGGTATAGCTGTTTGCCAGTATAAGTTGAGATTATAAGTATACTACTTTCTTTCCCCATACTTCCCTGGCTTAGTAACCTAGTGATGCCATAACACAAATACCACAAGTGGCTTTAAAGAACAAAAATTTATTTTCTCAAAGTTCTAGAGGCTGGGCCCAAATAAGGTCTCGATTGTGGATTTCTTCCTTGTCAATAGTTCCAGGTATCACTTGGTTCCTTGGCATTTCCTGTAGAGGATCTTCCATTTTGTCTGTCTTCCCCAAGTGTGTGTGTGTGCACTACTCTATGTCTATTCTATTCTTTAAATAACTCAGAAGTTATTACAGTTTGGATCCACTCTACACTGGTATAACTACAATTGAATGATTACATTACGTTAGATTGTATTATGGAAAGTGAACACATTATGCTATTAATTTCTGTCAAGTCAACTCTGACTTATGTTGACCTTGCATATGAAGAACAAAATGTGGTCTAGTCCTAAGCCATCTTTATGATTGCATCCACATGTACAGGGGCTAGAATCCAAACACATATTTTTGGAGGACACAATTCAATCCATAACACTCTCTCTCAGTTTATTTTTTACTAGGATACCATTTTGGTCATTAGAAGATAAGTGAGGAATGAGCTAAAAGTGCAAATCTTATTCTGTGAGGCTAGAACTACCCTGAAGCAATTATTTTCCTCATCTTTCATTCACAGTGTATAATTATGAACTTAAAAGGAACAAAACATAAAAAATATAAATGATATGTAGTGGTGTAGTGGGTAAGGAATTTGGCTTCTAATCAGAAGGTCAGAGGTTCAGATCCACCAACTACTCAGTGGAAGGAAGATGGGGCAATATACTTCCATAAAGATTTATAGCCTTGGAAACCTAATGGAGGTCAATGTGAGTTGGAATTGACTTGATGCCAATGAGCTTTTTTTTTTTTTTTTTTTTAATTGATATTGAACTATATATTAGCTCTAGTCCTTGATAACTTGAGTTTATCTGGTACAAATATATTTATTGTATAGTGGATTGACACTAAGAGGAAATTTAGAATGATTTGAATGTATAATTTCTTCCTCTCCCATAACTGAGATTATAAAATCCTATTTGATAGTAGTGTAGTGCCTAAGGCACTTGAATGCTAGCCAGAAGGCTGGAGGTTCAAATCCACCAGCCACTTCTTGGAAGGAAGGTTGAGCAATCTACTTCTGTAGTGATACCGCCTTAGAAACCCAAGGTGGAGTCCCTATGAGTTGGGGCTGACTTGACGGCATGTAACAACAACATTTGATAGTAATATATTTAATAAGGAGGCAAATGTATAACAAGCATTAATAAGTACAAAATTTTCAGAGAACTCTTCACTGAGGTAGTTTATCAGGGTAACTCTTGTAAGTTCCAGAAAGATCTTTTGGATTTTTATTATGTGAGTATCAGATATAAGTTCAAAAACATTTATCACTAACTGATTATGTGGTGAATGCTTGGGGTACAACATTGAATAAGACAGAGACCTTGTTTCAAGTAGCTCACAACTGCATGGGGAATTGATCTAATTTTTCCCAAATAGACTGAGAAGATTAGGCAGACTTACTCTTCCATTGCTTCAACTCCCTGGAATAAAGTGTAGCACTGCAATCCTTAAAAGAAAAAAACAAATCCTAGTGATCATATTTTCTTTTTGGAGTTGGTTAGAAAAGCATATAAATCAGGCACCTGAAGTATTCATACAAAATTTTTGAAGCCATAAAAACAGGGATTTTCCTTACTTTGCACTTTGCATCTAATAAAATAGGAAAGCAACCCACTTGACAGAAAGTGGGCTTCCTGAAGGCACTTGCAGAGCCAAGCTCTGGTGTACACAGTACTGTACATTCAGAGTTACCAGGCTATGTTGACACGTTGCAATAAATGGGACTCTGCTGTTGCTACTGCTGCCACTACCCACTAAAGGAAGAATTTCAAGGATACATTTTCCACGGCTAAGATTTTAATGACCTTTTCTTCTTCTTCTTCTTCTTTTTCTTTAGAGTGATTTGCTCTAGGAAAGTACAGATAGCTCCTGGCAGCACATCTGGAAGGATCATCTTTGGACATCTGAATGCCATTGTGGGGCTGCCAGAGATGAATGAAAATTGTTTTTCTCATAATCTCAAAACTGCTGCATTGGTTGGAAACTGGATATTGTTAATCATTTTCTTTGATGAAGTTAGTACTTGATTTTCCCGTAGTTTTGCTTTGTCTCATTTCATACACTTTAAAGAAGGTTCTTTTAGGACTCAAGAATCCTCTACTTGTAATCAGCATTTTGCCTCAGGATATGGGTGAAGAAAGATAAAGATAGGGGGCACATCTTGGTCATCATAGTTTTAACCCATTTTCCTTTAATGATTAGGCTGTTTCTGCTTTATTGGCTGAGTTCAACTTGCTGTGAAACAAAATGGAAAGGATGTGAGAGGAAAATATTAAATAGTTTAGTCCTCAGATATCTTGGTTTCAACT
>NW_006921598.1:19201247-19218210 GCF_000298275.1 Orycteropus afer afer
TCTCCTATATCTGTTTATATCTAGCATTTCATCTTTCCTCTATCCCACTACCCAGTTCTACTTAACTTCTGAGGGTGTGTGTGTGTGTGAGGTTATTTTATGCTTTGTTGTTGTTGTTGTTAGGTGCCCTCGAGTAGGACCCGACTCATAGCGACCCCTCCTTATTTTTCCGAGGCAGTATCGCTACTGAAGTAGGTTGCCCAACCTTCCTTCCGAGGAGAGGCTGGTGGGTTTGAACCGCCAGCCTTCTGGTTAGCAGTCAAGTGCCTCAGGCACTATGCTACCAGAGCTCCCTTTCGTGCTTTAGTGATGTACAATAAAGAAGAATTGGGAAGGACAAGAAGAGTCACTTGGGATGGGGCTGGAGGAGGAGGGGTTGGGAAATCTTTAAAGAGAGAGGGTGGGAAGTGATTTTGAGGTGAGGAAAATTAATTGAAGTAAGGAGGACTTTCTGAGCTGTTGTTTTTGTTTATATATTACATGAGTGGTATTTGGAAGATGGTAAAGTAAAAACTTGAGTAATTTTGAAATCATATTTTGTTTTCTGGCTTGGGTTTCCTCAGTTCTGACAGTATTCTAGGAATTATCTATGGGTCCTGTGAATGACTTCTTGCTGAGTCGTCTACCCAAAGATAACTTTATTTGGTTTAGTGTATCTCCTTCCTTTACAACTATTTTATCTCATAGCATTTTTCTTTAATTTTTGTGACCTGCCTTGAGTGGCTCCTTTAGAAACAGAGCTTGACCAGAGACTCAGGTGCTCTTGATTTACGGAGGGAGTACAATTTGAAAACTTATAACGGAGGGAGAGAAGCACAGTCAGGAAGGAGTGAAAGGCAAGTAAGATGTGGTCTCAGGCTAAGTTCAACTTTACCTCATATGGGAGGATTTGGAGCATAAACTGCACTGCAGAGTCATGTCTTTTGAGGCAAGGTGGATGAACCATAATCATTCAGTCATGGAGTGTGGGTGTTCTTCCTGGGTGAAGTGACTTCCACCAGGCCCAAGGTAATTCTCTGGAGGAGGGGGACAGTTGTGAACTATTGGCTGCCAACTCTCAGGGCAGCTAGGGGATGTGTGGATGCACTGGATTGGTATAAAGGAAATCTAGTGTTACTACAAGGCAGTAGCAGGGCTTGCGTTTATATTGCACAGAGCTGTCCCATGTCAGTCAAACCACATGGTATCCAGTCTTCTTAATACAGACCTTGTAAGCCTTGTGCCTAGGTCTTCAGTCTCACTTTAGATTACTCTCTCCCTCACACTCCCATTAACATACACTAACCTTCTTCAGTTCCCTAAACTCACCATCTTTCTTTCTTTCAAACTATTCTTTCTAATTTCTCCCTGTTGCCTTTGACGATTTCTTAACATTCTTCTTGCCACAGTTTGGGCATCACAACCTCCTGCAGGGTCTTTCTGGATACTCTGAATTACATATTATCTTCCTTGCTCCCAAAGTACCTTGTACTGACATTCATAGGCTTTTCTAGAATGTACTATAATTGATGGTGTAAACACTTTGAGAGAAGGGATTAAAATAGTTTTCATATTGGATTCCAGTACCTGGCATATAGTAAGCACACAATATGAATTTGTATATAAATATTCTGAAGAAATAACAGGATGTTTTGGAATTAAAAAAAGCTTGAATTTTGTGCCAGGCTGATGGCACATGACCCTGGGGAGGTTACTATCTTAGTTCCCATTCCTCAAGTTTGTCATTTGTAATAGTTTCAACTTCATATGTTGTTGTGAAGAGTCAATGAAGTTACGCACATGAGCACAGTGCCTACCATACAATAAATGCTCAATAAATGTTAGACGTTACTATTATTCTTTAATACACCACCCTGGGAGAACATGGGGTGGGGGTGGTAGTTGGTCAATGTGATAGATATGAGAATACTTGTCATCTCTATGACTGTGGCACACTGTTATATAGAAGTGATATGAGAGTAGAGCCACCAACCACAGATTCCAACTATTGCTCCATTGTGCCTATCTCCAGACCTACACATAGAGTATGTGTATCATTGGTGATCATTTACTGTGTGTGAGGCACTTAAACATGCACCATCTGAAGTCTCTCACCAAGAAGATAAGTTTTTGGTACTGTGATGGAGTGCATGTTGCTGTGATGCTCAAAGCTAGCCACCACTATTTCACACACCAGCAGTGTCACCCATGTTGGACAGGTTTCAATGGAGCTTCCAGACTAAGACAGACTAGGAAGAAGAGCATGTCAAGGTCCACTTTGAAAAAAATTATGAATTTCACTGAAACCCTTATGAATAGCAATGAAACATTGTTTGATATAGTGCTGGCAGAGGAGTCTCTCTGCTTGGAAAGGCATTCACAGTATAACTGGGGAAAACCTGCCTCCTCAAAGTACAGTGAACTTTAATGACATGTGTGGAGTAAACCTTTCTGGTTTTGGCCATGTGGCATAACTCAAAATGAGAAAAAACAGCTGCAAATATCCTTCAATAATTAGAACGTGGAATGTATGAAATACGAATCTAGGAAAATTGGAATTTGTCAAAAATGAAATGGAACACATAAAGATCAATATTCTAGGCACTAGTGAGCTGAAATGGACTGGTATTGGCCATTTGCAATATGACAAGCATATGGTAGGCTACATCAGGAATGACAAATGGAAGAAGAGTGGTGTTGCATTCATTGCCAAAAAGAACATTTCAAGATTTACCCAGAAAGAACAATGATGTCAGCGATAGGGTAATGTCAATATGCTTACAAGGAAGATCAGTTAATACTACTATTATTCAAATTTATGCACCAAACACCAAAGCTGAAGATGAAGAAATTGAAGATTTTAGCCTATCTCTGTAGTCTGAAATTGATCAAACATACAATCAAGGTACTTTAATAATTACTGGTAGTTGGAATGTGAAAGTTGGGAACAAAAAGGAGCATTGGAGTTTGGAAAATATGGCTTTGGTGATAGAAATGATGCCAGAGATTGCATGACAGAATTTTGCAAGACCAATGACTTATTCATTGAAAATACCTTCCTCAACAACATAAATGGTGACTATACACATGGTCCTCAACAGATGGAATACACAGGAATCAACTGGAATATATCTGTGAAGGGAAATAATGGAAAAGTTCAATATCATCAGTTAGAGCAAGGCATGGTATTGACTGTAGAATAGACCATCAATTGCTCATATGCAAGTTTAAATTGAAGCTGAAAAAAATTAAATCCACAGAGCTAAAATATGACCTGAAGTATATCCCACCTGAATTTAGAGATTATCTGAAGCATAGATTTGATACATTGAATTCCAGTGATGGAGGACCATATGATTTTGGGATGATGTCAAAAACATCATACATAGTGAAAGCAGAAAGATAGGAAAGGAAGAAAAGACTGAAATGGGTGTCAGAAGAGATTCTGACATTTGCTCTTGAATGTAGAGTAGTTAAAGGGAATGGAAGAAATGATGTAAAATGTCTGAATAGAAGATTTCAAAGGGCAGCTTGAGAAGACAAAGTAAAATATTATGATGAAATGCACAAAGACCTGGAGTTGTTGTTGTTGTTGTTATTTGCCGTCGAGTCGGCCCCGACTCATAGCGACCCCTCCTTGGGTTTCCGAGGCAGTATCACTACGGAAGTAGGATTGCCCAGCCTTCCTTCCGAGGAGTGGCTGGTGGGTTTGAACCGCCAGCCTTCTGGTTAGCAGTCAAGTGCCTTAGGCACTATGCTACCAGACCTGGAGTTAGAAAACCAAAAGAGGAGGACACCCTCAACATTTCTCAATCTGAGAAAACTGAAGAAAAAATTCAAGCCTCAACTGCAATATTGAAGAATTTTATGGGCAAAATATTGAAAGATGCAGGAAGCATCAAAAGAAGATGAAAGGAATACACAGTCACTGTACCGAAAAGAATTGGTTGATGTTCAACCATTTCAGGAGGTAGTATATGATCAAAAACCGATGGTAGTGGAGGAGGAAGTCCAAGGCACTAGTGAAAGACAAGGCTCCAGGAATTGACAGAATACCCATTGAGATGTTTCACCAAATGGATGCTGCACTGGAGGTACTCACTCTTTTATGCCAAGAAATTTGGAAGATAGGTACCTAGACAAACACCTAGAAAATATCCACATTTCTGCTCATTCCAAAGAAAAGTAATCCAACAGAATGCAGAAATTATCAAAGAGTATCATTAAAATCACACAAAGGTAAAATTTTGCTGAATATAATTCAATAATGGTTGTAGCAGTATACCAGCAGGGAACTTCCAGAAATTCAAGCCTGATTCAGAAAGGAATGTGGCATGAGGGATATCATTGCTGATGTCAGATGGATTTGGACTGAAAACAAAGAATATCATAAAGATGTTTACTTGTGTTTTATTGATTGTGCAAAGGCATTTGACTGTGTGGAGCATAACAAATTATAGACAATACTGAGAAAAAAGAGAATTATGGAATACTTTATTGTATTCATGAAGAATTTGTATATAGACTTAGAGGCAATCATTCGAACACAATAAGGGGATACTACATGTTTAAAAATCAGGATAATTGTGTGTCAGGGTTGTGTCCTCTCACCATACTTATTCAGTTTGTGTACTGAGCAAATAATCCAAGAAGCTGTACTATGTGAAGAAGAACATGACATCAGGATTGAATAAAGATTCCTTAAAAAGCTGTGATATGTATATGGCACAACCTTCCTTGCTAAAAATGAAGAAGACTTACTGATGAAGATCAGACACTATAGCCTTCTATGTGGATTACACTTCAACTTACAGAAAAAAATCTCACAACTGGACTAATAAGCAACATCATGATAGATGAAGAAAAGATTGAAGTTGCCAGTCTTTCAGTTTACTTGGATGCACAATCACCACCCAAGCAAGCAGCAGTCAAGAAATCAAATGACATATTGCACTGGGCAAATCTGCTGCAAAACACCTTTTTAAAATGTTAAAGATAAAAGATGTCACTTTGAGGACTAAGGTATGCCTGATCCAAGCCATGGTATTTTCAATAGCCTCATATGAGTGTGAGAGCTGGACAGCGAAAAAGGAAGACTGCAGAAGAATTGATGCATTTGAGTTTTGGTGTTGCCAAAGAATATTGAATCTTCCATGGACTGCCAGAACAACAAAGAAATCTGTGCTGGAGGAAGTCTAGCCTGAATGCTCCATAGAAGTGAGAATGGCCAGACTTTGTCTCACCAGACTTTGTCATTACCACTGGTCAGGTTGTCAGAAGAGAGTAGTCCCTGAAGAAGGAAATCATGCTTAGTCAAATGAAAAAGGCAAAGACTCTCAACAAGGTGGATTGACACAGTGGCTGAAGCATGGCAATGATTGTGAGGATAGCTCAGGACCAGAGAATGTTTTATTCTTTTGTACATAGGGTCACTATAAGTCATAAGCTACTCTACAACCCCTAACAGCAATGACAAAATTTCTAGTCTTTATGTTAACAGTACATATTATGTACTATCATCTTTGTTTTGCATATAAGAGGTTTAGGCTCGGAGACATTAAATGATTTGCCCAAGCTAATAGATGCGGAGCTCTGGTAGCATAGTGGCTAAAAGCACTTGACTGCTAACCAGAAGGTTGGCGGTTCAAACCCACCAGCCACTCCTCGGAAGGAAGGTTGGGCAATCCTACTTCCGTAGTGATGTTGTTGTTGTTGTTATGTGCCGTCGAGTCGACCCAGAGCTCCCTCCGTAGTGATACTGCCTCGGAAACCCAAGGAGGGGTCGCTATGAGTCGGGGCCGACTTGACGGCACATAACAACAACAACAACAACAATAGATGCATAAAGTGACAGAACTATATTTGGTCTCAGACTTACCTAGCTTAAGGCAAATACTAAAGTTAATTAAAAAAAAATTGATAGCAAAATGAAACTCTGATGTTGGCAGTGCATTTTCTTTTCCTCCTGCCCTTCTAACAAGCTATTAGACATCCCTCAAAGCAAATGCATGTCCTCAGTGACATAAAGATGGGATGGAGGCTAATTAGAATGTAGCTGGAAAGTAATTTTCTAATGATTTCCCTTGACCCTAGCCTCCAGAGTGATTGATAAGATTTCTCATTCCAGCCTCTCTAAGTGTTGGGGGAAGTAAGTGCTTTAGGTTCCTCTAGATTCATTCTGTTTTCTCTGCAATTCACTGTGAACTGTCCACCCATGAACTAGATATGTACATCAGTTTTATAATCACAGGTGTATAAAAATTGGAACCACATATTAAATACTTTTTGTGGCTTATCTAATATACAAATTATAATGATGTTTTTTTGCACAAGAAAAAGGAGGCTACAAAATAAAGATTCCTTGCTATCAAAACTTTGTTTGGATGTGAAAATAGTAGTCTTTAGTTGCTAATAATCTTCATTTATATTCCATTTCTCATGTTGCTTAATGCTGCTATTAGAGAATTCTTTCTGGTGTGAAACGTCAAGAAAAAAGCATATTTTGAGCTCAGCTTTTTCACTATGGACTTTCATTAGTTTTTAATTTATTTGTCACAATATCTCAGTATTATTTAAAGATTTCTGATGTGATTGTCTTATAAATAAGGTATATCTTACTACTCTTTTGTAGACCAATCTATACCTACAGTGTGCCTATTTTTCTAGTTAATATTTTTGTATGGTAATTTTTAAATGTTATAAAATTGTTTACTTTAAGCTTTGCTAAATATTGAATTTAACTAAAGTTAAATATTGAACTTGCTAATTTTAACCAGCTAATGAAAAACTTTAAACCTCAAATTCCAATATTTAAGGATCCTAGGACAAAATACTGAACAACATCAGAAGCCCCAAAAGATGGAAGGAATACAAAGTCACTATACCAAAAAAAAAAAAAAAAGGCAATGTTCAACTTTTTCAGGAGTTAGAATATGATAAGAATTGACGGTATTGAAGGAAGAAGTCCAAGCTGCACTGAGGGCATTGGCAAGAAACAAGGCTCTGGGAATTGACAGAATTGACATGTTTCAACAAATGTATGCAGCATTCATCTATGTCAAGAAATTTGGAAGACAGCTTCCTGGCCAACTGACAGGAAGAGATCCATATCTGTGCCCAGTTCAAAGAAAGATAGTCGAACAAAATGCAGAAATTATTGAACAATGTCATTAATATAAAGTAAAATTTTGCTGAAGATAATTCATTTGCTGCTGTACATAGACAGGGAATGACAAGAAATTCAAGCTGAGTTCAGAAGAGGATGTGGAACGAGGGATATCATTGCTAATCTGAGATGTGTCTTGTCTAAAAGTAGAGAATGTTAGAAAGACCTATGTTTTATTGACTATGCAAAGGCATTCAACTGTGTGGGTCATAATAAATTATGGGTAACATTGTGAAGAATGGAAATTCCAGAACACTTAACTGTGCTCATGTGGAACCAGTACGTAGACCAGGAAGCACTCATTCAAACAGAGCAAGGAGATACTTTGTGATTTAAAATCAGGAAAACTATGCATTAGGATGATATCTTTTCACCATATTTATTTAATCTGTATGCTGAGCAAAGAATCCGAGAAGCTGGACTATATGAAAAAGAATGGGGAGAAGAGGAAGATCTTTAAAGAGATGGATTGACACAGTGGCTACAACAGTGAGGTCAAACAAAGCAATGATTGTGAGAATTGCACAGGCAGTTTTTCATTCTGTTATGCATGGAATCATTATGAGTTGAGGTCTAACAACAACAGTGTATATCATATTTTATACCTTAATTTATACAAATAATGTCTTGTACATATTATACATTCTGTTCTTATTTTTAGGCTAATATTTTTCTTTTTTTTAAAAAAATTACTGTCTCTCTAACCCTTTATTTTTCCTCCCTTCAGATTGCAAGCTATTGATAGAAGGATAATGTGTAGTAGTAACAATTATTAAAGACATAACATTGCTAAAATAAAGGAATGAGAAAGTAAATTATGACACTTCTAACATGTTGAACAAATTTTACATTCTTTAAGTATGCTTATAGTGAATGTGCAATACTATCGGGAAAAACTGAATATGTTACATAGAAGAAAATGGGTTTCAAAATTTCACAGGTAAATGTTTCATAAAGTATGTTAAAATGTATAGAAAAACACTGAGAATAAAAATGTAATAAAATAATTATGGCATATTTTTCCATATTTTAAAAGGTGACATTTTAAAATTCAATACGTATAATTTTGTTATTTAAAATAATCTCAATAATTAATCATAAAGAAACAAAGAAAAAACTATTTTAAAGAAGCTATGGGGCTCTCACCTATACGTTTCCCTTGATCTTTTCTTTGACAGTCCTACTCAGTGAAGTTTTTTTCATTCGGACAACTCTCCTCTAGTCTACGGTATCAATTGCAATGTGAACTACGACCCAATTTATTCTTTCTCATATAGGATCCTCAAAGTTTACCTTTCTCCATTAGTAAACTATTTATCAATAGATTAAGGAACTTACATTGCCCTTGTAAGCCTTTTATTGATCAAATGGACTCTGACAAAATTTTTAAAAAAGAAAAAATATTTTTTCATATTTTAGATCAGTGTCATTATCATATATCATGGAACTGCAACAATATCACTGATAACATTTTTTATATCTCTATTAGTAAATAATTTGGACAATGATGTAGTATTAGAAAAAAAAAAAAACACATACAGTACCTCACAGAAACTTTAAAACTTTCCTTATAATTTTTGTGGTTGTCTGTAAATTGCCAGACACTTTAGGAAGACTTTTAGGAGCTCAAAAAATATAAAGTAGCCTAAGAGATTCTTTATTCAAGCCAGGACATAACTTTAAACACTATATCTTTGAAAATAGATGTTTAGTACTGTTTATTTTTCAATTTATTTATAATGCACATAGGTATTGAAAACACTTTATATTTTCTACTTGTGAGACATGCACCTTCTGTGACAATTTGTCACCAAGACAACCAAAGCTTTGCCTAATGTCCTGTGCTTTCATGAAATAAAATGCATGTCATTAGAAGCACTTTTTTTTTCAGTAGAAATGGCTTGAAATTTTACTTCAAATGAAAATGAGACTGCAAATTTATTTCCTACAAAAACATATCTTTCCAAGAGTTTAGAGAGTGGTAATTCTCAGAAATATGATTTTTTTTTTTTTCTAGTCTGAGGGTTTGTTCTTCTCTCCCTGTGCCTTCTAGGCTTGACACATTAAAAATCATAATCAGATTTAGTTTTTGGTCTCCATTCATCTATACAAATTGAACTTCCTTAATCCTATTTGAAACACAACTGAGTATAAATAAATAAAATATGCAAATTGTATACGAAAAATGAAACTATCCAAAAAATTCTGCCTGTAGAGACAATAAACTGGACAAATACATGCTACAAAATACTTATTTTTCTCATGGTTTTAATTTCTTTATAGGTTGTCATAATTAATATTGATGTTTGTGTTTCATAATTGAAGACAGAGTCAGATATATGGAACTTCTTCACATTCAGTTCTTTCAATATTCCATAACCTACTTTATTACTTATAATGTATCTGTTTTATTTATCCTTATTGTTGTAAATATACATATAACAACACATTAGCCAATCAATTTTATGTTACATGTACAATTTAGTGATGCAAATTACGTTGATCCTATTGTTCCACCATGACCAACAATCATTGCTAAATTGATCTTGACTATATGAAATATCTAGAATAAACAAATCTATAGACACCAAAGCTTTATTAGTGGTTACCAGGAGCTGTTGGGAGGAGGAAAGAGGGAGTCATTGTTCAGGAAGCAGTGAGTTTCTGTATATAGTGATGGAAAATACGCGATGCATTTTTAACTGTTAAGAGACTCTGGCTCTATGTGCCCATTTTTGATGGAAAGTACCTTTTCTCAGACTTTTCAAAGACTTCAGTATGAGTTTATAGAAAGACAGAGTTATTTTTTCTGATTTCTACCATCAGCAATATATATAATCTGTTTGGTTTTTGGTTGGTTAGTTCATTCAGAAGAATGCTTATGTCTAGGAAGACAGAGAAGAAAAAGGAGGGAGCAGAGGATGGATCAGCTCCTTTCTCTAGATCTAAAGCAGAGAACCAAACACAAAACTCCTTGTTACTTCCTCAAAAGGAAGTCAGCAATTATAAACCAGAGAGCATGACTAAATACTCCTCAAGATTCCCAAATTGGTGTAATTTCTCATGTTCTAATAATAGTAGTTATTCCCTATTTTCCCAAACTGACTGACATTGAATAGCTTAAAGTTCATGGGGTCTGTGAGCTGATCCTCAGGAGCTATGAGATTTGGAGGAGAGTTGGGAGAGAATGGAAAGATTCAGTCCAACTCCTCAACCACTGATGAGATATGGAGAAAATCCTCAAAAAACTGAGTGAGTGATGGAAGGATTACAGGCTGAAAGAGATCCCCTGGATTCCTGATGTCTACACCATGGAAGAAAGCATAATGAATATTGGGAATGAACCTGAACTTAACAGGGGCAAGCACTGACAATGGGAAGGCCTATGTGATCCCGGCATCTGATCTCCCTGATCTGCTTCTCCAGGCTATTTCTGCTTTTCTCAGATGCTTCCTTTCTTTGATAAATTTTTTAAGATTTTTATACTGTTTTTTTTTTTTTTTTTTTTTATTTCAGAGGTTGTTGAGACAGAAGAAACTGTGATTACAAACCTTTGTATGCAGTGAGAAAGTATGCATAGTGTTTAAAAGCAAATGGGAACTCTTTAATTTGTTTACTTTTGTTGTTTAGTTTATGTTTTGTTTTTATTTATGAAGAGCAAATAATAGTATCTACCCCACAACTTAGGAGCTCTGGTAGCATAGTGGCTAAAGCACTTGACTGCTAACCAGAAGGCTGGCGGTTCAAACCCACCAGCCACTCCTCGGAAGGAAGGTTGGGCAATCCTACTTCCGTAGTGATACTGCCTCGGAAACCCAAGGAGGGGTCGCTATGAGTCGGGGCCGACTCGACGGCACATAACAACAACAACAACAACCCCACAACTTAAAGTTATCTGTCAGCAAATTAAATTTGATAATGCAAAATAGGCATTTAGCTCAGTTGCTGGTACTATTTGTGTTTTATTTATTTATTCTATTTCTTACTGACGTTTCTTGTCCCCTTAACTGGCTTATAATGCTCTTATATACCATGGCCATGTGTTAAACTTCTTACAGCTCTAGTGCCTAATATAAGGGCTGTGGATACTGGGACTCAATACATGACTTCTTGTAATTTTATAATGCCCTTGTTTGGAGAATAATAAAAGTGTTAAAGCTCTGAGCTGCTAACTGAAATGTTGGCAGTTCAAACCCACCAGCTGTTTGGTGGGAGAATGATGTGGCAGTTTGCTTCTGTAAAGATTTACAGACTTGGAAACCCTATGGGACAGTTTTACTCTGTTGTACAGACTCTCTATGAGTTGGAATCAACTCAACAGCAGTGGGTTTTTGGAGAATAATAGCTAAAATTTTTAGAGCACTTGCTATGTCCCAGGTCCTATCTAAGTGATTTAACTATATGACTCAAGCAACTGCACAACAACTCTGATTGTTGTTGTTGTTGTTATGTGCCATCAAGTCGGACCTGACTCATAGCAGCCCCTTCTTGGGTTTCCAAGGGAGTATCACTACGGAAGTAGAATTGATTATTGCTATTTTTCAACTGAGGAAACACAATGCCAGAGGTGAAGTAACTTGACCAAATGGTCCAGTTGCAAGTTCAATCCAGGTAAGGAGCTCTGGTGGTGTAGTGGTTAAGGCATTTGGCTGCTAACGAAAGGGTTGGTGGTTTAAACCCACCAACTGCTTCATGAAAGAAAGATAAGGCAGTCTGCTTTTGTAAGGATTTACAGCCTTGGAAACCCAGTGGGGGTCATTATGAGTTGGAATCGATTTGATGGCAGTGAGATTTTTATTTTATTTTATTTTTTAGCTATTCTGTCTCCAGTATGCCTATTTGGTGCAAATGGTTAAGCACTCAGCTGCTAACTGAAAGGTTGGAAGTTCCAGTCCACTGAGGCATATCGAAAGAAAGGTCTGGTGATCTCCTAAAAAGTTACTCGTTGAAAACCCTCTGGAGCACAACTCCACTCTGACACCTAAGGGGTCTGTCTCCACGAGCCAGAATCAACCTGATGGTAACTGGTTGTCTGGCTCCAGAGACCACTCCCTTAATCATTTTGCTGTACTTGGAAACCACCTGGGATCCCTGATTATAATTTTCCTAAAGTAGGAAAAGACAAGGAAACATTTAAGGGTACATGATATGCTTCTGAGTCTACAGTGCTTTTTGTGTGTGTTTTATGTCCCATAGCAGAATATGTTCTCCCTTTTCCAGGAAAGTGCAAGCAGTAATCCAAGAGTTCAAAGAGCAACTTCAAAAGCAAGATATGTGGGACAATGTTGCTGCTTCAACAGTTAATGCTTGCCTAGGTGTATTCTTTATTCTTCACTGAACAATTTCCACAGAGAAACTATTGTTCTGTATGCTAAACAAGAAGAACAATAACAACCTCAGTAGTAATGAAATCATACTAAAACTATGGATCTTTTCATGTGCCATCGCTGTCTAAGTTACCTAGTGCTGTTATAGCAGAAATACAAGTAGGTGGCTGTAGTAAACAGAAATTTATTTTCTCACAGTTTAAGTGGTTAGAAGGCTTAATTCAGGGTGTTGGCTGTAGTGGATGGTTTTCTCTGTCCTCTCAGGGGAAAATTCTTGTTTCTCTTAACTCTCTTCCTTACTTCCTTTGTAATCTCCATGTAGCATAAATCTTTCCCCATTTGCTTGCTTCTGTGCCTAATCTGCTCTTTTCATATCTCAAAAATGATTGGCTTAAGACATGCCCCACACTGATATGGTTTCATTAACATAACAAAGAAAACCTGTTCTCGAATAGTATTATATTCATAGGTATAGGGGTCAGTATTCCAACACATATTTTTTGGGGAGACACAATTAAATCCATTACACTGTCCAACTAGTGAGTTGTGGAATGGAGAGAGCACACATATATTTATGTGATTTATTTGAAATGCTGTTTATTTACCCAGAAGACTCAAAGGCCTTGATGGGCAGAAAGAGGGGGTATAGTGGAAAGATCATGAGCTACCTACAGGGACAGGCAGCCCTGTGTTCAAGCACAGGTGCATAACTTTGCTCAAGTTACTTGACTTCACTGAGTCTAAGAGGATAATAATGCATACATTTTACGGCTATTATAAAGATTAAGTTTGAATCCCATGCAGTTTATATGCACAAAGAGAATTATTCAGCTGCTTCAAAGTGAGCATTACTTGCCTAATCAATGTGACTATCTACAGTTACCCCTGATTCACTAGACCATTGCACAAATTATTCTTTTGGCTTCACAAACCTGAGCCTAGGTTCCTTTCAGTATTCTTAGAAAATGTAAATGGCAATGATTATTTTTGACTTGGGCACTAAAACATAGAACTATAGCTCCAGGTACTCTAAGAAATCTATGCACATACTATTCTGTGACTCATCATCATTTTGTTATATGTAGCAGAATAGGAAAATATGATTGTGATTGGATTCAATCTCTTAATAATAAGTTGTTTGATTCTAAGATGAGTTTAAAATAATATGCCCTATATTAACATGCATGCGATGTAAGCATTACTTAGATGGATTAATATCTGGTCAATGAAGTAAAAGTAGTTTTTGGTTTTCCATTACTGATGTATTAACCATTATATGATCAACCATCCAAGTTTCCTGGTATGTAGGTCTTACACTGCCAAAATAGGACAGTTTATGGCAACCTGAGACAAGCTGGTCACCCTATATATTGGGGTAGAAGAGATTTGTGTTAAAGTCAGTTAAACAAATTTATTTTCTGATGGTTAACCTATTAAAAATTCAAATGATTATTTTTACTCTGTTACTCATAAATAAAGTAACTGTGCATTTTATTTTCCAATGAAATTTTTAGGTATATTGTTCTAGGGTTTACATCAAAGTAGGTAAAAATTAATGTGTATGATTAGAAGAGCTCAGTCTATTTTATCAAAATGAACTAAAGAGAAAATAGTAGGTTTGAATGTTTAAGACTTCACCAGAATATGATTTTCAGACTTCATAATTCATTGGATTCCTTTCCAAATATTTCCACATCTGAAAATGGCCATCTCAAGGGTTTAGCTTGTTGTGTTGTATTATTAGTGTATGATTTAAAGCTAAGTTCTGTTTTCTGGTAAGTTTTCAGCTACACCCAAATTCTAGAGACATTTGGGGAAAAGTCAAACAAAAACTAACAAAATATTCTTCAGGACACTTCTATCATTAATTAAAATTAGAGAGAAAAAAACAAAAACTGAGAAATAGGTTGGGATCTTAAGTACCAAAAGTTCCTTTTCCAGGATAGAATGGATTAAAAAACTATATTTCCTAATATGCATGATCAAAACAGTAGTGAAGGCATGGAATTTGTTTAGTTGATTCTCTTGAAGTGGGATGGTCTTTGATGCCTCTAACTTTCCTACCAACTCAGTTCCAACTTATCTCCTAACCCTTATCATACTATTACTCTCCTTTCTTACAAACACTTTTGCTCAGGACACAACTCAGAATTAGTTTATACTGATGGTATTTTCAATTGCCTCATATGGATTTACTGCAAGTGAAGAAAACTTGAAGCACTTACTAATGAAGATCAAAGACTACAGCCTTCAGTATGGATTACACTTCAACATAAAGAAAACAAAAATCCTCACAACTGGACCAGTAAACAATATCATGATAAATGGGAAAATGACTGAAGTTGTCATGGATTTCATTTTACTTGAGTCCACAATCAATGCCTATGGAAATAGCAGTCAAGAAATTAAATGATGTATTGCATTGGGCACATCTGCTGCAAAAGACCTTTTTAAGTGTTAATGAGCAAAGATATCAATTTGAAGACCAAAGTGCATCTAACACAAACCAGATCTTTTCAATTGCATCATATGTATGCTATAGCTGGACAATGGATAAGGAAGACTGAAGAAGGATTGATGCATTTGAATTATTATATTGGTGAAAAATATTGACTATACCATGGACTACCATAAGAACAAACAAATCTATCTTGGATGAAGTACAGCCAAAATGCTCCTTAGAAGCAAGGATGGCAAGACTTCTCCCCTCATACCTTGGTCATGTTCTCAGGAGGGACCAGTCTCTGGAGAAGGATATCATGCTTGGTGAAGTAGATGGTCAGAGAAAAAGAGGGCCTTCAACAAGATGGATTGATACAGTGGCTGCAATGATTATGAGGATGTTTCAAGACTGGGCAGTGCTTTATTCTGTTGGTCATGAGGTAGCTATGAGTAGAAACAGACTTGATGGCACCTAACAACAACATCTGTGTAATAAAACAGAACTTAACTAATTATCCATTCTATAGACATTTACATTTTAAAATGAGTTAAAGTCTCTAATGATGAAATTCCATGTACCACACACTAAGAAGGAGAAGGAGATCATTGTGTTGTTTCTGAAATCATACCATGAGTAATCATCCTCCTGAGTAGAAACATAAGATGTGTTGCTTGGTCATTATGAAAGACTCTAGACTATGTCTGAAGCCAGGTATACCTTGTACTTCCTTATTGAGTACTTATTAACCTTCCTTTCATTTAGTTGTGGCCTGTAAATATATGAAATACACTGAGACCTTTGAATTCCTAGAGAGCAGACTAATTTTGTACCTTTTTTTCTTTCTCCCAGGTTGACTGAAAATGCACAAACCCATGGCTGAGGCAGGTATCTGTCATTAATACAGTAAAGATTGATGGCTCACAGGGATATGATGGTGGGGAGCTTCAGTTCCTGCATGTTCCCGAACAATCCTCTGCAGCTTTATGGCTGATCCTATCTCTTCTCTGCTGATGGAATCACAACTGTGTTTAGGTAACATGTAGCTGTCTCTGATTTCAGGGAAGGTAAGCCCTTTAGCCACCTCCAAGGTATGATTAATGGTTAGTCTAAAGAAGTCATGGCAAAACCATTCCACTTTTCCTCTGTATGGTTTAAGATGGAATATAACTCAGATTTTATCAGTGGATTATAGAAGTAAGTCTGTCAGGGACTTCTGAGATAGATTTTCTCCTAATTTATTTATTTTATTATTATTTTTTTTTTAAGGCAGAACCTTAAAGAAGTTTCTTTGCCTCTCAACTTGAGTACTATTTTATTATAAGGATGTGATTCTTGGAGCTTTGGTAGACACCTTGAAATCATGAGATGACATACCCAAGGGCAAAAATAAAACATTCTGAGGATAATGGAACGGCTACACCAAATCTAGAATTGCATATCTACTGATTTCTTCTTTTGTAAGGTAATTACTATCTTTATTTTCTAGCATTTAATCAAATGAACAGTAACTTGCAGTCAAAAAGATGCTTAAGTGCTAGGACTCTATAATAAACTAATTTCACATGAACTATTGATATTTTTAAATCTTAAACTGTGAATAGAAGTATGTTTAGAAAAATTAGTTTTATTTCTTTTTCTATAATGTACATTTCAAGGAAAATAATGTCATTTATATAAAAATATAATTTTGTGATTAGTCCCTTTGTCTTGTTTTCCAACCAGATTGCTACCTTTAAGTGTCTCTGGTAGAGAAGTTCTGAGACCATCACCAGCAAGAAAATCTGGATAACTTAGGTTTTTGAATATTCCAGATATATTATAGGATAGTTTGGAGTCCCATAACAGAAAGGACCCGTGTCTCATCAAAGAAGTAGCACCTTTAACATCTCAATCTATTCACTTCCCTCCCCAAACATGGGAATTTAAACACTGGTCTTCCTTATTTCAGCTCTCACTGCACATGAGAGTTGGACAATGAATAAGGAAGACCGAAGAAGAGTTGATGCTTTTGAGTTGTGGTGCTGGCGAAGAATGCTGAAAGTACCATGG
>NW_006921598.1:19218385-19219718 GCF_000298275.1 Orycteropus afer afer
GGGCAGTGTTTCGTTCTGCTGTGCATGGGGTCGCTATGAGTCGGAAATGACTCGATGGCACTTAACAACAACAACAACTTCCTTATTTCCCTGCTCATTTTTCCTGCAGCTTTAGTTTTGTCTTCTGTATTCTCCCTTACTTTACTGACGTCTTTACTATTTTAGATTTAGTTTAATTTGATACCCAGCTTATATTTTCCTCTGATTACACTTTGTCATTATCCAATTCTGCTTCAAACTTCAAACTTGCAGCCATTTCTAATCTAGTCATGAAGCCATCCATCTCTATACAGCTGCAACACCTTCTGGATTCATCTGGATCCATTAACTAGATCTCCACTATTATTAAGTATCTTGCATAATCACTGAAATACCTGTTATGGATTTAATTGTGTTCCCCAAAAAGATATGTTGAAGAACTAAGCTGCAATCAATGAATGTGAATTGGCTTGGAAATAAGGTTTTTCCTTTATTAGCAGTTAAGGAGGCTATAGAGGGGGTAGAGTTGGTCCAAATGCCCTTTGAATGGTGCCTTATGAAAAGTGAGACACACAGGGGGCAGACAGACTTCATTTGAAAATTGTTCTACACATAAGTAATGCCAAGAAATGTTCAGAGCTATCAGAAGCTGAAGTAGACAAGGAAGGATTGTTTTCCCTAGAGCATACTCAGAGCATGGTCAACCTGATGCCCTGAACTCAGACCTCTAGCCTCCATGGCTATGAAAAAAATAAGTTTCTATCCCTTAAAGTCACCAATTTTGTGGTACTTTTTTTTTTTTTAATGACAGTCTAGGACAAAAGACAATGCCTATCTTTTATGTTTTATTCTTTTTTGATTAGTTTCCCTTCCACACCTGACAAGAGTGTCATGTAGTAGGTAGTGGTAGAAAGCACATAAGTACTACAACATGACTACCACCAGAAGTTTTCTCATGAATGTTTCAATATATTATATAATCACCTTCCAAGAGTTCAAAGATAACATAAATAGAAGCAAGGGGAACACAGACAATACCCTTGAAGGATTCAGGAAAATCCTGCAAGATCAAAATCACAAAGTAAACTGACAAATGGCAATCATACAAAAACAGCAGTTAGAAATCCAGAAGATAAACACTAAAATTATGGTGATAGATAACACATTGGAAAGATAAAAGTATAGATTCAAACTTGCTGAATAATACGTTTCCCAGATAGAGAAAAATCCCTTGACACCAGCTTGCATGAGGAAAAATCAAAACAAAGAATGAGAAATGAAGAAAATCTAAGAGTTATATGGGATGACATCAAAACAAATGACATACATCTGATTGGAATTCCAATACAAGAGG